>NC_090265.1:571660274-572260274 GCF_040414725.1 Anabrus simplex
TAGGCTACTCATTTCACGTGTAAATTGGGGTCACATGAAGCCATGTTCTTCAGCACTTGTGTAAAGTCGTTCGTGTGGCTATTTCTAGCCGAGTGCAGCCCTTGTAAGGCAGACCCTCCGATGAGTGTGGGCGGCATGTGCCATGTGTAGGTAACTGCGTGTTATTGTGGTGGAGGATAGTGTTATGTGTGGTGTGTGAGTTGCAGGGATGTTGGGGCCATTGGAATTAACCAATGCAGGTTAAAATCCCCGTCCCGGCCGGGAATCGAACCCGGGACCCTCTGAACCGAAGGCCAGTACGCTGACCATTCAGCCAACGAGTCGGACGTTCGTTTGCTAATAGACCAGCTGAAGAATAAGCGCGCCATTCTGCGAAAAGTTTTGGAGGCTACAGTTGTAGTGTTGAGAGTGCTAATCGTGCTTATCCATATTTGAGAAATGCTGTCGGCTGTAATTTATTTATTTAGCATATTTTCATTATCATCTTCATCGTATTCTATTCCGCATTTCTGTCTTTTTAATATTACGTATATAGCTTTAGGTTTCATATTTAGTGAGTTTATAATTCACGTTTCATTTTGCGTCATTAACCACTTTAATCCTTGCCCATAAGTCCGTACGACGAACGGGTTCTTTAGCTAGTTGGTTATATTCCTTTTAAGTTTAGATGATGATTGTAAAGGTAACTCGTTACGAAGTTATCAAGAACTGTGTCCGACTCGTTGGCTGAACGGTCAGCGTACTGGCCTTCGGTTCAGAGGGTCCCGGGTTCGATTCCCGGCCGGGTCGGGGATTTTAACCTTAATTGGTTAATTCCAATGGCACGGGGGCTGGGTGTATGTGTTGTCTTCATCATCATTTCATCCTCATCACGACGCGCAGGTCACCTATAGGTGTCCAATAGAAAGACCTGCACCTGGCGAGCCGAACCCGTCCTGGGATATCCCGGCACTAAAAAAGCCATACGACATTTCATTTCATTTCAAGAACTGTAGCAAGGCCGACTCCCCTTGTAATGGTGTGTAGTGAACATTTACGCGCCCACAATACCGTTCTAGAAAAAAACAAAACGAATACCAGGTGAACGATTTAGAGATTTTTAGAGATTATCGGCCTAATTGTTGGTGCTCGTGGCACAATACCTGCCTTGTCAATGGAATTCTGGTAAAAGTTCGAGCTACCTATAAACAGCATTGAATGGTTACCACCACCATACATGAATGTGTACACATCTTTAGATCTCATTTGTTCGGACCTCCATAATTCAAAAGAAATACATTACCGATATATTTCTATGTGATGAAAAATGTCTGTAGCCTGATACGCTTTACTTTGTCCATTGTAGCATCCGGTAATTCCGGGACGTTCGTTCAATAAATAAATAAATAAATAAATAAATAAATAAATGAATGAATAAATAAATAAATAAATAAATAAATAAATAAATAAATAAATAAATAAATAAATAAATACTGTAAGTTTTAGGCACCTTTAATGTCATGTTAAATTTTAAGCAAGAATATCCTTTTGTTTATATGTTTTACACTCAGTGCTTGTGAAATCCGTTACTTCGGGATGTCTTAGAGCAGAATGTGTAGGTTACGTAAATCAGGTCACGGTTATGACCATTATTGCATCATCGCGGGTCTTTCCCTTCTTCTTGGTTACCTTGGTTATTTGGTTGTTCACTATTGTTACGTGATGGACGTCACTTCTGCATTGATTTTGAGACTTGATGTGTGTTGGGTCTTGCTCTGGGACTGGTTTAAGGCCATTTGTGTCGAGCAATCCTGGTAATAGATGTGGTGATGGGTTCGGTTCTGAGATGGTACATACTTTTAATTGAACAACCCTGTTGTATCTCGCTACTTTGTTTTGTTCGTCCTTGTTTTAATATATTTCCTTTCTTCTCTGTTTGGGGCTTGAACTCGTGCTTCTTCTCGAAGGTTAAAAGACACGGTAAGATGCAACAGTGTTAGCAAGCGTGGTCTCGTTCTGAATAAACATGTCAACCCTTCAGGGAGCTAAACTGAAACCGTTGAACTAATGTTTTCAATGTAATATTTTGTCAGTTATGTCATTTCTAAATTGCATTTTGTATTTCTCCACATGTTTTAAATTTAAGGTTAAATAAAACAGTTAATAATAATGTAATTTGATTTACGTTCCAGTAACTACTTTTACGGTTTTCGGAGACGCCGAGGTGCCGGAATTTAGTCCCGCAAGAGTTCTTTTACGTGCCAGCAAATCTACCGACACGAAGCTGACGTATTTGAGCACTTTCAAATACCACCGGACTAAGCCAGAATGGAACCTACCAAGTTGAGGTCAGAAGCCCAGTGCCTCAACCGTCTGAGCCACTCAGCCCGGCAAATAAACCTGTTATACTCTTCAGATATTATCTTTCCATCTAATCAACAACTTCTTTGCATCCTATTTCCTTTTGTTAAAGGTATGACTGTGCGCACGGAAACATGGTCAAACGTGGAAGTGCGTAGTGTTATTTGGTTTTTAGTGCTGAATGGCATCTCAGCAGCAGAAATTAATCGATAACTTGACGAGGTGTTTGGTGGGTTTAGCACTGTGATTTCAGTAACGTCAGGTAATGGCCCACATTCTCGACTGCACCCGACATGGCACCCAGTGATTTCCATGTCTTCGACATGTTGAGGAAACACCCGAGTTTTAAGCGATTCAAAGACAATATAGTCGTTCAGCATGCCGCCATTACATGGCTTCTGAAACTGTACACAGATTTCTGGGCCTTGATGTACCGGTGAAACAAGTGCTTGGAAAAGAACGTTGACTTCGAGTGGGTAGGGTCGCGTAGCTGCCAGCTTTTATTTTATTAAAATGCTATTTATTCGGGGCGTCGACCTAAGAAGAGCTTTTGCCCCTGCGTGTATTTGGAAATGGCGGAAGTGTGAAGTGTTGAATGCGAGGAAGGGAACATTAAGGACGACACAAACACCCAGTCCCCAGGCCAGGAATATTAATAATTTACAATTAAACCCCCCTGACCCGGCCGGAAATCGAACCCGGTCCGCCGGGTGACAGGCGGACTCGTTGCCCCCTACACCGCGGGGCCGGACAGCTGTGAGCTTACTTTCGGGAGATGGTGAGTTCGAATCACTGAAGTTTAGTAGTTACGTATTTTCACACCAGGCAAATGCTGGAGCTGTACCATAAGTAAGGCCACGGCCGCTTCCTTCCCAATCCCAGCCCTTTTAAATCCTTGCATCGCCGGAAACCTTCGAAGTGTTAGTGAGCCACTAGCAGAAAGAATAAAAATAAATGAATGATGACTGTATTGAAAAGTAATTGGTATCTCGTTAGTGGCTTTACGTCGCACTGACACAGATAGGTCTTATGGCGACGTTGGGATAGGAAAGGCCTAGGAATTGGAGGGAAGCGGCCGTGGCCTTAATTAAGGTACAGCATCAGCATTTCTCTGGTGTGAAAATGGGAAACCCGGAAAACCATCTTCAGGACTGCCGACAGTGGTATTCGAACCCACTATCTTCCGGATGCAAGCTCATAACCGCGCGCCCCTAACCGCACGACCAACTCGCCCGGTGTAATTGGTATCAATACATTTCTACTATGTAGCATTATATCTCCCTGTGAAATAAAAACATCTCCGTGTGAGGTCTTGTTGCCTTGTATTTTGAATCTTCGTTATAATTAATAATTTCGCGTGGCTATTTCTTGCCGAGTGCAGCCCTTGTAAAGCAGACCCTCCGATGAGGCTTGGTGGCATCTGTCATGTCTAGGTACCTGCGTGTTATTGTGGTGGAGGATAGTGTTATGTGTGGTGTGTGAGTTTCAGGAATGTTGGGGACAGCACAAAAACCCAGCCCCCGTGCCGACCTGGTCGGGAATCGATCCCGGGACCCTCTGAACCGAAGACCAGTACGCTGACCGTTCAGCCAGCGAGTCGGACTGAAGCTTTCTTGTAATAATAATAATAATAATAATAATAATAATAATAATAATAATAATAATAATAATAATAATATTAATAATAATAATAATAATAATCGTTTAGTGTACCTTCATTTACTACGTATTTTCGAGTTCTTTAAATTGCTTTCAGTAAACAATATGGAGTTCTACTATTTGAAGACCTGTGAATGTCCCTGTCCTCAGTCAAGATCGAATCCCGCTAGCTTGGAAACAGAACACCGAATGACTGAGGTACCGATAACGGCGTTCACCCAGCTATTAGCTCCCTTAACGGAAATATTATTTCTTTCTTTCTTAATCAGCTTACCCTCCAGGGTTGGTTTTTCCCTCGGACTCTGCGAGGGATCCCACCTCTACCGCCTCAAGGGCAGTGTCCTGAAGCGTGACACATTGGGTCGGGGGATACAACTGGGGAGGATGAGCAGTACCTCGCCCAGGCGGCCTCACCTGCTGTGCTGAACAGGGGCCTTGGTGGGGGATGGAAGATTGGAAGGGATAGACAAGGAAGAGGGAAGGAAGCGGCCGTGGCCTTAAGTTAGGTACCATCCCGGCATTTGCCTGGAGGAGAAGTGGGAAACCACGGAAAACCACTTCCAGGATGGCTGAGGTGGGAATCGAACCCACCTTTACTCAGTTGACCTCTCGAGGCTGAGTGGAGCCCGTTCCAGCCTTCTTACCACTTTTCAAATTTCGTGGCAGAGCCGGGAATCGAACCCTGGCCTCCGGGCGTGGCAGCTAATCACACTAACCATTTCACCACAGAGGCGGACAAGGGTACTATTATAATGATTATGATTATCATCAATGTTTGTGGAGAATAACTGTTGGGTATGAAAATGGTACGAAGGAGATGTGTAATAGTAATTAGTACTGACTGAGGGATGTGGAATATAAGTCTTTCTCAAGCTGTTATACATCAGTCCCCGGAATGTATTCGCGATTCGCCGCTACTAGTTTGTGAAGTGATCCATGGACCTTCAGCTCCATCTACTGTAACTCCTCCAGAATTCAGGAACGTAAGCAGGCTGATCACTCATATTTGTTTCAAGGCCCAAGGGAACACTCGGAAGCCGTGTTATTAACAAAGTAGTATGGAGCCCATTTGCGATCTGTTTCCAAAGGCTAAATGTCACAACCGCAAGCTATTAGGGCTTTCATAAAGCATTCTTTATGAATACCTTAACTAAGTAAAAATATCATTTGCTCCGAATATTGAAAATTAAATGTGAATCATATCTCGCAGTGATAGCGGGCTTAATTTAATTTCATGCACTTTTGATCGGTTTAATCTGATATTCCGTTTGTAAACCAATAATTAATACATTTCAGAGGCCTCCACACATATTCATAAATATGACGTTCCTAGTACTGAATTTTTTCTGAGTATTATTTTGTTTGGGAACTAGAAATATGTCTCATTTAAGAAACCGCCATCACTGAGGTACCGGCACTCTCATGTTACGGCTTTCTTCCTTCTCTTGTGCTTAACGCAGGGACTGCCTACCACGGCGGTAAAGGCGTGCTTGGTTCACCGGTTAGGAAGTTGAAAAATATAGTTTTTAATTTAATTTAATTTTCTGTACCTGTAGTGGCACATGGCCTCAAGATTCACTCAACCTATACCAAAATTGAGTAGTAGGTTAATTTTTGGGCTAAACACGGCCGCCGATAGGGCTCTCCGTTCTATCACACTTACGAGGAACCCGACCTGCAGTGAGGTAGGGACAGTACAATGTTGTTTGACACCGTTCAAAGCAACACATACAACGTCCTGTTCACATGCACAGTATGACCTCCTAATGGAAAACCTTGTCCACAAGGGAACAAGAACATTTTACATGTGAGTAGTGCATAAAGAATGTGCCTCTTGATTAGGAAGATGATAGACTGTACATCTAGAACAGGGCTTCTCAGAGTACATGCGCCTGTTGCATGCACTGTGCACGGTGCAAAAGACGACTTCGCTTGGTTGACCAGAGTGCAGACCCCGACTCCACTTCCCCTACACCTGACTCAACCGTTCGGCCTGTCGTCGCCTTCTCCACCTTCCCCGCTGATTCTCCCCTCACTGCGAATTGTTTATGTGCGGTGAGCGGTGACACTGTTGTATGGGACAATGTTACCCGGTGTTAAAACACTCTTCTTTCAATTTGGTTTGAGCAGACAATTTATCTTCTCTAGCTCTCCTTTTCCTTTACCTTTGCAATGATACCAATTATGCCTGGAACAAGGGACCGGCTGACAGTAGTTCTGAGAGCCTTCTTTAAAAATTACAATCAGAAATAGTTCTACTCGCACGCAATCTAGTTTCCGTACAAGTCAAAACAGGAAATAATACCTTTCACATATGCATGTGGAACAAAACATAGAAATAATCTTAGCTACTTCCAGAAGCAGCTTAGGAAAATCTTTCTTCGACAAATTCTCGTAGAATTTGAGCAATGCCTTTGTATTGGAAAATAGATTTTTTTAGTTAACTTATCACTTAATTATTGTCCACAGATTAAGCATTTGGCTTCATCATCACGACGGAGAAAAAATACAAAATGTTCCCAGTTCGATTGAAAAGAATTTTCGGAAGTCTTTGCTTTCTTCAGGTTGCTCCATTATTATGTTGTTGTCTTGCGCTTATCTATTTCACTGATAAACAAGCCGTCTATCACCGAACGCTTCGTCAGCCTCAGCACACTACACCATCCGAGTCAAGCCGATTTGAACCGAGGCGGACCGATGCAAAGTGCACGGAGCTCTTGCGCCTCGATTTGCACGAGTGAGATTTTGGGCGTTTGAGAGGCCCTGATCTAGAAGATAAGAGTTACAACGTCAGAGTTTACATAATGATCAAGGCTAGCTTTTAAAATCGTCGCCCCCTACGTGTGAAAGAAACTTTTAGAGGAGAGACAAGAAAAAAGAACCACTTTCATTTCACGTCGCACCGACACAGATAGGTCTTAAGGCGATGATGGGACAGGAAAGTGCTAGGGGTAGGAAGGAAGCGGCCGTGGCGTTAATTAAGGTACAGCCCCAGCAGTTGACTGGTGTGAAATTGGGAAACAACGGAAAACCATCTTCAGAGCTGCCGACAGTGGTGTTCGAACCTACTATCTCCCGAATGCAAGCTCACAGCTGCGTGCCCCTAACATCACGGCGAACTCACTCCGTACACTTTCATTTTTAAGAGATGTATTTAAGACCAAGATCACTTCGTCTAAATCAATCGCGAATTCCTCAGAGCAATCATATTTGTACAGCGCAGTGATTCAGTTTGTTTTCTTCATCAGCGTTTACATATTTGTTCGTCTTTGATGGTTAATACCAAACCAGTTCGTTTTCGATTTGGAAGAAGTGAACTAATTAGTGCAGTGACTCGTTCTTCATTCACTGCTCATATTGCAAGTTAAAAGTTTGCTTCAATCTTGTAAACTTTGACGATGATGGCTTTGCGAAATTTAACTCCTGTCTCCCATTGACCATTTTCCTGTTCACAGGCAGATACATTACATTTCGCACCGAGTGAGTTGGTACGCGCTTTTAGTCAATTAGTTGTCAGCTTGTAAACACCCTGTCGGCAGACATGAAGAGTTCTCCGTGGTTTCCCATTTTCACATCAGGTATCACCTTAATTAAGGGCACGGTTGCTTCATTCCCAGTCGCAGCCTTTTCCTATCCTATCGTCACCGTAAGATCCATCTGTGTCGATGTGACTTAAGGGAAATAAAATAATGATAATGAATAATAATAATAATAATAATAATAATAATAATAATAATAATAATATCGGAAACCTGTTTGAAGAAGAGATGCGTTTGTATTTTGTGTTCTAGCTACGGCGTACATAACTTAATGTGTTTTGGGTACGGAGGCACAAGCTCTGCTGATAATTTAAAAACTTATCCACAGAAGAACGATGGAAATTTATGTATGTATAGGTGGTGAAAAAAATAGTGATTTGTCTACAAGCCTATGAAGTTATGAAGAGTATGAAGACTGTTACTAGGATCAGTGTTCGGTACATCGTGGTCAATAGCCCTGTATATTAAATGTAAGTAGTGTCTGCCTGCTGCCTGACTCCTTGGTTGAATGATCAGTATAGTTGCCTTCATTCCAGTGGACCTCACGTTCGATTACCGGCCAGTTCGGGGATTTTAACAGCGTAATTCCTGTGTACTTGTTAGTGTACATCTTCATTTACATACAAGAAATCACACTACCAAATACCATGGAAAAAATGCAATAGTAAATATATATCTACCCGTAGAGTTGATGTCAAGGAAGGGCATCCGGCCATGAAGCTGAATCAAATCCACACTATGTGCCGACTACAAGAACTTTGTAAAAGAATAATAATAATAATAATAATAATAATAATAATAATAATAATAATAATAATAATAATAATAATAATAATAATAATAATAATAATAATAATAAGGTTGAGCCTCCGTGGCTCAGGTGGCAGCGAGCTGGCCTCTCAACTCTGTGTTCCGTGTTTCAAATCCCGGTCACTCCTTGTGAGATTTTTGTTGGACAAAGCGGAGGCGGGACAAATTTTCTCCGGGTACTCTGGTTTTCCCTTGTCATCTTTCATTCCAGAAACACTCTCCGGTATCATTTCATTTCATCTGTCAGTCATTAATCACTGCCTCAAAGGAATGCGACATGCTTCGACAACCGACACAATTCCTATCCCCGCCGCTAGATGGGGGCTTCAGTCATTCCATTCCTGACTCGGTCGAATGACTGGAAACCGGCTGAGGATTTTCATGTTCAGTAATAAAAGGGTTGTGGTGATCATTTTTAAGAGAAAGTACAACTAGGCAACCATCCTCT
Organism: Anabrus simplex; assembly: GCF_040414725.1. NCBI lineage: Eukaryota > Metazoa > Arthropoda > Insecta > Orthoptera > Tettigoniidae > Anabrus > Anabrus simplex. The sequence continues at coordinate 571,669,071 of NC_090265.1, forward strand.
ATTAACTCAAATCAGAAGGGAAAAAGGTAGAGGTTCGCTCCTTCGAAGAATGAAGGTATCGGCAAAAAAGGGGTTGGTCTGGAAGGTCTCGCAAATCTAATATCATCGCGGTCGGAAGAGAGCAAGACTTGACCAAGGGAGACCCGAGAGGAAAGATGAAAGTGAAAAGTCTGACGCAAGTAAGTGCAAGCAATGATTGGCTCAGCAAAGGGAACCATGGTCGCCAACCTACGCTCCCAGGCTTTCAGCCCATCACCCCCCTTTCAGTCGTCCATTACGACAAGCAGGTAGGGGATAATGCGGATGTATTCCATGGCCCCCACACTCGCAGGGGATTAATACAAAAAATTGATGAATTTTGCATGGTTGAGTGAAAACTGAGGGGCTGTCTGGCCGAGGCGGTAAAGGCGTGCTCGGTTCGCCCGTAAGGACGTGGATTCGAATCCCCGTCAGGAAGTCGTAAAATTTAAGAAACGAGATTTCCACTTCCGAAGGTGCACATGGCCCTGAGGTTCACTCAGCCTACACCAAAGATGAATGCCAGGTTAATTCCTAGGGACAAAGGTGGCCGGGCGTAGAAATAACCACTCTACCTCATCAGGTGCCGAGGTTACGGATAGTGGAAGCCTTTACCTTCCACCCCTCCAAGGGCCTCCATGGCCGGTACGGAGATGACTTTGTTTTGCTTTGAGAGTGAAAACTGAGGGAACGTGCTTCACTCAAGAGAGCAACCCAGAGATGTTGTGGCCAGTGTTCGAAACAAGTTGCCTTCTAACAGCTACTGTCCAATTAAACTGTGTCACTCTAGTAAGGGGTGAAACGAGAGAGCCTTCAACCACAGACTCAAAGCCCGCCTCGCTCATCGTTTAGCACCTAATTTACGAGCCGCCTTCTCCCAGAGTGTGCTCTTTAATTTACTGCCCCGTCGTTTAGATTGCGGTCTTCTAAGTGTCGATTACAAGGGTTGCGTGGCTTCATTCTTCTCCTTAATAGCATTTAAAGAACTTAAAGGATTTATAAAGATTTTAATTACACTGTATTAATGTCAGATAGAAAATATTAACAACATCGGCTCGCTACCGTTTGTTCAAATTGCAGTAAAGTCGTAGGAAGAAGGCCAGAGTGAACAAAAGTCGACTTCTTGAATTGTAAAGAAACAATTAATTATGTTGATCTTTTTCCTCATACACCTATATTTCACCTCTTTGGAAGCACCTGTACAATATTAAATTCCGAGAAGTCTATGATCACGAAGGGTTGTTTGGCCGAAGAGGTAAAGGCGTGCTCGGGTCGACCGGAAGGACTTGGGTTCAATTCACCGTCAGAAAGTCGAAAGTTAAGAAACGGTATTTCCACTTTTGGAGGTGCGTATGACTCCGAGGTTTACTAACCCTACACCAAAAATGAGCACCTGGTTAATTCGTGAAGGCAAAGGAGGCTGGGCAGAGAGTATACCACTCTTTCCCACTTAAAGTCGAGGTTACTGATACTGAAAGCTGCACTTTCCACTCCTCCAAGGCATCTATGAAGATGGTTTTGCTTTGCTATATTCACAGGTATACCACGTATTGATCTTACATAGGAACTAATGTTTTTTTTCTAAATTTTTATAGTTGCCTGTACTTCTGTTGAAAACTCCATTTCTGCCTCTCGTAAGCATTAAGCTATTAAGTCTTTTACTGGGATGTTCACATATATTTTCTATTATGAGAATCCTCCTTTACAAAGCGAAGAGAAGAGATTAATAAAAATGCATGGAGGTACACTTCTTTTTATTCTTCCTCCTTCTTCCCAGATCTCTTTAGTAGGCTACAACAGCACCAGGTCCTATGATCCTGGGTTGTCTGCTCTACTAAACCGTTGTTTTTATATATCGTTCTACAGTGATTCTTTTTTTCTGTAGGCCCTGTATCCTGCTTATCATTCGATTTTCTGTACAATTCATCACGAGACAGAATCTCGAGTCTTGTACTTTATAATTTACGTCTGCAACTTTAAGGCTTCCTGTTGTGTATTCATCCTTCATGTGATCTTCCAATATGACTTCGGAAGCGCATCTACGCGTCCTCACTTCGGTTGTCTGCAACTTGAGCTTGTCTATATAATACATTTTTACCCCGGTTTCGATTCCCGGCCAGGTCAGGGATTTTTGCCTGGACCTGAGGGCTGGTTCGAGGTCCACTCAACCTACGTCATTAGAATTGAGGAGCTATCTGACGGTGAGATGGCGGCACCGGTCTAGAGAGCCAAGAACAACGGCCGAGAGGACTCGTCGTGCGGACCACACGACACCTCGTAATCTGCAGGCCTTCGGGCTGAGCAGCGGTCGCTTGGTAGGTCAAGGCCCTACAAGGGCTGTAGTGCCATGGGGTTTGGTTTAGTTTGGTATATAACACATTTTGTTCTTAGTCTGGCTCCTTGACTGAATGGTCAGCGTACTCATCGTCAATTCAGAGGGCTTCGATTTCGATTCCCGGCTGGGTCGAGGACTTTTACTGCGTGTAGTTCTTCTTATTATTTTCTTGGTTTTTAACGTGGCACTAACACATTGGCGGTTTTCAGCGACGATAGGATGGTAAAATTTCTAAGATTGGAAAGGAAGTGGCTGTGCCCTTAACTAAGATGCAGCCTCAGTATTCGACTGGTGTGAAAATGGGGAACATTGCAAAACCATCTTCTGGGCTGCCGACAATGGGATTCGAACCTACCATATCCGGAATGCAGGCTCACAGCTACGTGACCCTAACAGCACGGCCAACTCGCGGAGTTATAGTTAATTTCTCTGGCTCGGTGATCATCTGCACACACACATCTTAATCCAGATACAACACATCACTCTCCTAACCACCACAGAAACACGCAGTAATGAATACATCTCCCCGGGCAGGGTTGTTGTCAGGAAGGGCATCCGGCCGTAAACATGTGCTACCGGGCGAGTTGGCCGTGCGGTTAGGAACGCGCAGCTGTGAGCTTGAATCGGGGAGATAGTGTGTTCGAACCCCACTGTCGGTTGCCCTAAAAATGGTTTTCTGTGGTTTCCCATTTTCACACCAGGAAAATGCTGGGGCTGTACCTTAATTAAGGCCACGGCCGCTTCCTTCCCATTCCTAGGACTTTCCTGTCCCATCATCGCCATAAGACCTATCTGTGTCGGTACGACGTAAAACAAATAGCAAAAAAAAAAAAAAAAAAAAAAAATTGAAATAAACATGTGCTTATTCGACAACAGTGCCGAACCTATATGATTGGGAGAAGGTCAGGAAAGAAGTGTAGATTTAGTTCTTAGAGGAATGTATCCTTATATGGTGGGGGTGGAGGTACTTTAGTTGAGAGGTACTGATATCGCGTTGAGACTTAACGAACTACTAGAGCAATACTGAAACACGTTCTACCAGTAGGTTCCTGCATTGCTGCATGAGAGACTGCTAGAGTGAAGTGAGGAATGAAGTTCGCTCCTCGAGATAATTTGCTGATACTGACGCCTCTGAAGATGTTTGTTCACAACAAACTTCTTCTGAGTGACAGTAAAAATATGAAGCTTTCGTGATGAGCACTTGCTTCACGCCTGTCCACAACCCCTTCAGATCATGCTTCAGTCATTCCGCAAGATCAACTTCGACTCTGCAGCGAACCTCGGTGTCTTTGACGTTGTTTATATCAGTGCTGTCCTAGGCGCTCTGAGAAAATTCTTGAAATTTCGCTTCATGTTCCCAACCATCGAGTTGTGGTCTGATGCCATGTCAAATCCTGGGTATGTTTTGAATGCCTGGAAGCTGTTCTTGAACCTCCCGTTGACCAGGATGTAGCCAATCTGGTTCCTGACTACGTCGCCTGCTCTGTTTTGACGTGTGAAGACGGCGTGGTAGAAGTTTAAAGAAAGCTTTCAGGACGATTATAATTTTTTCCTGGCAGAAATGAATGAGTCCACTTCCCCTCTCTTTCCACACACCCATTCTGAAATCTTCCACCACTTCTCCTGCTCTTCCCTCCCCTATCTTCGCACTGAAGACCCTCCATGATGATATTCAGATCCTGCTTTTTCGTCGTTCGCATCACCTCGTAGACCTGTTCACAGAACTTTTATACATCTTCCTTATCCACAATCGGTGCGTACCCCTGATAATATTAGCATTGAGAACACTGGTTTGCAGCTGCAGTAATGCGACGCAGTATGAGAGCGGCACGAAGTTCTTCACGGCGCAGTTCACCCGGCGTGAAACGATCACAGCGACTCCTTGTCGTTTTATTCGGCTCGTTGTTCCCCGGCGTAGTACACGGTCTGGCCGTTACACACGCATTGACAACATCCCGGCCATGCCATTTCACTTACAAGAATTACCTCTAGCCCAAGTCTCTTCATCACTCGTGTGGTATTGATGATCTTCCCTGCTTCGTACATACTTCGGATATTCCTTGTTGCAATCCTGATGGTTGATCTGGAGATTCTTAGCACCCTCCGATCATCTATGTTCTGCCGTGGAATGAAGGCCACATGTTTATTGTTCTCAGCCTTGATGATTGTAAAAGGAAAAAATAATACGGCTGTTTTCCGTTGCCTTCCACATCGCAGTATGGCACTCGTACCGCTAACCCAGCTAATCGTGTCTGGCCGTGAGTCCTTTCAGCGCACTAAGTCCTCATTGGACCGAAGCCAGTTCTTGCTTGCTTGCTTGTTGTTTCAATGGGCCTAACATCGAAGGTCATCGGCCCCACGAAGCCAATTCTGTTGAAGCTCCTGCCATCTGACAAGATGGGCTCCAGTGGATTTGAATCAACTGTGGGACCGTCACCCTCCCCAGGGGTTTCCTCCGCCCGAAGCCGTTTGACGTCCTAGGGGCGTCGGGTTAATTTATCACCGCCTGACATTCGGCGTTGAGCCGCTGGCTTCCATTACCATGACAGGGTAACTTGCCAGACAGGAAATCAAACACATAAGAACACCATTAAATTCATGCAGATAATAATCTAACCTTGCTGGTGTTGAATTTTTCGGTTGTTTACACGCCTTCGTATACCATTAACGCTCGCACATAGTATAATCACGGCCTCAACGAGTTACTAAAGTGTATATACATATTTATCATTCGCCTATATTTTACCGCACAAGTTTCATAATCCCTTATACATGGTGAAGCGAAATTCGCGCACTCGGACGTCGCAGCTCGACTCCCCACATGCCAGCAATAAAAAAATGTCTCTCACAAAAGTTCGTCCTGCGAGTATATCCGGCAGAAAAAGAACGTTGAAGAGTGGCAATCTGGCAACAGCGTAACCACATGTAGGGAAACTACCTCTGTCAGCAAGTAGTAGTTGTGCTGTACTGTTGGTGCAGTGGATAGCGTTTTGGGTTAGCATGCAGGACGTCGAGGGTTCGATTCTGGGTTGAGGCGCACTTTTTTATTTGCTAATTTCCATCGGACATTACATACTGTAATACAGTAAGACACCGTTTATTAGGTCACATGTATTCTACATTTACAAAATTTAGTAACGCTGAACACGTTATAACGCATCTAGTAGATGAAGCGGTGCGAATAAATTCACGCCAACGACGTGGAAAGGGCGTCTTTCAAAGCTGACCAATGAAAACGAATGTTCGTGCATTTCTAGGATCGTAGTATGTAAGTGCAAATGGTTTCTAGAGGACGCGCTGCAATCGCTGTTGACGATTAAGATGCCAGATACCATACCACCTGGACTACATTTACGAAAAAACAAACATTCTCCTCAAACCAGGATCGACCCCCTTGATCTCCTGCATGCTAACCCAAAACTCTATCCACTGCACCAACTGTACAGCTCGAGTAATATGTGCTGACAGAGGTAGTTACCCTACATGTGGTTACAGTGTTGCCAGATTGCCACTTCTCAACGTTCTTTTCTGCCGGATATACTCGCAGGACGAACTTTTATGAGAGACATTTTTTTTAATTCCTGGCATGTGAGGAGTCGCGCTGCGACGCCCGAGTGCGCGAATTTCGCTTCATTCTGTATAAAGGACTTATTTAAGACTAATATAAATTTATGATTAGCTAAGAATGGGGACATACTACATCTAAACTGTTATATGTCATACAAAGTTGAAATGAGTTCTTACACGAATTTTATACAAAGTTTCAGTAAGTTTCTGTTCTTGACGAGTAGTGGAAGCATATGTCTTCTTTAATTTAGTTTCATTCTACTGTTTTCTGTTCTGTGATCGACCAGAGTCGCTCAAGCGAGTATTTCTGAAATAATTAATTTCGTGTGGCTATTTCTATCCGAGTGTAGCCCTTGTACGGCAGACCCTCGGATGAGGTGATTTCTGAAATGAAAATGGAAGTATTCATAACTAGCAGTTATACAACGTATTGAGATATGTATGTATGTTCAGTCTTCAGCACTAAGGCTGGTTGGATCCTCAACAGCTATGCCATCAGCTGTCATAAATGGCCTAGGCATCACTGAAGAGGCGTACTTGGGAAATGAGGAGTGAGGTAGTTTCCCGTTGCTTTCCTCACCGGACCAGAAGTTGCTATTACATATCAGTCTGCCAAGCCCACTGAAATACATGCACCAACCAGCCCTATGAGCAATATTTTCACACCATTCATAGCAGGGACTGGCTGCAGAAGGAATGGCATTACTAGTAACGCTCATACCTCAGTCACTTTCATATTGTCAAAGCCAAGGATAAGACAGAGACAGATCAATGAAAGTAACATAATTGCTCTAGCCCATACCAGAAGACATAGTGCACTGTAAGCACTAGGTCCAGCCAGCAAAGGCATCGTATTGAGATATGACCCTTAAAATGATTATTGCACACTGTCAGAAAGCAAGTGTAGGGTAGAGATACTTTATGTCTGTGTTTGCGTTATAGAACTTTTATATGCATGTTGAACGCCGTGTTTCTTAGATGAAGTCGATATTCTTTCAAAGAACACGATCTCAGTAAACGTGATATTAATAACAATAAGTATCTGCGATTACTTCGTCGAAAGTAAAGTAGCTCCATTCATAGATCAGTGGTGGAGTGCCTTCACATCCCGAGATCGCGAGTTCAAACCCAATACAAGTAGTTGGTTACTTTATTTTAGAGGAGATAAAATGTCCTTCGATACTCCATATTGTACGTTGCCGACACGTGAAGATCTCGGGCGACACATTTGTGGTTTTTCGCAACACAATTAATTAAAACCTGATTCATAGGTCGCCCAGCAGAGATCCGTTCCTTTATCATCTTTTCCGGGAAATAGTATCGTCTAAATAGAAATGCAGACAGTAGTGTCGAATCGAACTGCCGGCACAAGGTAGCTGAGAACATACGCTTCTTCTTCTTAATGGCATGTGGTCTCCAGAGAAGCCCTGGTGCAGGTCTTAGTAATTGACTCCCACTGGTGACATGCACGTCTTTGAAGATGAAGGTGAAGATGAAGTCTAATGCTGAAGACGGCACAGCGTACTGGGTTCGATTCTTAGCTGGGTTGGGGATTTTTAATTTGTCTGGATAATCCTTCTACATCAGGACCTTGGTGTTATTGTTCATATTATATATTTTCATTTACAGGCAATGCATCACACTAAAAATCACCCGAGAAACTCGCAATATGTATACATCCCTCCACGTACGGTTGGCGTCAGGAAAGGCAACCGGCTGTTAAGATGAGTTATATCTCCTCTATACAAAGTACTGAAACCGTACGTATGCTACGTGAGAGTTAATTTTCCTTCACGAGTGGAATAAGTAATATGCGATCTCCAAAAACATGACGATGTGTCGCATATTCCATGGCCGGTTCTTTGGCGGATGATTGCACACCTGCCCGACCGTTCGCAAGTGACAATAAACTGATAAGAGATTCTAGCTAAATAATATTGTCTTAACATTAGTTTATCCATGATATTCCATATTTAAGCTATAAATCTAATGTATTGATCGCCTAGTTATTACTACATCAAGTGAGGAATAGTTCAGTCTACCATTGGTCAGTCGTCACGAAACCTATGCTCAAGAATTCACCTGTTCGTGAGGAACCGAACTTTCTTCGACGTCTATAATACCTTGATTTTCGGTTAATCTTGTACTTCAATTATGGTCTATACGCATTACGTACCCCGAGTGTGACGAGTGTCTTTGTTTGAATCTCGGGTCGGGCATACGCTAGTGTTTAAATAACGACAACTTTTGTGAAATAATAGCTCTGGGGCAGAACATATAATTTGGTATAGTGATTTAAGAACTTACTCGTGCAAGTCTATAAGAGTATAATTGAATATACTACGTGTACTATATCGTCAACTAGTTTGGAATTAGAATGTTAGGGTACGCTATTAGGACAGTGTGTGTAAGGTGTAATAATTTGTTCATTGATTGAAGATTGCGGAATGACCAGCCCAATATTCTGCTCAGCTACCTCATGCAGTTATTAAAGTGTTTATTTTTACTGTAAATAATTTGAATTGTTGTTGAGTCTTCTACTTGAGATTAAAGTTAGATTTATAGGACACAATTGTACAGTTACTGGTTTCTATTAGAAAGGTATACGTTTAGAGATCATACGTTTACATGTTTTGTTATTTATAAGGAATCCTATATTTTGTTGTGTGTGATACCTAATTTAGTGAGCTACTTCTTTTACTGTCTCCTAACTCACGCAGTCTTGGACAGGTTATAAACTTATAAGCTCGGATCGCATGCACGATATACAATGATTTGGTTCAGGTCACAAAGTAAGAATCGGCGCGTTCCTAAATCACAGGAAATTTTGGATTTGAATACATTAATTATTGGTGGCAGAGTTGATATTAAATTTTCTTTGGGAATGTCCGAATAAATTAATTCACAACATTTAAATTTTGTACGCTTATACAAACAGGAATTTATCCGACTTAAGAAAGGCGGTAATTGTTAATCTCCATCTGGGGTTGATAAGTGTAATCATTTTGGTATAAATGTTACGATAATTTCGTCGTAATCCGCTGCATTGAAATAGGGATATTAATTATTAAATTAGACTTTTAAATTATTTAATTTTTATTTTTCTCTCTTCGACGATCCTATATCCTGTTACCTGTACCCACGATACGCCTTAAGAATGAGTCCCATACGGGTTCAGTACCAACCCTAGGTAATTGGGAAAAGGACAGGCACTTTGAATGGATTTAGCCTAGTTTTGCGACCGGATACCTTTCCTGACGCCAGTTTTCTATGGAGGGACGAATTTACTGTTGCGTGTTTCTTTGGTGTTTGTCGTGCGATTTTTTTGTGTGTATTCCAAGATGTGTGTTAAGATGAACTCAAATACCAGTTCGCGAACTGCAAGAGTTATACAGAACGCGTAGCGAAACCCCGACGCGGCCGGAAATCGAAGACATTCAACCAAAGAGCTGAATGAATGAATGAATCGTGATGATGATGATGATAACAATAATATCTACTTTTGCTAGTCGTTAAACGTCGCACAAACACATTGAAGGTTTCGCCGAGCAAGAATGTGAAAGGACTGTGATCGCGAAGGCAGCGGCCTTGGCAGTAATTAACGTACAACCCCAGAATTTGATTGGTGTGAAAATAAGTAACCACGGAAAACTATCTTCAGGGCTGCTGACGGTGGGATTCTAATCCACCATCTCCCGAATTCAAGCTCACAGCTGCGCGACTTTAACAGCACGGTCAACTCACTCTGTAATAATAGAAATGTTAATAATATGTGTATCTTATTTTCACCTTTTAATGTGAGATATTCACCCATTTCATTCCTCTAGATGAATATATTGTGTTTATTGTCCTATTTTATTCTGGGACGTGATACAACACATGGCAGTGTGTTACATGAAACAGAGATTCTTCCTCCCTAGCCAAGCGTTGTAAATTCAAATATGTACCACATAAATTGCATTGCAACACAATTTTGTAATTGGTTGGGATCTGTTAAATTAGTGTGTACTGTATAATGGAATATCATACAATTGTTGGTTTTATGGGCAGAACTGGGAATGACTTCATCCCGTTTAAATTGACAACTAAATGCCTGGGCTCATCATCCAACTGTTCGTGTTATTGGACGATTTTCAGTGATATTGGAATGCAAATGTGATGAAGATGGCGAAAGAGTAGAATGTTTTATCTACGCACATCGTGTGATTAAAGCTGTCCAATAAACAGCATAGCGCATTCTCTCTGGTCGTCTTCTCTGCCACTTGAATATTATAATTCTGCACTCAACTTTCGAAGAGTACTTCATGGAGTAAAATATGTAACCGTATTTGTGGAATTCGTTGACCTATTGAAAATTATTATGAAGTAAAGGAAAGGGGGAGGGAGAGAGAGAGAGAGAGAGAGAGAGAGAGAGAGAGAGAGAGAGAGTTTCTAGGAGATCGTAAATATTTTTGCATGTATTATCATAACAGTATATTTTCCCCTAAATTGCATATAATAAAAGCATTAGGAAAATATTTTTAGGATTTCCGATCTTTTGCACAGAAATGTGCACAAAATAGTCCATGTATTTGATACACAAGGCCATTTCTTTGGACAGTCTACTGAACTGATTTAAGTCATTATTTTTTTATATTAAAGGGTTTTGCCTGAAGGCAACACAACTTCTCTTGACTGATCATTGATTTTATTTACAATAAATTTGCGTTTTTAATATTAAGACATCATAATTTCGCCGATTGGTTGGAAGTTACGATTATGTCGCTAAGGTAACCAAAATCGATTTCGCAATATTTCCTTTCATACCCATAATAAGCGCTAATGTCTAATTAATAGTTGTGTTTCTTTCATTGTTCTTCTCCACATTATCCGCTTCTCCTGAAATTACCGCCTTCCTGAGTAACGCTGCATGTAAATCGAAGATTCTGTTTTTCATAGCGCTTCTTCTAGACCACCGGTTTCCAAAAGGCGGCCCGCGAAGCCATATTGTGCGGCCCGCGAAAGCTTTAGAAAAATTATATATATATTTAAGGAATTTGAAGAAAATATACCAAACATATTTCATAGCTCCGTCAAAAAATTATCTCAAGTCAGGTGTAATTCATTATTTAATATTATTTCCTGTTTTTATTTATTCACTTGTACTGAATAGATTATTTTATTATTTTTAAAATTGTAAAACCCTCATTCTTGCGAGAGCATATAGGCTATTTTAGTATGGATATCATTTTCACTTGCATGTATATCTGACGGGATTGCTAAAATAAAATGGCGTAACATGTCCAATGTTCCACTGTCTCATTCACCAGGGAGCGTTTTGTGGGAAATCAATTAAGAAAACAAATTATTAATATGCTAAGAGTTGGAAATCGAGCCCTTTGCATAGAAAATTCAAACAGTTTCTGCTGGAAATTGACGCAGAATATGGAGACTTGCTGCTGTATAACCATGTAAGGTGGCTGAGTGCAGGGAAGTGCCTCAAACGTTTTTTTGCAATTCGCAAGGAAATCCCCGAATTGATTAATAAATATGTCTTGTCAGATACCTCAGAACTAGAAGAGAAAATTCAAAGCCCGGAGTTTTTAAAGCAGTTAGCTTTCTTAACAGACATGACAAATCACCTTAACACCTTCAACCTGAATCGTCAAGGAAGAAACCACGAGGTGTTAGATATGGTGGGAACTATTAGTGAATTTCGAAAGAAATAGAAAATTTTCAAATGTTTTTAGAAAACAATGAGTTGACTCATTTCCCCTGCAGTCTACAAGTAGCGGCGGAGAAGGACCAAGAAACTATATATTTTTCAGATTTCATTTCACACATTCAAGAGATCATTGAAGAATTCAACACATTATTCAAGGAAACTGAAATTCTGAGAAGCAGTATAGAACTTTCCGTGAATCCCCTTGGTGCTGCAATCGAGGAACAAGAACGAAAACTACAACTTGAGCTGTGCACTCTACAAGCCGATACGTTCGTACAGACAAGACAAGAAAAGGGATCAAATTTTTTAAACTGCTAAACAGCGAAAAATACCCAAAGTTAAGACAATTTGGACAAAAAAATTACTTCAGTGTTTGGGAGCACGTACATATGTGAAAGTGCTTTTCCCTCTATGAAATTCATTACAAATCAATACAGAAGTCGACTTTCAGATTCTTCCTTGCTGCATCTTTTGAGATTAGCAGCAACAGAGCAGGAGGTAGATTCAGCTGATCGACAACACTACTCCCGCTAAATTGTCCTTCTCTTAGTTTTGTTTTGACTACATTATAAATTTCATTTATTCTTAAGGCATCTTTTATGTCTTATCATTCGTCAAATATTAATTCAAATTGGGTGCTCTTCTTCAGAATTCAATTATCCTGGGTATAATAGTGTTATTTTTTTATTTCACTCCTTTATGCTGATGTACAATAGTGTTTTAAGCAATTACAATAATCAAACCTTCATTTCAATTGAACTATGAACATTATTTCATGCTGGTACCTCTGTTCTATTTGTAGAATTTTACGAAATTTGGCCTATTATTAAAGTGCGGCCCGCGATCATACCTAAGGTTTCCAATGTGGCCCTCGAGCCCTTACCAATTGGAAACTTCTGTTCTAGACCTACCCTGAAATCCCAACGTTTTAAATTTCACATTAGTGTGTGTTACAACTCTACATGCGTTTTCCTGAAAACTCATATTTTTCAAACAAGAAAGATAATATCACAAGAAACATATGTTTGATCTAAATGAAATTTTGCACAGTTGTTCAGATATGAATTGTATAGAGGATGTATTAAAATAATGGAACTGACACAAAATTTAGGCTCAATATAATGATATAGATAGGTCATAAAATGTAAAAATATACATATAAATATATTTAAATCTGTGAAATGAATTTGAATGCACTAAGAGATTTCACCTTAGTCCATCCTCTACAATATTCTGTGAGTTTCAATTCAAAAGAAAAAAAAAGAACAATTAAGATTATATTTAAGGAGATGTCATGTGGTTAATAATTTTATCAACATTTATTAATGAGTAGTGTGGCTAATTTACATTATATTTTGATTTTGTACCATATCAAACAATAGGTTAGGATGCTGTATATAACCGTATTAACTTGCAATGCTCTACTTGAAATAGTGTAGGAAATAGTCACATTTTGGTCAAGTGGTAACTAAACATGGCATGAATAGTGTATGACTCCCCTTAAGGCCACGGCCGCTTCCTTCTCTCTTCCTTGTCTATCCCTTCCGACTTTTCCATCCCCTCATAAGACTCCTGTCCAGAATAGCAGTTGAGACCAACTGGGCGAAATACTGGTCCTCCATCCCAGTTGTATTCCTCCGACCCAGAGTGTCACGCTCCAGGACAATGCCCTTGAGCCCTCATGTTCAGGTAAAATTTCCTAACCTTGTAGGGAATCGAACCCGGGGCCTCCAGGTAAGAGGCAGGCCCACTACCCCTACACCGCGGAGTCGGCACAGTACCGCATATGAAGATGTAAAAAATAGGATTTTTATACTTCTGTATCGTTTCTAATGAAATATCGGTTATCTGTATACGGCTAATTTTTTCTTTGCAATACTTCTTATACTTTTGGTTATTATCATACAAATTGTAAAAATTCAGGATCCTTGGGGTCATTCACGGTTTGTGAACTGATGTCTTTTGAAAATACTACTACAAATAATAAATATAACAATACTGTTTTTGATTTTACGTCCCAATAACGACTTTTACAGTTTTAATAGACGCCGAGATTCCGGAATTTTGCCCCGCGGGAGTTGTTTTACGTGCCTGTAAATCTACCGACATGAGGGTGGCACTTTCAAATACCACCGGACTGAGCCAGGATCGAACCTGGCAACATGGAGTCAGAAGGCCAGCCTTCTGCAGTGAAAGCTACCCAGCCCGGCATACAATAGAAATCAGAATGTATAATAATTTTTTTGCAAAAATGAGGAAACTGTCACTTTCCTGTTATGGCAACGGCCGGTACTCTGCCAATCTTAGCCCTTTGGCATCCTTCCGTCCCCAAAAATCTTCGATTTCTTAGTGAGACGTTAAACAAGTAGCAGAAAAGAAAGAAAAAAGAAAAAAATAAGGAAGAAACTACACTTCAATGAATATTATTTTAACTTATATTTTTATATTTTCTTGATCGTTCGCAGTGATGAGTGCGTCTGCGAGAAAATACGGAAAGAAAAAGAAACTTGCGTTTTGAAGGACTGCTCTTGCGATTCATTGATTACCCTATAATTACAAAACCCGAGATGACAGAGGTTGTCGTTATTTAGGTGTGAAAATTAAGGGAGTGTGACAATGGAAAGAACGCCCTTTTCCAGATAATTCCCTTTTCTGGTACCCCAGTATTGAATTTTTGTTGTTTTGTTTTGCGTCACACCGGTTCAGAGAGGTAGGTAAAGACCGTGTCCAGTATTTTCCTGATGTGAAAATGGGGAAACTACCGGAAACAATCTTCAGGACTGTCGACAGTGGGGTTCAAACCCTAATGAATTCTTAATTCCAAACTGCTCAGGTCGGTTTTCTTAAAAGGGATTATGAGCTTATAAAGTATGAACTCTTTACGATAATGGAAAAGGATATTGTTACAACCTGCGGTTTTTACGGAAAAATAACCTTTTTGGGACTCCCGTAGGAATTTTCGGTTACCAAGAATTCCTACATCTTTTCACGTTGCCGGGCTGAGTGGCTCAGACGGTTGAGGTGCTGGCCTTCTGATCCCAGCTTGGCAGGTTCGATTGTGGCTCAGTCCGGTGGTATTTGAAGGTGCTCACATACGACAGCCTCGTGTCGGTAGATTTTCTAGCACGTTAGAGAACTCCTGCGGGGCTAAATTCCGGCATCTCGGCGTCTCCGAAAACCGTAAAAAGTAGCCAGTGGGACGTAATGCCAATAACATTACTATTCGTTGCAGGCTAGTGTTCTCCAGTATTTGCATGAAAACTTACGGCTTTCTAGGCTTCTTCAGTCTTTGAGATATTTTTTCTGCATAGAGTACATGGAGGCTATTATACTTCTGAGATTACAGTTTATACTGCTATTATTGTTATTTTTGTCATCATTAGCATAATGATCACAAGTATACATATTGTCTTTCCACCTAATCAATACTATTATTTATTATAAGGTACTTAAAACCTTTTACATTACAGTACCGGCTTTGACTCTATGTATGGGTCATCTTCAGTTGCTGAAGAACGTTGATATTTTTTAAAAATAACATATAATGTTAGAACACTACTTTAGATGACTAATTCTATATTACATTGATACATTGCAGTGTTAAAATGTGCTTGGATAAGAAATGTAAAAGTCTAAAATTGTTCAACAGTTCATTATGATGTCACTGATCTTGATGATCAATCACACGCACATTCTTTTGATTTCTGTTTTACAATGTTGAGAAATTCCCCTCTTAATTACTACAGGATCAGATAAAGGAAGCTTCGCCTACTCTAATTCTCTGAGACCTACTTTGTAGAAATATAGCCATCCATTCAGTCACTCTTTTGTCTAGTCCAATTGCATTTATTTTTGGCAGTAGTATCCCATGATCCATCCTATCAAATGCCTTAGACACGTCAATCACGATACAGTCCATTTGACCTCCTGAATCCAAGATATCTGCTATATCTTGCTGGAATCCCAAAAGTTGAGCTTCACTGGAATAATATTTCCTAAACCCGAACTGCCTTCTATTGACCAGTTATTAATTTCGCAAAAATGTCTAATATATTCAGAAAGAATGCTTTCCCAAAGTTTACATGCAGGATGTCAAACAGACTGGCCTGTAATTTTCAGGTTTATGTCTATCACCCTTTCCTTTATACGCAGGGGCTATTATAGCAACTCTCATTTCATTTGGTATAGCTCCTTTATCCAAACAATAATGAAATAAGTATTTCAGATATAGTACTATATCCCAACCCATTGTCTTCAGTACATCCCAGAAATCTTATCAATTCCAGCCGCCTTTCTAGTTTTCATATTTTTTATTTTATTGTAAATGTCATCGTGATCATAGGCAAATTTTAATACTGTACTTCTTTAGTATTAGTCACCTTCGGTTCAGAACGTCCAGACTTCAGTTCCCTCGTGGGCCAAAGGTGTTAACTGCTTGTGGTAAATTCCTGTGCTCGGGGACAGGGTCTTTGTTTTTGTCCCAACACACTTTTCTCCACGTACATACAACTCACTACAAACCGCCACTGAAACACCTCCCCACGGCACTTAACGCCCTTGAAAGGGCCTTGGCCTGCCCAGCGACTTCTGCTCAGCTCGAAGGTCTGCAGATAACCAGGGGTCGTGTGGTCAGCCCGACGCATCCTCTCGGCCGTTATTCTGGGCTTTCGAGACCGGGGCCGCCATCTCACCGTCAGATAGCTCCTCAGTTCTAATCACACAGGTTGAGTGGACCTCGAACCAGCCCTCAGGTCGAGAGAAAAATCCCTGGCTTGACCGGGAATCGAACCCGGGGCCTCCGGGCGAGAGTCAGGCACACTACCCCTACACCACGGCGCCGGCTTGCCACAGAAACACGAAATAATACAATTTGCTTTACATCGACCGACAGAGTTAGGTCTTATGGCGACGATGGGATAGGAAGGGCTAGGAGTGGGAAGCAAGGCAAAGCCCCATCATTTTCATGGTGTAAAAATTAGAAACAACGGAAAACCATCTTCATGGATGCCAACTGTGGGCTTCGAACCCACGATCTCCCGAATGCAAGCTAATAACTAGGTGACCCAACCGCACAGCCGCTTGCTCGGTGAAGCAGTAATAAATATATCCCTCCACTTCGGGTTTGCATCAAGAAAGGCGTCCAGCTATAAAATAGCATCAAGCACCGGCTCCAATAAATTGGGAAAACGTCCAGAAAGCAGAAGAAAAAGGAAGACATCCGTAAAAAAGAGATCTGAATCAAGATTGTTCGTATCAGTTGTTTATTTATCCGAAAGTTATCTGTGTATAGGTTAGGAAGATCCCTAGAGGAGTTGAATGAAAAGGGATTCGTCGCCTATAGTTCCAAGAATTAATCTGGTACGTATTTTTATTAGTAGTACTTGTAGTAACATTCGCGCACTATCTGAAATAACGAGCGGCATATCAAGCGGTCCAGATCCGCGATACTTAAGAGTTAACGAATGCTTCACAGCACGCGCGTAGGCATACGCGGATGACGCCATTCTACTGCTGACCAGTAACGAGGTTGCTAATAACGTGCTAGATACACCGAAAAACTTCTGTAAGGAATCAAGGCCAAGGTGAATTATGAAAAATTCCTCATTTTTTAAGTGTCAGATCCCCTTCGTTCTTCTCTCTCTGATTAGTGGTCCTCTTAAAACAATAATCACCACCACCTCCAACCATCAAAGCTAATTCAGTGTGCATAATTACATGTCCATAGTTTGCGGTTATAGTACTGTAGTTTGCTAATTGAACAGAACAAAGAACAATGTCATTCCCTACCCGGTGTGCAGTGCTATAAATATTTGGCTTATTTTCGAACCTTTTCTAGTCTTTATTTAAGTTTCTCTAGCTTATACTGGACGATCATCTAGGTTATTAAATTAAAATTTGGTTGGCAACACTGAGCTAAAGTCTGCCGTTCATTAACGAGGAAAGTGCGCCTATGATAGTACGTGTCCGTCCAAAAGTCGAAAACTCGTTTTTGAATTTCTCTACTTTGTGATAGGGAATCTCAGCCAGATTCTTTTGAGTGATACCATCACCCAGGAAGTAAGCTGAAAGTTCAGTGTTTTGATGTAAAGCCTGCTCACATTTGTGAAATAAAATATGAGCTTCTTTTAGAATCCGGCGACACAGTGTAATGGTTCGTATATGTTGTACTATTTATTCCCGTTCATATCAGTGCCATAGAGTATTTTTGGAAGTTGCAAGTATTTTTATATACCTTGTTTTTATGTGTTAAAGGCCTTCTCTTTCCAGTCCTGTTGGTAACTCAGAACAACGTAAAAGAAGAGCATAGGAATGCAGGTTAGCAAATTTACATGGACAGTATGTACACATAGATTTGTCAATTACTGATTTACACCCACGTAAAGTGAAACATAAAGTATGAGGAAAAAGAAAAGAAAATGAAGCGGCGTAAAATATCAGACTAGAACGAATCAGTAGTGGTAATCGATTATATATAAGCAGGGCGATTCTGAAAACCACAGAAAAAGAGCAATTGATTTAATAATATACATTCATAGCAAATTCCACATAAATGGATGAGAAGTAACCGCTTTTAAATATCTTACTTGCAAAGAGCTGTCATCATCTTAAAGTCTTGTACTGTAAATGAACTCGAAATGAACATAAATTAGGCGTAATTATGTCAGCGATACTAAGTCACATTAACGTAACATTAAAAATGTAGCTGTTAGGGTTTAACACTCAAAGTATATCTCACACCGATGTTACATTCAAGATCCATAACGTACAACGTGTCGGAAGTTAGGAGCAGACTGTAATTATATTAGTAAAACTGACGTTGGGTAACGCTGCTTACGAACTTTTATAGTTATATAATTTCAACTCTTGAAGCTCTCTATGGTTCAAAAGTACATTCAAAAGGAGAACAACATTCAAGCTTCTGTGGAGGAAGCATAGATATATCAGTGATCTTGACTATGAGTAGATGTGCCGCCAACGTCCAAACACAAAATGATATTATATACTACTACTACTACTACTACTACTACTACTACTACTACTACTACTACTACTAGTAGTAGTAGTAGTAGGGGCTGCCTGGCCGAGGCGGTATAGGCGTGCTCGGTTCGCCCGGAAGGACGTGGGTTCGAATCCCCGTCAGGAAGTCGTAACATTTAAGAAACGAGGTTTCAACTTCCGGAGGTGCATATGGCCCTGAGGTTCACTCAGCCTATACCAAAAATGAGTACCAGGTTAATTCCTGGGGGCAAAGGCGGGCGGGCGTGGAGCTAACCACTCTACCCCATCACGTGCCGCGGTTAAAATGGTGGAAGCCTTTACCTTCCACTCCTCCATCGGCCTTCATGGCCTGTACGGAGGTGACTTTGTCTTTTGACTATTTCTAGTACTTCTACTGCGTACCTCAGTTACCAAAATGTTTAAATAGCTGTTTGATATCTCTGTCTGCATCTTAATTATTCTATTTCTTCCTATAGAAGTGTCTTCATTCATAACAGTTCGAGATGAGCAATCACCGTTATTGATTATGATTACATATTTCCTCTTTTTTCGATGTTCTAATTGAAGCAACGGAGAATAAACTCACAGGACGACTTGATTGAATTCAACTGGAGTATGGTACCAGTGTATGGGAACCTCACCAGAATTACCTGATTCGAGAAATGGAATAAATCCTAAGAAAAGTAGCTCGATTGGTTCTGGGTGATTTCCGACAAAAGAGTAGTGTTACGAAAATGTTGCAAAGTCTGGGTTGGGAAGACTTGGGAGAAAGGAGACGAGTTCTTTGACTAAGTGGTATGTTCCGAACTGTCAGCGGAGGAATGGCATGGATGGACATCAGGAGACGAATAAATTTGAGTAGTGTTTTTAAAAGTAGGAAAGAGTTGGAATTCAAGAAGACAAAATGGGGCAAATAGGGACTGCCTGGCTGAGGCGGTAAATGTGTGCTTGGTTTACCCGGAAGGACGTGGGTTCGATTCCCCGTCACGAAGTCGTAAAATTTAAGAAACGAGATGTCCACTTCCGGAAGTGCAGATGGTTCAGCCTACACCAAAAATGAGTACCAGGTTAATTCCTGGGGGTAAAGGCGGCCGGGCGTAGAGTTAAGCTCTCTACTTCACCAAGTGCCGAGGTTGCGGATAGTGGAAGCCTTCACCTTTCACCCCTCCAGGGGTCTTCATGGCCTGTACGGAGATGATTTTGCTTTTACTTTGCTAAATTGGGGCAAATATTTGTTTATAGGAAGAGGAGTTATCAATTGGAATAATTCACAAAAGCAGGTGTCCAATAAATTTCCAAATTCTTTGCAATTGTTTAAGAATAGACTAGGAAAACAACAGATAGGGAATCAGCCACCTGGGCGACTGCCCCAAATGCAGATCAGTGGTGATTGATTGATTGATTGATTGATTGATTGATTGATTGATTGATCATCACATTATCCCGCAAGTGCTATCGCACATCGCAACAGCCTCAAAATTAATGCATTCAATATCTGCTATTGTTCTATAAAATCGTTATATGAAATTAGCCAGTAAAGAGTTATTTAATCATGATGTAAATTTTTTACGTTATTGTGGATTAACGGTATTAGGAAGGAAGGAAGGAAGGAAGGAAGGGACAGACATTGGTTGACCTACCCTGCTGACTTAAGTATCAGTTACTTTGTATCGTTCGGAAAATACAGGTTTACAGTATACATCAAGATATGTGAGGCAGGCCACTAAACTTCATATCTTTGCTGTACCACCAAAATTTGTTGCCATGAACAATGTTTTAAAGATAAAAGAGAAGCTTTGCTTGTTCCCCGTTAGTTTCCTTTCCTTGATTAACAGTTACGCCTGAATCCAATCCAAGTTGGTCCAAACTGTCGTTGAAAGGGATAGAGGCGCCTTAATGGAAAACGAGTCCACATACTGCTCTGTCTTGAGGAGATCACGTCTTTCCGTCATTATCCCACAAATGAACTCTGTTTCCGAACTTCAGTGTATTTCCTCCGAGGAGAATTTCTCTACTTTCTTATTTCCTAATTCGAATGCTCGTACGTTCCCATCAATGCCAGTGGTGAAGATCATGGTACTTTGAAGATGTGATGTGTGTAACGAATGTGGAGATGAACCTTCACTGTGAAGATATGTTCACTGTTACGACGCATTGAGGCAATAAGGAGAGGGAAATCATATTTCATTAATAGCGATACTGGGAAGCGATCTCATATTTTGCCAGTCAATTCTTAGAAGTTAATTTATGAAAATCATGGCTGGTATGAACTGAGATATTTTGATTGGTATGTATTCAAGATATCGGGTTATTACCGGCATTATTGCCGTCAATCTTCGGAAATAGATTGGAGAAATCATTCATCCAACAGTTACTTGAGATGTCAGGCACGCAACCAGATGTTCAGAAAGGAAAGTAGATTTATGAACCTGCCATACGTACACTTAGGTAAGTCTGAAGGCGACTGGTCTATATTTCAAATCACATTTTTAAAAACGTTGTTTTATGTCGCACCGACGCAGATAGGTCTTATGGCAACGATAGGATAGGAAAGGGCTAGGAGTGGGAAAGAAGTCGCCGTGGCCTTAATGAAGGCAGAGCCCCAGCATTTGCCTGGTGTGAAAATAGGAAAACACGGAAAACCATCTTTAGGGCTGCCAACAGTGTGATTCGAACCCACTATGTCCCGAATGCAAGTTCACAACTGTGCGCCCCTAACGTCCACGGCCAACTCGCTCGGTGCATTATTTTCTAACTTAAGAATGTCTTACAATTCAGGAAAACGTATTCATGATATTACTGTAATACCATTGATTAACTATTCGGCAGCCATTGCATGTCAATCATTAACTTTATATTAGTGTTGCGCTAACAAGGACAGGAAAGGGGTAGAAACGGCAGGGTCCGTGCTACAGTACAAATGTCCAAACACACAAAATGTGTATTATGAAAATTTTTCTTTACTGTGTCAATTCTCATTCAAACCAACAAACACACATTTAATTAAAAATTAAAAATATCTAGAGGTAGGATGGGTAACAACAATATAAAAAATATGAGCTCCAGATCTTCATAAATAACTGGGTAGAAGGAGCTCCCATTTCACAAGACTTGCTAGTCTTTGGTAATAATAATAAATAGAGATGTGGATGATCCGCCTAGTCATTACAATAGTATTGACATAGTATTGACTAGGCGGATCATCCACCTCTCTATTTATTGTGATAAAGTCAATACGGACCCAATACCGGCAATTATGGTCAAGATTATTAATAGTCTTTGGTAATACAATTAAGAAGCCTGAATTTCCAAAGGGATACCTGACTCTTAACTTTAACTCTCAATATTAATTTTTAATGGCAGGACGGGCCTAGAATCCACATCCAGGTACCTCAATACACTAAAATCAGATCAGCTTTTACACCACATTCCACTCGCTGCCTTTACTTCAGAGTGTAACTACTACACAAAATATGGGTCTGAGCGATCTAGAAGAAACAGAAGCCGAAGCTCATACGAGACGGTTAAGCAAGAGAAAAATTAACGGTTAATAGAAAGGCCGACGAAAAAATAGAATGGGATGCTAAACAATCAATCCTGTGACATGACTTCTCATAGAACCTAATGGAGCAGAAGGCCCTGTGATAGAGAGGATAAGCCATACTACGCTGGTGAATAAGGCATGAAGGGATTTACAGACTGAAATGCAGATACAAAATTTAGAAGTTAGAAAAGCATAATCACCAGAATGTGAAGTGAATAAGTGAAATGAGGGTCCACACTCGTACATCTTTAAGACATTACATGACACCCACTTGGGTGGTTACACTTGGACCGAAGACAGCCTAGAAACCTGCATGTTACAAAATTAAATGAAGTGGAAATATCCTACATTAAGATAAAGTTAAACGCGGTTCAACCCTATCCGTTACATGCTGTAGGTGAACCCTGGCATTTTCCCGTCGCGAGTAAGTTCACATGATAGAGAAAAGCCTTGCTGCCTACCTTAGATTCTGCCCCAGCTCGCCTGTACCCTCCGGTGAAGAGAACCTCACTTGTCGCTGCACTGGTGAAGATTCAGGTAGATACATAAGGTCCAAGATTACCCCTATGTATAAATGAAAGCTGAGCAGTGATTGGCTGGCTTATTTTGGCATACCAATAGTGGCAACTTAGAAACAGACACTTTTAGTCAAACATTCCTGCGGATTATATTATTAACATAACGGATGACATCGCCATTAGCACCCGTTATTCCTCCAAAGCCACTGCGATAGTGTGGCCATAGAGCTATTAACTAACTTTACTCAGCCGGAGACCACAAACTATTCATAGGTTCATGACAGGGCCAGTGATCGAAGCAAAGGACTTCTGGAGAATTTAAATGAATTCGATTGTGTATCATTATGTTTTACTTGACTGGCTAATGTATGGATTTTGTAATAACGTTTTCGATCATATTCACGAAATCGAATCCACTATGTTGAACTGCCAGTACAGCACATAGTTCCCCAAGGGTCTGTATTATGCCTATTTATTTTCTGAATAATGGTATGATTCAGGTGCGAATAAATGCTGAAAAATTGCTCCCTCTACACATGATTCAGCTTTTTGAGGATCTGATAAATCATGAAAAAATTACTAGTACAATCAAATCATGTTTTAATGATGCAAAAGGTTGGTTTGGGATAAATAATTTACTCTTAAATGAAGAAAGGAACTCATGCCATGACATTTGGCGTATTAAACTCATAGACATACGTTTAGATACGGAGTTGGCACGGCAGTAGAAAATCGGAAACATATGTGTTGGAAACTCTGCGGTACTGAATGCTGAATGCAATGATCTAGCCGAGATAACTGAGTTGGAAATGTTACCGTAGTCTTATTTAAAAAATAGTAATTCAGTTTTACAGAAAACTATGCAAATGCGGGGACTCTTAAGATTTTATGGCGTAGTGGACATCACTATGTGCTCATTGCATGTGTAAATTCTCTCTGATATAATTTGGTTTTGACCTGTTTATTTTTGTAACTGGGTTTTCAGTCCTGGTGATGTTTCACAACCCAGGAATTTATATGAGATCGAAATAGGAGCTTGCAGAAATCCATTTTGGGGGCAATCGACGGAGATTTTGAACCCACCCCTCTCACAAGTCCAGGGATATTCGCCAGACTAACCTGTCCTCTAATGGTCTCCTGTTTGGAGAACCGCGGTAAAGTATTATTCATTCATTATTGGTGCCCTTGGATGCCCGACCTTATCACATATATATGTTATTGTGGTATTGTGGAAGACTTTTAAGGAGGTCATTTTCTACATACGAGTACTTTGTGATAAATCGAATTGGAGTGCTTTGTGTGCTTGATGGTATCTGACGACAGTGTGCATTAAATTGTCATCAGTCTATGTCGGCGAAAATATTTGAGCTAAGCGATAATTCAATGGGTAATTTGCGTGAGGGCGTCATAGCTGAATGGCGATATCGTCAGAGGCGTCCGTGGTTCGAATGCTGGCCGATGAATGTCGAATTATTTTAAAGGAAATGTCATGTTCATGTGGTTCGGTTTCCAAGTAGCTATTGTCACGATATGGACAATAGTGTAAAACCAACAGGTTGGTTACTGGTAAACTGCATGAACATACTTTCGGTATGTATCTCTTCGTCCTCGAATCTTTCATATACAGGTGCTCAAGCTACACGAGATAAATTTTATTTGTATATAGATCCTATATAGTTTCTGTTCTTTACCCAGTATAACTTGGCCTACACGTGAATTAAGCCCAATTTTGTGACTGAATGCATGATTTGACGCCAACACTGTGTAGAGGGATGTACTCGTACTTACTACTGCGTACTCCTGTGATAGTTGGTAATGTGACGTGATGCATGAAACTGAAATGTGTATTAAGATGAACAAAAACACCCAGGTTCCACGCGAAAGAAATTAATCGGACGTTGCTAAAGTCGCTGCCTAGGCCGGGAATCGAACCCGGGTCTCCCTACATCGAAGGCCACTACACTGCGTACTCAGCCAATGAGCTGAAGTAATTCCTATATATAGTTCCTATAGTTCGCTCCATGTTAAGAAAACGATTGCTCTTATATCAACAGGGTTGCCGTATTGAATGATTGCTCAACAGCATAACGTGAAAACGTTGTCACGCAAATTTGTGAAACTTGGTATTCAAGTTCAAGGTGAAAAGGGGAAGAAAATGAGCTCAAACATCAACATCACATTACAATTGTAACAAATGGCATTACTAATCTCTATTATCCTGCGTTTAACAGTGCTAATGATAATAGGGGAATTTTCATTTTGAAATACGAAAGAATCTGTTGAAAATTATACTTCCCTACCTGTTTCGAAAACGAAAATCTATAACCTGTTTCTTGTCATTTGACCCGGAGAGGAATGGACGAATGAAGCCCCTATGTAGCGGCGAGGATGGGAATGATTAATGACTGACAGATGAAATGGAATTATTTTGGAGAGTGTTGCTGGAATGAAAAATGACAGGGAAAACCGGAGTACCCAAAGAAAAACCTCTCTCGCCTCCACATTGTCCAGCACCCCCTGCGGGTGGGGGACGCACATGTAGAATACACCCGCAGTATCCCCTGCCTGTCGTAAGAGGCGACTCAGAGGGCTGACTGAATTAGAACCATGAAACTAATTTTGAATCGTACCATCCTGCGGGGAACACCATAGGTTGCCTGTACTTGCGAGTAGTACCACTAAATTCGGTACGAAATAGGTTTGTGATTAGTAGCAGTAAAAGCCTTGCCTGGTGGATTCCAGTACCCGTGCGTCGTACCCATGTGAGCAACACCGCGGGTCTGGGCGTAGCCTGTGAGTTGTACCACTATATGAGCAGCACCGTGGGTCTGCGTTGCCTGTACGTATTGCAATACTTGTGAGTAGTACCATATTTTGTGGAACACCGTAAGTCTTCGCTACTTCTGATTAATACCCCAACATGACACATACCATGGTTCTATTTTACTCGCGACATGTACCATTCTGTGGGGCCTTAGACGTGGATTTTGCACCCCCTTTAGACACCAAGCATCATTGTGCTTTATAAGTGGTTCCTTGGTCGGTAATAATGTTATTTTCGATCTGTATTGAGTCCGATCCACTGGTTTTTGTTTGTTTGTTTTGTGTTTTGTTGGGCTCCTGTCCATCAATCCATTCATTCTTCATGACATATTTTATTTTTATTTTGGTCAGTCGATGCCTTTGAAATTTTTGTTCTTTCATTTCGTACTATTAGGGGCCGATGACCTTCGATGTTAGGCCCCTTAAAACAACAAGCATCATCATCATCATCATCATCATCACATTGTCCAGCACAAAGCTCACATGGAGTGAAGGGGATTTGAACCACGGAACCCAGTGGTGAGAGGCCGGCGCGCTGCCGCCTGAGCCACGGAGGCACACCATACAGGTTTTATATACTTTTATTTCATGATCCCCTCTCCTAACCTTCTGTATGTGAAAGGTTTTTCAAAATTTCTGGATGTTTAAGCAACCTTCGGTGGTTAACGTTAGGGACTATCCTGTATACTGGAACGAATAAGAACTCCCTCCCGAGCTATGCGTTATTTACAGTAAAGTGTAATGATTAATTAATAATGTAGCCCGTTTAGAGTCTATTTAATTGGTGTACATTTTAAGAGATGCTGACGTGCCGGAATTTTGTACTTCAGGAGTTCATTAATGGTTTGGAAGCCAGCAACACCGAATTATCTCATTCAAACGTCCTATAATATCACCAAACTCTGTCAGTATCGAACTCACTTTGAGAACAAAAGGGTAACTAACCGATTGCGCCACTGATATGAGCTTGGCCTAAATACGAGCATTAGATCCTGTTTCATATGGACACTTCATTTGTGCTCTATGAATTATTAGAATTTACTGCAGAAGTAAGATGGACTTAAATATTGTCATGTTTCGTTAAGTATCTCAGTGGTGTTAAAAGTCATGAGGGAGATTGATGTAACAACCAACGTTGGTATTATAACAGTTATCAATTGCTCTCAACTTACTTATTGTTGCTTTTGAATATTATTAGCCATGCCCACTAACGTACAAGGAGTAAGTTAACATGCGAGGCTGTTGCGTCTTTTACAGTACTTTGCTCTTTAGTTTAGTGCATTGTGAAACACTTCGAAATTACGTGTCTTTCATTTACTGGGGAACTGAAGGATCATGACGTCATTTTTACACACACACACACACACACACACACACACACACACATATATATTGCACTTATCCCGGGGTCGGCAGAGTGCTGAATATAAAATTTAATTTCACAAATAAATGTTTGGATGGAAATCTGAATGAGGAACTTCGGAAATCAAACCCGGGCATAGAACATTCATCCTCCCTACTTTCAACTGATACATTGGCTAAGCTCAAGAGCATAAGGGTCAGTGGTCTGTTCGAAAGTTAAGCTAAATGTATTGAAAGTAGGGTGCTCTATAATACAAGAGGAATACACTATACAATGCAATAAGAAGATGGATTGTTCCCCATTCAAAACATAAATTTTAATAACTGATAGAGTCACATGAAATATCTATTGCTTAAGTGGCAATTTTATGCACGAAATCGGTTATATATGGAAATGCCGTTTAATGTCAATGTATCAGTCTGTTTCACTTCTGAATAACATTTTAGCATATCCACATTAATTTATAAACACTGTAAACATATACATTACACTGCTTAATCAATAGGAATCTGTACCCTTGTCTAATGTCGGTACCCGCTTGTATCCGCTATATTACGATACAACAACACAAAGATGGCAGGATGGCATCCTCGTGAGAAAAACAATATTATACACTGTCGTACACCATTGTGGTATTATGATATTTTATGAAATACAATTCCGCATATTTACCCAGTCATGAAAATCGTGTCGTCGCTTGCCGCTAATAAAATCTACTTCATCATATTAATTACACATCATATTATCGTATATTCGCGTTTCTCTGGGACACTATCTTATTATATCATCTTACAAAGCGGACACAAACAACGCTGGTATTTTGTAAATCACCATACACTGACATAATACATAAATACCTAATAAACATGAAGAATGAAGCTATCATCTGTAAATACATCAACATAAGATATAATTCACACACTTAAATGCTCTCTGAAGTTGTAACCGCTTTTAGGTCATCTGGTATAGATCCAAGGGATGTCGATACCAACCGAGTATCGAACCCTGTTAGTCTGATTCTGAAGTGCTACCTGGAAACTGTACTATAATCTCATTTAACTACAAAAGTTGGAGGACTGTACTTCACCTATCGGATCACGAAACATATAACGCCGATGGTGATAAATTATTAACACGTGTATCTTTAATACAATGTGGAACGAGGAAACATCTTATGCAAATTTTGCGAACATTGTGACAAACATAACGGGCCAGCCTCGAAGGCTCGGTCGCTTCAACACTTGTCCTATATTCTGAAGGTCATAATTCTCTCTCTCTCTTCCTCTAAACCAGTCTGTTGCCAGCTGAGGGGAACATTTTCACTAATTCCAAGACACAAATATGTATTTCTCAGTTCATTTCTTTCGTATTTCTCAATGCAGATAACCATTCATGGCTATCTCTAAATATCATGTTATCAATGTTTCGACAATATTCAATCTTGGTTCACTCCATCACTATTATTATTATTCTCATAATTCAATCTGTCATTTAAAACATTTTCACAAATTTGTTTTCCTCTTACATTTCACATACGTGTACCTGGAATCCACGTTATTTATACATTTAAAAGGTCCTAATTCGACAGGTAGTTACTTAACGTAACGATCACTCGCGTAACTATCTAGATCATGTATTCGCACCTCGAAATCATATTTTCTTAGTTGTCAACATCCTTAAATTTAAACGGCAGATGGCTGTATACATGCATTAATGTCGTGAAGCATTTAAATAATATATGTTTGAAAATTGAGAAGACCCTCTCAGCTAATTGACTTGGAACGGATTATGAAGTCCTCTGAATTATAAATTCTACACTTACAAATGCTTCACTCAAACGCGGTACACTACGGGGCCTTACACACTAATTAATGCAAAAATGCAAGGAATAAATGTGTGCTAATCCATAACCACAGAAGACCAAAACGAAATCAAACAAGAAAACTTCACCCCATTGGAACACGCATATTGCGTTACCTATACGTAATCATGCATGCTGAAAAATTATATTTAGAAAGTTAAATTTTACAAACTACGGCGATGTTAATGATTTTCATGCTTAGGAATCATCATGTAATCATTTGCTGTGTGTAAGCATGCTGTCATTAGGAGGTACCCGTATGAATTTAGGCCTCCATCGCTGACCCCTCGTTGGCAGATATTCGAAGGTTAATCTTCTTCTGCGTTGGATCCATGGTGTCTTGATCTGCGATCTCGTTCTATTGGAAGTTCTATGTGGTTCTTGGCACTACAATAATGCAGGCACACCAGCGCATTCTGGTAGAATGGAATCCTTGGTTTGATGAGCACAATTATACACTGCACGTGCCTTAGTTACGGTACAATAATTATTTGTATTCTACTATCAATAATTCACTACGTCATGACAATTACTGAAATATTACCCGTTCTTTGAAATCTGTCTGTGTGAGCCGTCACTGATAAATCCTACCTGCGTTCCCTGAATATATATTGGGATTATAGTCATATATATCCACACACAACAACTTAATATTTGCCGGCAAAAACATTGTAACCCTCAAAATGCAAATTTTTCAGGAGAGAACAAAAACAAATAAGCAAGCGAATTGTTTGTGAATACTTATTCTGCCGTTGACAATTAGTTTAAATTAATTCACTAGTTATTAATGCATAATAATTTTGACAATGTGCGACTTTAAAATCAAGATATAAGAGATGATCGTTGGACATCCGTGCAAAAAGGTTGTAACTGTAACGGAAGTAGCACATTTTTGCGGGTTGCAACGTTTATACTATTGAAAATATTTACAGCTTTCAATATTATTTATTGTTTTTATTCTGTATACAAATAATGAAACGTAACCATGCTTCTAATTTGCAATACCCATTGTTAGAGCTTCCCATTGTTTAACAGAATTCACCGAATACCAGCAATATTATTGCGAGAACGTTTTGCAATGATGAATAAGCATTACATTGTCACTTCACTTTGTCTTTATGTTCTCATAAAACCTCGATATTTTTTACGAATGCATCGACACATATCTAGCAGATTAGCTTCCTTTTTCCGCAGATACAGGCAATACCTCCTTTAATGAATACAATGAGCAATCTGTAAGGAGAGCGAGACATATTTATATGCATATACAGTATATATAATACATTAGATACGGTATGTGTATAATACAGTCGAAAATAAAAACTCTGATTACGCATTCAAATATAAGATATATGAATCTCCCATTAAACACGTTGACTATCTTACATTGGCATACAACGTTTTTGCACCCAACTGTTCAGCAAGGATCTTCCCAGGCACTGATTTGTTATTGTGAGCCAAATATGGTTGCCCCGAATTCCGCTTGTATTTCTTTTCATTCTCCTTCCATTTACTATATATTAAATTTGCGTTTTCGACCCCTATTTATATCTTTGCACACAGTCGGACTTAGCGACACACGACTTTCCTCCTCCATTGATACAACATTTCTGTACTCGCACGACCCGTGGCGAAATTTAAACAAAAGAAAAACGGCGCTTAACGTACATGTTTGCGAACATAACTTCTTACATGCCTCACTCTGACAGCATACATCGTTTATGTACGGAAACCCAGCATTCTAGAAAAGTGAGGGTTACAACTTTTTTTCCGGCAGGTATTCAATTATTATTCACATCAGATAAATAGAATTGCATTAGGAACGTGTATCGGCCTAACGAAGAGTAGCCTGCCGTCTAAGACAATATCGAACAACACTGGTTCACACTTGATAGTAATACATAGCACTAGTTAGCAATGAATAACACTGTTTGACACAGTGACGGACTGAGTCTGTGCAACGAATGAGTACGAATGGGTAACTAAGGGCTGTTCTGTTCTCCTTTTATAAGGAATGTGGGTCCCCGCAATGGTGAGGTTAAGCTCCGTCCACAAGGCACAAATCAGTCCGCTAATACTGAGCCCTCAGGATCGCGTGAATATTCATTTTGTAGACCTTGACTTCCCCTTCTCACTGATCTGTTTTCTTGTAAATCGCATCGCTGAATCTCTAGTAATTTCACAAGCTTTTTCTTGGATATTTTCGCGCGAAGTGTTATGAGACGGGGACTCCCTTATTTCTGTCAAGATAAGCGTTCCCGACCTCTGCATTCCATTATGTACATCTGTCTAATGTGCGTCATTACCAATACGTTCGTTAAGTAGTACATCTTATGACATAATTAGATATTGTAAATTATGTGTATTTCAATTAGTCCTTCCTTGGAAATTTCTAAGGCTTGTACCAACATTTATTATTATTATTATTATTATTATTATTATTATTTGACACGCGGATTTGTGAGTTGGTATTCATAAATATACAGGGAAATCGCTGAGAATATCCAGTTCTCAAGTTATAATCCTCTAAAGTTAACTCCGCCTCCTGACCCAGGTAGTCTCTGCGCGTAGCGTGCTATGTCATTCTCGCTCGCTGGATAGGCAGCGTAATTTCAAGGTTTCGCTGTCGGTACGCGTAATTAGAGCTTTACATTTCCAGCTAGCGCAGTGCCGCTCGTATCCCGGACCGGGCATAAAATGCTCTTTACTACAAAGTATGTCGTAGAATGACGCGGAAAACGACATATAGGACTTGCTGAACCTCATAACATGTCTATTAGCATAGTGTTGAACGGTTACAATACACATACACAGGGAGAAAGAGAGAGAGAGAGAGAGGTGGTAATATCCATAAGACAAGCCAATTTTCTCAACTGTATGTTAGTAATTCATATAACTTGGGGCGTCATAAAAGATTCTCTGATGTTTATGATTGTAAGTTCAGCAGTTGGTCATTTTAGTATGCACTGAGTGTCTGACAAATTTTCTAACTTACAGTAGGCCTATTGAAAATTAATTTTAACATTATAAAAGAACAAGTGTGTTGTCGACCAATCTTATTATTATTGTTATTATTATTATTATTATTATTATTATTATTATTTTACTATTTGATTCATGTCGCACCGACACAAGGTAGCTCTTAGTGCGACGGCGTAATAAAAAAGGGCTAGGAGTGGGAAGGAAGCCATCGTGGAATTAATTATGGTACAGACCCAGCATTTGTTTGTTGTAAAATGGGAAACCACGGGAAGCGATCTTCAGAGCTGCCGAGAAGGGGTGAAGGGGTTTCGAACACATTCTCCTAAATTATTATTATTGTATTTCCAATCGACTCTTGTTGGATTTCACTTCCTTTGACAGATTGGAAGTGGACTTTTGATGTTTGAATTGAAATATGTTAGAATTATCTTATAAATACACCAGGCTACTTAGAATGTGATAAAATCATTTCATGTTTATATGGAATGTGAAGAAATCCTTTTACTTATGTATTTTTCTATTGGAATTGATAAACAGGGAATATCACTTTATTTAAACAACTAACTTACAACATGCAAAATACCTAGTTCGTTTTGAGTACTGCACTGACGTTTAATGGGTGTCGCTGTGTAGTTTAGGAAGGATACCTTAAATGTGGAACTGTATTTGACATTATTACTAGCAAAACACCACAGTAGTAATGCTTCAAGTTTTATTCCTTTGCGTGCTGGTTGACTGAGGTATGTGCACGATTGGCAGTGTTGCTATACAATTTCCTGATGTCATGAGGTGATTTTGGAGGGATTTATGTGCACTTTTATCCAGTTTATACTCCATATTAACTTTTGGAATTTTATATTTATGTATGGTGCTATAAAACAACTTTGCTGCCTTTATTGCACGAAGAATATAAAATATAAAAGTGCTAATGTAGTATGCTCGTAGCTACTCTTCAGAAATTTGATCAATTTTATTCCATATATGTAGTGAGAGAACAATTGTCGAGGCTAAGTAGGCTAATTTTGTTTTCTGAACGTAGTAAGTTAATGTGTTGAAAAAGATCTGAAACCATATTTTAAGAAAAATCCAAACTACTTGGTACACGTTGTGTAATTGCAAGATTTGCTCTCGGGAGGTGGTGGGTTTGGACCGCACAGTTTTTCGTAGTTTCCAAGGTTCACACCAGGCAAATACCGGTAGAAGTATCTTAATTAAGGTCACGGACATCACCACATCATTCCTAGTCCTTTACTATTCCTTCCTTGCCGGAAACCCACCCGTGTTACTGCGACGTTAAACAAATTAAAAGTCGGGAGACAGTGGGTTCGAACCACAATGTCGGCATCCGTGAATTGTTTTCCATGGATTCCCATTTTTACACCAGGCCGATGCTGGGGCTGTGAATTAACTAAGGCCACAGT
Organism: Anabrus simplex; assembly: GCF_040414725.1. Lineage (NCBI taxonomy): Eukaryota > Metazoa > Arthropoda > Insecta > Orthoptera > Tettigoniidae > Anabrus > Anabrus simplex. Next base: position 571,702,206 of record NC_090265.1, read on the forward strand.
CACTTCCTTCCCACTCCTAGTCCTTTGATATCACATATTTGTGTCAGTGCGACGTAAAGCAAAATTGTAGAAATAAAGTAAAAAATAAAAAGTACATAAAAAGGGAAGAAAAACACATTTTTCTACCTTTAACCAGCATTAAAAGCATGCAAAAAATAATTATCACATTCTAGAGAGTGCCTTCTCGTTGGTAAATTTACGTATCTACTGTCAACTGCAAGGCTCTATAAATCTGAATATTCTTCGAATCATTGCCTTTACACGTGAATTTTTGCCTGTCCATATGGTTCTGGATAGCTGACGGCTCAAAAATTCGTTTCTGTCTTGTGGTGTGCTTCGTGAGAATAACCTGTTTTATAGTAGAATATATGTGGTCAATTGAATTCAGATCTTCGGCATTGTGAGAACAGTCGTGGTTCCCGTCTAAAGAAGTGTACTGGAATATTTATGAAACGTAGATTTCTTACAGCTTGCCTTCTTCACATGGCAGAAACCCAAGACCTTACGTATCTCATATTGAATGTGTTTACTGTATAAATAAGACTGTCTTTGCGTTTCCAAAAGCAGTAAAAATGATTGATAGGATATAAAACCGGTACTATTATTATTATTATTATTATTATTATTATTATTATTATTATTATTATTATTATTATTATTATTATTATTACGCAACAAGGGAGGAGATGAATTGGTAGGCATAGGCAACCAAACGAAAAGATCGCATAAAAATTTAAATTATGAAGATATTTCCAAAATATCTATAATAATAATAATAATAATAATAATAATAATAATAATAATAATAATAATAATAATAATAATAATAATAATCATATAATTTTCTTCACGTCCCACTAACTACTTTTTCGCCGAGATGCAAGAATTAAGTCCAGCAGGAGTTCTGTTACGAGCCAGTAAATCTACAGACACAATGTTGACATATTTGAGCACCTTCTAATACTACCGGACTAAGCAAGGACCGAACCTGCCATGTTGCGGTCAGAAGGCTAGCGTCTCAACCGCCTGAGACGCTCAGACGGCCAAAAACATATTGTGTCAGTGTCCGGCTCCATGGCTAAATGATTAGCGTGCTGGCCTATGGCCACAGGGGTCCCGTGTTCGATTCCAGGCAGGGTCGAGAATTTTAACCATAATTGGTTAATTTCGCAGGCACGGGGGCTGGGTGTATGTGTCGTCTTCATAATCATTTCATCCTTATCATGACCACAGGTCGCCTACGGGAGTCAAATAGAAAACCTGCATCTGGCGAGCTGAACTTGCCCTCGGGCATCCCGGCACTGAAAGCCATACGCCATTTCATTTCATTGTATCAGTATCTTTCCAGGCCAAAGATTTTGTTAACAAATTAATAGTAAGCGAAAATAACAATTTAGAAGGGGATGAAAAAAATATTATAAGCTTTAGAGGTTAATAAACAATAGTTAAAGGGGGAGAGGTAGCTCTTACTTTACAGGACAAGATTTGCTATTCTTAGACAATCTTAGGTTTGGCAAAATACTTTGCCTTTATCTCCAAACAACAAGCTAGAAATTCCAATGACACTTGTAACACATCAGAGGGTAATCGAACACTTAACATTATCTTTGAATGGCCAATCTGGTCAAGAACACACATGAGGATATATCTTATTTCACTTAAAATCTTAGCAGCATTTACAACACTTAGCACTATATGCCCTTAATTCAGAAAGAAGCAACAACACCACATTTAGGATCGGAAGGATCCCATCAAAGCAGGAGCAGAAGCTCAAACTAAACTGATTAAAATTATAAATGACAAAAGGTGAAATAGAAATGGCCGAAAACAAAATAGAATGAGATGCTGGACCCGCTCAAGCAATCCTATGATATGACTTGCCGTTAAACCTAATAGGACGGAAGGTGGTAACACTGAGGGTAAGCCATACTATGTTGGTGACTAAGACAAGAAAGACAATTTAAAGACCGAAATGCGAGATAGAAAAATTTAGAAAGAGAAACTTAGTCACCAAAGCAAACTGAACATGGGAAGCGAGGGTCCACAGTCGTACGTCCTTATGCAATTACAAGATGCCGCCTAGCGGGATTACACTCCGTTCTAGACAGTCTAGAAACCTATATATTACAAACTAACAGAATGCAAGAAGCCTAGATTTATAGCAAAAAGGTAAACGCGGCAAACCCTATCTGTTAGGCCTACATGCTTCAGGGGAATGCTGGTATCTTCCATCGCCACATGCAAATAAATTCACAAGTTAAATTAAGATATAATCGCCAACATTACAATCTGCCCCAGGACGTCCATAGTCTTCTGGAAGGAGAACCTCACTTCTCGCCGCACAGTAGAAGATCCAAATAGAGACATAAGGTCTAAGATTACCAGTATTCATAGGGGCGAGCTGGGCGCTGATTGGTAGGTTTGGTTTGAACGGACAGTAGTGGCAACTTAAAACCAGATTACTTAATTTCACGAGTGCTATCCAGCAAATAGGTGAATACTAATACTCATACATTTCATAAAGTCTGCCTGTCTCCGAGACACTACACTGCCCTCAGACGTTCAATGGATTGCATACCACAAGGGAGAGGCCGTCATGATCTTACAATTATTATTATTATTATTATTATTATTATTATTATTATTATTTAATCTGTCTCGTAGAATATCTCTATACACCCCAGTCACGTAGCTTGTTGTAGGTCCTACTGGTGGTTGCTTTACTGTTACGGGGCATGTTCCTGCAAATGCTTGAGATGTACTGAAATAAATGCTAGAGAAGAAATACTGCACCCAAGCATTAAATTGGCTGCAGAGGTTAGAAACCAGCTGTTGCAACATCTCACGTGTGGTCTGACGTCGCAAGGTTAATAAATTAAGGCGTCGGAACACGGAGCACTGGGCAGCGTGTTAGGGCGAGACAAGAAGATGGAGGTACCACCTTCTGTTCACTAGCTTACTTTTGTTAGCCAACGAGCTAAGATCATTGCATTCAGTAGAAGATTCTTCTGAGTTTAACTTCGCACTAGCATCTGAAGGTTTTTCGGCAATAGAATGAAAGAAAGGGCCGAAATGGGAAAGTTGTGGTCAGGTTCTTAATTAAGACATAGTTTCAATATTTACTTGATACGAAGAATGAGAAAACACAAAAGACAATCTCCAGGGCTTGAAACCACAACTTCTTTATTGTAATCTTGTAGACACACGAGCCGTTCCGTAGAGTAAATTCAGTCAGGGAAATATTCTCAACCATTAAAACGCTTGCCATTAGTGATACCGAGAGGAGAAGTTGACTGGTTTGATTTTCGAATACTGTGAATTACAATTGATGTTCTGAGGGTGTGCTGTTCTTCAGACCTATTCCTACTCAAATGATGAAATACATACGTTCATTACCAGGTTATCTATCATTAACCAAAATAATTAATGGATTGATTGATTGATTGATTGAATGATGAATTGATGGATTGATTGATTGATTGATTGATTGATTGATTGATTGATTGATTGATTGATTGATTGATTGATTGATTGATTGATTGATTGATTGATTGATTGATTGATTGATTGATTGATTGATTGATTGATTGATTGATTGATTGATTGATTGATTGATTGATTGATTGATTGATTGATTGATTGATCGACCCTCCTTCAGCTTTTTTGTGGTTTTCATCGGAGGCATAAGTCTGAATTTCCTTGACGCCACGTGATATTTCGTGTGAAAGTTCCAACTCGTGGTCGATCGGGAATCGAACTTGGGCCGGCCGGGTGGAAAGCTAGCATAGAAGTTACTGCGTTAACCTCCCCCCGCCCCCTCCCCCGCCGATTGACTGACAGGTTTACCTTATTTATTCATGCGTACATTTATTGAAATTTTAAGTTTCAAAGTCATAAATACCAAGAAAATTAATGGAAGGTTCTGAGGCTTTTGAATATAGGCCTACGTCTGAGTGTTTCTGTAAAAAGTTATTGTAGTTGTGATTACTGTTTATGTTGTTTGATCATGAGCTGGGTTTGGTATGTACAGTGTCTGTTACGTCAAAATAGGAAAACTGCAAAAAATACAGATGGTGCCACAATGAGGCATAACGGAAAATGAGGTACTTTGTCATTGTTTTCGTCATTGAGCCAGATAGTCCAAGTGCAGCACGACCAGCTCTGCGAGTAGCAATTTGCAGGACATCCGGATACACTGTTCTTTTTTAGGATGCCATTGCTCAGAAACACCCATACCTCAGCAGCTTCCATAGTGCCACAGCCATAATTGAGACTGGAACTTCGGTGGAAGCTAAAATTTGCTCTTGTCTGTGCCAAGAGATGGTCGAGAAAACTATTTCATCTTTTAAGAAACCAACAGCTGGTCCTCCACACTGTAGTAAATGAATGTATCGTAGTTTGCTTAACTCCCTTTCAATTGTTATGGATTTTGAAAGGTGCAGATGTGTCAACATATTATCTTGGAGCTTCTTTTACACGTCGAAAGATGAATGCAAGATTAATAAAAGTACAAAATATCTGAAAATATATAACAATTAATTTATAGCAGAATGACACGTTTTGTTCTTGAGAAAATGAGATTCTATTAAAAATCACAATAACAGTTAAGAATTGATGAATATTGAGGGGAGTACGTACTGCCTATGCTGACAATGGTAATTTCTCCAATTTTAGGTACGCTCAGGTAAAAGGTCCTTTGTCCTACAGATTTGAAACTTTATAGTGTTATTGTATGAACTTTGTTCTTTACAGTGCTGTCTTTATTTTTAGGATTAGATGCATGGTTATTTTTTGGGAATTTTGTTCCAAATTTAAAAAATTTCATGAAAAATTTGAGTAATAATAATTTTTTCTGGTCTCATATATATTAACATATCGACGGCTTACTTCTAAAACCTCGTATCTCGGAATGCTCTTTCTACCCATTATTTCCCTTAAGACTGGCCACGCCTCTCAACCACATATTGATATGCAGGCCATCAGAACAATTTTCGATGTGTTCATTTTCCTATGCTAGCGTGTAAAGAAAATTGAACTTTAAATGCATTATACTGTATGAGTGCGTAAATACGTGATGCAAACAACATCCCTACTATACGGTATAGTAAGGTTCATTTTCCCTTACACACCAGCATAGGAAATTGAACACAATGAAAATTGTTCTGATGGACTGCATATCCATATGTGGCTTGGAGGCGTGGCCAGCCTTAAGGAAAATAATGCGTAGGAAGAACATCGGGACATACGAGGTTTTAGAAGTAAGCCGTCGATATCTAAAATAACCTGGTAGCTTTACAGAGAGAAGATGTGGAAGTATCACTGATAATTATTTCAGATTTCTACCTTTTATAGTTTTTTGACTGAGCGTACCTATATAAGGAAAAAAAAAGCAGAGAAAATTAACTTTAGTTTAGCTTATATAAATCTTAGTTGAGGTGTAGTTTAGAAACCTCCTGCTGCATATTCCTCATTCTACTTTTCCTCCAGACTCCTTTTCATTGCTCTCATTGACTTACTTATCTTGGCTTCCACTATAAACATCTTTTTATCCTCCATTTTGGTCCGACGAACATCAAAAGCTTGAAACGCACTGAGTGAATTCCACTCTGGTTGGATCCCCAGATGTTCTAGAACTTTAATTCTGCCTGAATTTCCCATATTAAATGATGAAACAGCATCATATATTCATAATTTTAAGGTTTTATACCCAACAAAAATATTTTTAGGTACCGGTACACGGCTCCAAATAACACTGTTAAAAGACTCGTTTACATTTTGGGTTTTCCCATACAAACATTTCTTCAATAAATAGGGATGGGCAAGATAAATGGGCTAAATCAGAAGCATCACTCCTCCTGGAAGTCCATGGAGTTTGTAGGTTTCCTTGTCTTTATTATACGTGCACCAAGAACCACGACAAGCAACTCAGTAACCTTGAAGAAAAATCTAGCCTAATATTGCTATAACTTGAAGTTGGATTAAAGAGATTACCTGTAAAAAATTGTGAAGGTGGATTAAACGTATTCAGATCCCAGATATTATCTGTACATCATACGGTGTAATTATGTCTTGGAAAACTTCATGTTAGTTTGTTCTCTTTTTCTGTCTAATCTTGGGCAAGTTTCGGTACTGATGCCGTTTGTGCTATTTTGGATATTTGTTGCTGTGGGCAACTTTTCTTCATACGATTTCGACTGATGAGAAGCTCCAACATAGTCTATGCGGTTCACTAATGGACTTTTCTTTCATAGAACTAGAAAGTTATCAAAAAGTAAATCCCAGCCTACAGTCAGAAGAGGGCGTGGCATTTATAAATGGGAGGGGCCATAGAATATCCAAATTATGGGCACTTGTAACGCGATTTCACTGAAATAAAACACGGTGCTCTATTGTACACATACCGAAAAATACTAAGATACATTAAAATGAAACTCGCAAATTTTTGCAAAAATTGAGGTACGTACTCCCCTTAAGAACAAGTGTAAACAAATGTTATACTTCCGTATACAATGTCAGAATAAGTGTAGAAATATATTTAATTTATATTGTTACAATAATAATTAAAAATTAAATTAATAATTAAAAATTAATAATAATAATAATAATAATGCCACCGTTCAGTCGAATCCGACCATCGGCGATTCTATGAATTAGCGCTCTCGAAGTTGTCCTGCTCCACACTGCCTCCTTTAGTTGTTCCAGGGTGAGGGTTGTGTCTGTTTAACGGATGTCTAACCAACGAGTCCTCTGGCGACCTTGTCTTCCTGTACCGCTGATCATTCCTAGCATGATTGTTTTTTTCCAATGCATTTGATCGCATGACATGGCCAAAGTAAGCTAGCCTCAGCTTCATAATCTTACCAACCAATATACATACGGAGCTTGATGCGTTCTAAAACTGCCTTATTGTTGATTTTTGCTGGCCATGGTATTCGTAAGATTCTTTGCCAACATCAGAGCTCAAAAGTGTCGATCTTCCTTTTGTCTGCCTGTTTCAGCTTCCAGCTCTCACATCCATAAATGAACAGTGGGAATATATTCGTATTGACTAATCTGTACTTGGTAACCAAACTGATATCTCTGCTATTCCAGATCGGGGACATGGTCATCATAGCGATACGTCCAAGTGAAATCCGTCTCTATTTTATTTTATGAAATACTTCCTCTCATGCAGAGGCTGCCTTGCGACAAAGTATACTTTTACATTTATTTTTAGAAGATAAATAGATATACTGTACTTGATAAATGTTGAAGGTAACCTACAGTAATTGTAACAGTGATATCTTAGAATTATCAGTGAGCCCCTTAAGGCTATGATGGCAATCTCCCGTAACTCTGTAACTGGCAGAGACATCTGTTTCCAGAAATTAGCGGCAAAAGCGGGAATCGTTCCCCTTGCTCCAATCATCAGACCTACTATGTCGATTTCCTCAATCTGGTATTTATCCCTGTAGTAAGGAATTGTTGGTAAGTAAATATTACTTTTCTCTAGGTTAACATCTGAGGGCTGCGACTTATGGCTTTCAAAGCGAATTGTGGGGTCGATGATGTAACCTCTCTTCTTATTCTTGAAAGCAATGATGTCAATCCTTCTGTGGCTTCCGTTGTCCGCTAAGCCATGAACCTCTTCAAATACCTGGAAACCACGGTCTTTTAGCGTTGCCGCAATTAACGAGCGAATGTTATGATGACGCGTATTCCTTAAAAGTTCACCATGAGGACAAGATCCCAGAACATGCGCAAGAGTTTCAATCTCCTTGAGGCAGCGCCTACAAAGGGAATCGTTCTGAGATCTTCCTGGTACCGATCCAACTGCTGAAATGTTTGCTGTCATCTTAATTGCTTCACGCCATTCACTACATTCTCCACTTCGACTGATTCTGGATCCTAAGAAGATGAAGACCCGCACACTCTCTACCTCTTCCCCATTTAGCTTTAGACAATCTGTACCACGCTCACCTGTAGTTATAACTTTGGTCTTTTTTATATTGAGATATAGGCCCATTGTTTCATATTCATCACTAAGGTGGGAAATTAAAAGCTTTAGATCTTCTTCTGTTTTTGCCAGCAAGGTTGTTTCATCAGGATATCTCAAACTGTTTATAGTTCTTCCTCCAATCATTTCAGACCAATGTCGAATTCCTCTAAATTTAACTTCCGCATAATTATTTCTGCATGCAGATTGAAAAGTAATGGTGACGGAATGCAGCCTTGACGGACACATTTCTCAATTTTAAACCATTCAGTGTCACCATATGTTGTGCGAACTGCTGCCTCTTTTTTCTGTATAAAGCTAACGTATCAACTGAGTCAGATTTAAGGTTACTCCCAACTCCAGCATGGCTTCCCATAGTCTGTCATGCTCGACACAGTCAAAGGATTTTCTGTAGTCAATAAAGCAAATGTAGACTGTTTTCTGGTATTCCCGTGCTTTCTCCATGATCCACCGCAGATTAGCAATATTATCGCGGGTGCCACGAAAACCAGCTTGAACATCAGATAACTGAGCTTCAAGGATGGGTGCAAGACCTTTCTGTATGAATTTTAGAAGAACTTTGCTAGCGTGTGGAATCAAATCTACAGTACGATAATTAGAACAGCCACTGAAATCTCCTTTCTTAGGCAATGGGATCAAGACTTGTATTTTCCATCCACTGGCCAGGTAGTAGTTTGCCATATCTTCTGGCACAAAGCAGTGATAGCTGCCAAAGGAACAGGCTTTAGCATTTCAGCTAAGATACATTTGAAATCAGGAGCGTTATTATCTGGTAGCTTTTTCAGTGCCCATTCCACTTCTTCCTGCAGGATATCTGGTTCTAATGCATATGGTTCAACGCTACATGGTGGAACAGCCTTACCATTGTGGGAATATAGCTGTTCAGTACACTCACGTCATCTGTTCTTAATACTTTGCTGTGAAGTGAAGATCTTCCCATCGTTGCTCATTATTGCTCTCTATTACCATTAGGATCACCTTTGATCCGCGATCTGTATGGTGTGTGAAGAGAGCCATTTGTGACGCATCTCTGGTTTCTTGCACGGTACTTGTTCTTGTGCTGTTGAAGTAATGATGGACTTTATTTCTTGCCATAGCTCATCAGGATGCTTTTCATCAGTCTCAAGCAATTCAATTCTGTTCTTAAGCTCAATGGAGTATGAAGTTTGGACCTTAGAGACACCCTTTTGGAGCTGCAAGCTTCTTATTTTTGCAATATTTAATTTTTATTCTTGCTGCAAGTAGTTGATGATCTGAGCCACAGTCTGCAGCAGGAAAGGTTTTCACAGAATGGATGGAGCTACTCAAGCGTTGGCTACATAAAATATAATCAGTCTGGTTGCGATATACACCATTAGGGGATGTTCAGATATACAGCCGACGTTTAGGTTGTTCGAACAATGTGTTCATGATTCTAAAGTGATTTTCCATGCAGAACTGGAACAGTCGGTCACCATCATCATTACGCTCCCCTAGACCAAAGCCACCAGTAATACTGAGATCTTTTTGTGCCCCTATTTTTGCATTGAGGTCATCCATGATATGTTACATCCTTTCTAGGCATCTGATGTAGATTTTCTTCTAATATAGATAAAATGATTCAATTTCATCCTGTGATGCCATTTGCGTTGGAGCATAGACTTGTAAAATAGTGATATTGAGTGGTTTCCCTCGTAAACGGATGGCTAAAATACGATCAGTGACTGTTGTGTAACTTTCCACAGTTGCTGCAATTTCCTTGTTCACAATGAAAGCAACACCATTCCGCTTTCTGCTATGAATTGAAGAAATCATTTCCTGTCCAATGCAACTCGCTAATACCAAGCAGATCAATATTTAATCTGATAATTTCATTCTTAACAATGTCAAGTTTCCCTTTACTCATTCCTCGAACATTCCATGTTGCGATATGATGGGTTGTCGTACAGCGCAGATTCTTCCTTTCATGAGGGACATTATCGGCAAGTGGGCCTCCAGAAGGATTTACCCCATTCAAGTCATTCAAACTGCGAGTACTTGTAAGTGACCGTTACTCTTCCCCAGTAGCATATTCGGTACTTACTGGTCTGGGGGTACTACCATTGGGTACCATACTTCAAACAACTGAGAGACTTTGCATGGAATTTTCTTGGTAATAATACAGGAGTGGTTTACCATTGCCATCTCCTGCTCAGTCATAATGTCCTTGCCGTTGACACATAGGTGTTATCTCCCTTCGACATTCATCTACAGTGTTGCTGCCCAGCAATAGGGGGCAGCCGCTCCTAACATGGAGAATAGACGCTGCTTGATGGGTTCAGGTGGCATTTCCTCCACTCTGGGGACCATCACCCCACCTAAAGGGACTCATCCGCCCGAAGCCGTTGGTCCCCTTAGGGAGTTGAGTAATTTACCGCCGCTCAGCACTCGGCGTTGAGTCGCTGGCTGTACGTTCTACTTCATTACCGTAGCAGGATGTCTTGGCCAGACACTTAATAATAATAATAATAATAATAATAATAATAATAATAATAATAATAATAATAATAATAATAATAATAATAATAATAATAATAATAATAATAATAATAATAATAATAATAATAATAATAATAATAATAGCGTTCGGCCTCTCCGGAGGTTCAAGTATTTCGAGTTGGAGCCCTGTAGGAGACCTGCTCGTCCGTGAGGATGAATTCTAATGATGAATACAGAACTGATGGTAACAATTACCTGTCATCTCTATCGCTCCAGAGACCTCTTCAGATAATCTTCTAAGTGCTTCAGACTTGGTTAATGGAGCAAGTAGTTTTAGCTTGGCGAATAACGAGGAGATTCAGAAAAGGAAGGTCATGCACCGAAATTATCGGGAGCTTGAAAATAGTGCTGGAGTATTACCTCGCATAGGGTCCGATAGTGGTTTTCGAAGATTTTATAAAAACCATATAACCCAATGGAAAGGGAGTGTTGTTTGACGTCGTTTCAGAATTTGAAGTGGTCATCAAAACAACGGAAATCATCAAATAAACCCTAACTTGCATTAGCTCAAAATTTAAATCCATGGGAGAACTCTCCAGGGAGTTGGAAATTAAAACGGGAGTAAAACAAGGGTGTTGACTGTCACTGTTTTTTTGTTTTTTCAGATATGTGCTGAGGAGGATTACCTGCGAGTGGAACAGGAAACTTCCCAGGAAAGGTTTCCTGAACCAAGCACATATCGGAAGAGCAAAGAATGGTGTCAAGATTCACAGTATTGCTTTCGCTGGTGACCTGGCCATATTATCTAGAAAGACAGACACCTCTGTTCAGAAGATAAATTCCCGGATTTCCTTCGAGGAAACGAAGTACATAGCGAACAACAAAACTGTTCCGTTCCCCCAATCACCTAAGACTAGAGTATGGAAGTATTGAAAGAGTCAATAGGTTCAGTTACATCAGGGAGATTATCCAGATTAAAGTCCGACTCGTTGGCTGAACGGTCAGCGTCCTGGCCTTCGGTTCAGAGGGTCCCGGTTTGGATTCCCGGCAGGGTATGGGATTTTAACCTTAATTGGTTAATCCCAATGGCACGGGGACTGGGTGTATGTGTTGTCTTCATCATTTCATCCTCATCACGACGCGCAGGTCGCCTACGGGAGTCAAATAGAAAGACCTGCACGTGGCGAGCCGAACCCGTCCTGGGATATCCCGGCACTAAAAGCCATACGACATTTCATTTCATTTCCAGATTAAAACCAGTGAAAGAAAGACAGCATCCGAGAGAAGATGGTCACTGCGTTGAGTAGAACACCTAACTTGTACAAGAAAATGGCCATTTCAACGCAAGCTAAGATGAGACATTACAACACAGCCATTAACACGGAATTCACGCAAGTGAGTGCTTCCGAATGACTAGAAAGGCAGGGTTAAGTGAGGAGAGAAATTTGTGACAAAGATCCTTCGAAAGAGAATGGACTCGGTAGGTGAAAGAACTGTATCAGGAAGACGAACGGCTGATGGAGTCTAAAAAGGTGAATACCTGTGGACATCCGTTCAGAATGGATAAAAAGTGGCAGATAAAACAGTTATTCCATATACTGGACAATAGACTTAAAGTTTCGGTTCTTTAAGGAGGTCAGGAAGGATTTTAGGAGGGTTGATTTCCGGGAGAAAGCCATCTCAGATCGGGCAAGATACAGACCACGGATCAACAACTTCAAGGGCTTCCATTAAGAACTGAATCACAGCAGATGATGGACAGAGGTAAGAAGACAGTTTGCTAGAGAAATAATGCAGGGATTTTGGGCTGCAAGAAAGGCTTCCGGTAATGTGTAAGTTACTTAACGTGATCACCAATGGCGCTAAAATATTGTCAAAAATGATCGTCCGTCATTTTTAATTTGATTTGCAATTAGGGTTATAGTATATTACTCGAAAGAAAATGCTCAGAGGTAATATTTTTTTAATATCTTCTAATCACTAACTGCGATATTTGTCGTCTGCATAAAACTTAAAATATTTCAATGGAAGTTCGTTTATGCTGCTCTATCAATTCCTTTGTTACCGCCCGTATATCGTCTTCTGTCTCTTTTGCGAACAACTTAGGAAAGTGTTGAGTAGGAAATAATAAGATGGAGCGGGCGAAATGCTCGTCGTCTTGGGACACACCCGCATCTTACATGGAGTTTAATCTTCTGTAAATACATAGAGATTCATTCACAGGAATACGAATGAACAAGTAGTTGAGAACTTACTTTGCGTTCATTTTCTATTAAATTTGAATGAAATTTATACTTAGCAAATATTGAACAGACCAGCATGACAAGAAACAAATATTCGCAGTGAGTGGCACAGAAATCAGTAGTATTCAGTAAGAGAAGGACGGAAACGGAATCCACCAAGATAAGAAATTAATAATGAGAGGGAAAGCCCACTTGGTGTCAGTGATCAAAGACATCGAGTCTTCATGGTCTGACACCGTGTTTATTTGGTTCGATTCCTGGTGATGGATGAAATTTTTACCATCAAAATGTTGGCTGGCAGGATAGGAGAGGTGTTGGTATACAATATTCCTAATCATTAAATTGCCTGCCAGAAGCCTGGATTCGATTACGAACCTCTGCGCTGTGTTCATATGAAGTGTTGCCATATGATTCTATTAATACCGGGCGAGTTGGCCGTGCGCGTAGAGGCGTGCGGCTGTGAGCTTGCATCCGGGAGATAGTAGGTTCGAATCCCACTATAGGCAGCCCTGAAGATGGTTTTCCGTGGTTTCCCATTTTCACACCAGGCAAATGCTGGGGCTGTACCTTAATTAAGGCCACGGCCGATTCCTTCCAACTCCTAGGCCTTTCCTATCCCATCGTCGCCATAAGACCTATCTGTGTCGGTGCGACGTAAAGCCCTTAGCAAAACAAAAAGAAAGATTCTATTAATGGTGATTCGTTCGTCGGATGTATTAAAGGTAAGGCCACAAGGGAGTCATGTAGACCTATGTTCTAAGACCTTGCAATTATGACTCTTCCCTCATAATACATTTATCATAGTATACTCAATACTAAAGAAAATCTCCTCGACCTAACAACTCGCAGAAATGTACACTCATATGGCACAGGATATAGGAACGATTTAGATTTACCACATGTTACGCTGAGGAAAACACAAGAAAACTATAGGTATAATGGTATTAAATTATTCAACAAACTACCTGCGCATGTAAAGGATATCCCTATGTAACTTCAAAAGAACCCTTAAAAATTGGTTGACGTCCAATAGCTTCTACTCAGTATCCGAATTTGATTGAAAAATAACACTGTTCCAAGGTGGGTAATAAAGGCCAGCGCCATCCTAACACGTTGGTAAATTAGTAATTATTTATCACTCTTTTGGACGAATAGTGTTATGTTTATTTTAACTCTTGTGTATATATTTGTATTTATGTACTCTGCTTAATGAGATACTTGTAATATTTTGTAAATATACACCTATGACTCTGTCCATTCCAACTGCCACTTGCCTAACGACAATAAAATTCTATTCTATTCTAGCCTTGAGCTTATCCCTTTTTGTTGTTCGACAGGAGTAGGCTATATATCGACACCGAGGTTCACTCTCTCCCTCATCATCATCATCATCATAATCATCATCATCATCATCATCACACACTACACAACACATAACATGTAGAAATCACACTGGACACAGAAATCCACGCACTCACGTAATGATCATTGCCTCCGAGACTAGGAGTAAATAACTCCTTAACCAAAGATGCTAAATGCAGATCGCAAACCGCCCATCATCACGGGGAGTGGATCGTATCCATCATAACAAAAATACACACACAATGATAAAGAAAGTGAGAGCTCATTGGCTGAATGGTCATTTCACAGTCTTCAGTTCAGAACATCCCTGGTTATATTCCCTGCCATGTTGAGCATTTAAGCCGCACCTGATTAATTCCTCTTGTGGTCTACAAGATTTTTGTTTGTGTTTACCTTGATACACTTCCAACATACCACACTACCAACCACAACGCGTCGGCTTTGAGCCAGTGTGGAGTGAACATAGGGCTTTCCTGCACTCAAGTAGAGCGCAGTATTGTTATTTATGTGTGTTGTGAAAAATATGGCACATTTAATTACAAAGAGAAAACACTCTGACATGCATCTTTACGGAAAAAATGAAATGGCGTATGGCTTTCGGTGCCGGGAGATCCCAGGACGGTGCAGGTTGACATCCGTAGGCGACCTGCGCGTCGTGAAAACACTGCAATGCTACACAAAGTGGCGATAAAATATTTCGTTCTGACATTCGTTTATACTTAAAAAGTTAAGTGGTATCAGACCACTTCGTGTAGATCTTAAACCACCTGTCCCACCAGTGATCAGTATTGACGGAATGTACCGTAATCAAGTATACATTTTGTAAATTCTAAAATCCTAAATCCTTCCCACAATTTTAAAAATTTACGGAGCATGACACACACACACACACACAGATCTGAAAAGAACAGACACAAGTGAAAAAGAAATCATTAGAGCAGGACAATCACGTGAGAGGAGGAAACCGAAGCATCTTACTCCTGACAAACATACCAATAGCCTGATCTGCAACACGTCAGTCAGATCCTGGTCCGACAGCTGTATATACAACTGCATATCCAAGAAGGAGCAGAGACCTCAGAAACAAACGCTATCCGAGTAAAAAACGGAACATTGCTCTCCAAGAATCCCGCGAATAGAAAACAACGAAACTATTAAAGAATGATGTACAAAAGGCACAATCGTATTTAAACTCAAACGAACCCCATCTGCAGGGTAATATTGGACCCTCGTCCCCCGGCATAGTATACTATAGGACCAACTCTGCCTACGATGCATTGCAGAATTCGTGTGTTAATTACATATACAGTTCTTTCATACCTTTAAATATAATGTGTTCAAGCGGTAAACGAAATACAACAAATGGAACAGTAAATCCGCGTTGAAATTCAAGATGACGAATTGGGGCAAATATTCGTTTACAGGAAGAGGAGTTAATGATTGGAGTAATTTACTAAGGGATATGTTCAATAAATTTCCAGTTTCTTTTAAATCATTTAAGAAAAGGCTAGGAAACCAACATATAGGGAATCTGGCATCTGGGCGATTGCCCTAAATGCAGATCAGTGCTTGCTTGCTTGCTTGCTTGCTTGCTTGCTCGCTCGTTTGCTTGCTTGCTTGCTTGCTTGCTTGATTGTAATAGCTGTTCGAGGATACTGCACTGACGGACGTAAATCAATATTAATTGCTTTGATGTCATCCGAGGAAGACTAATATCGCCAAAAATATTTTTTATCTTTTTTGCATGTTTCTTTACGTCTTATGGCGACGATTGGACAGGAAATGGCTAGGAGTGGGAAGAAAACGGCCATGACCATAATTAAGGCACATCCCCAGCATTCGCCTGGTATGAACATGGGAAACCACGGAAGACCATTTTCAGGGCTGGCGGCAGTTGGATTCGAACCCACTATTTCCCGAATACTGGATACTGGCCGCACTTAAGCGACTGGAGCTACCGATCTCGGTAAGAGAGTCTCAATGCCCATCTGAGCATTAAAAATTTAACTAAGCTTTCCGGAAAAGCTTTCCCAATAAATTACCAGGCTCTGACGCCCTTTTTTAAAAATAGGATTCTGCCTTAATTTCTGGCCAACTATTCTAGAAGAACTTGTTCGTACTCTAATTGATGCTCTTGAATCAGAGTCAAACCCAAAGCACCAACAATTGTAAAATATATATTATATATTTCTAGCACGTTGAAACTTCGTGTTCCGTGGCATAATCCTTGACTTCAAAAGTCAAGCTCTCACTAACAGTCTTCACATTGCTGATAGAAACCAAACTGACATTCGCTTGTCACAAGGAGAGCGCACCAAATGTGAACTACAGCCAAGTGGACACATACATTCCGACAAGAACACTAGACAAACGGGTCAAAATTCCAGAAATGCATTCCGAGTAACAACGTTGGAAAGTGAAGTTTCCTTTTTTGAGCAGTTTTGTAATAGATGATTTTCGATGTAGTGATCAGTCATAGGAATCCCCAAAGAACTATTCACTTCATTGCATTTCATGCATTGGTAGAAATTCAAACAATTGTGAGACGTCGGTGACAGTGTCGTTCGTTTATCACGCCCTCGGCCTGTAAGAGCCATCGGGTTGTATTTTATTTAATCTCTTTAATAGATGATGATTTGCTCACCCTTCAGTGCATGATAAATCGCTTAGTTCATTCTAGTAAAGAATTTGGCCTGTATGTTAACATTTCCAAAACAAAAAATGATGGTATTTTCTAAACAGTCAATACGAGCAAATCACGTATAATAGAACAAGTATCCTCCTTCAAATACTTGGGTACCATGCTGAGCGACCAATGTGATTCCAAACGAGAAATAATATCTATAATTTAGCAGGCCAGGAAACAATTCATTACCATGAAAAAATTCTTCGTAAGGTCAGATCTCATCTGCAGCTACGAATGCGTACGATCCGCTGCTACATACCTATTCCCAAACCCAAAACATCAACAATTGTAAAAAAAAAATACAATCAGAAATCGCACGTTGGAACTTCGTGTTCCGTGACATGATCGTGTCGCTTTTGAAGTCGAGCTCTTACTAACAATCTCCACATTGCTGATAGAAACCAATCTAACATCCTATACGGATGTGAAAGCTGGATCCTGGATCCAAGCACTAAAAAACGTATAGATGGCTTTGAAATGTATCTGTATCACCATCTCTTGCGCATACCTTGGATATTGCAAACTTCAAATGTTGATGTCCTTCATCGGATGAAAAAGCAAAAAGAACTCTTACTTATAAAACCAAGGGAAACACAATACTTAGGACATGTTATGAGGAGGCAAGCAGTATCAGTTATTACATTTAATTATTGAAGGAAAGATACAAGGGAAACCGTCCGTTGGTAGACGGAGAAATTTATGGCTGATGGGCATTCGAAGAGGCGCCTACATCGGAAAAAGCTTTTCGTGATGCACTGTCGAAATCAGAGCTGGCTACGTGGATCGGCAACCTCCGTTTGGAGACGGTGTCATAAAAACAAGAAGAATAGCAATGCATATGAGTAGACGCTGGAATTCTGTCCTGAAAAGCACAGTCGATGTAACACAAATTTCTCGTAATTAAAAGGCCTCAAATGCCAACCGATTACACCAATATATGATCCTCCAACCTGGATCGCAGAAGGCGAGCGCCTAATCAACTACGCTACGCAGCCGGTCTCATAGAAAACCTATACAAACCCTTGCCCTATGCCGTCCATTAAGGGCCGTGACCATCCAAGATGACTGCTGCCCAGGCAGATGGTCTACAGATATTGAAGTGGATCAGTCAGCGTTCATGCCCATTCACCTGCACAACAGAAGACCTGGTTAAAGCGAAGCCAAATGCACTTGATGTTGCAAGGTTTTGGACTCACATAGTTTAATGTGGCTCTTCGCCATTGGAGTATTTATATTATGTTTTATGTTTTTCCTTATCTTTAATTTTAAACTTATGTATGCTTCTGACACGATATAAATAAATAAGTCAGCGTATCGACATTCACAGCCTATTACTTCGTTTTCTTTACTGTTTGCTGTCATATCACACAGCTCCTCAGTAAAACTAACGAGGCTGAGTGAGACCTGTGCCAGCCCTCAGTCCGGGATTGACATCATTGGAGTGGCCAGAAGCCGAACCCGTGATCTCCGAGTAAGAGGCAGAGAGGTTACCATTATACCACTGGGATGATCCTATTATTATGTAAGACAAACGTTTGGCCATGACAATCAAAAGAATCCAACAGTGAAGACCTAAAATCGATTAATGTGAACGCTCTTGGGGCAAAGAAACACGTGGCCATGAACATTACGCTGCAGGGGAGGAACATCAGCTCAATAAAATTATAAATAACTCGGGCTGCGGATGAGAACATTTAACAATTATGTGATGGATAGAAACAAAAGGTTGGAGAAGAGACATAACAAACAGCAATTATAGAGTGGGCGGGGGGTCAACAGCGGCGAGATTAAAGGGAAGTTAAATGAGGAGGAAAACGGGAACACAGCCATTGTGATTTAGTTACAGGCAATGTGTATTGTTTGACCCGTCCTCTACCTGCCTGTCGATGTTTTACCAAACCTCACATCCCAGCGTGATAAATCTGATGTAATTATTATTATTATTATTATTATTATTATTATTATTATTATTATTATTATTATTATTATTATTATTATTATTATTATTATTATTATTGTTATTAATGGAGCCTCTGTGGCTCAGGTGGCAGTGCGCTGACTTTTCATCGCTGGGTGCCGTGGTTCAAATCCCGGTTATTCCGTGAGGTTTGTGCTGGACGAAGCGGAGGTGGGCCTTTTTTTCCTCCGGGAACTCGGGTTTTCTCTGTCATCTTTCATTCCAGCAACACTCTTCAATGTAATTTTATTTCGTCTTTCAGTCATTAATCATTGCCCCAGATGATTGCGATAGGTAGGCTTCGGCAGCCGGCAAAATTCTCACCCTCGCCGCTAGATGAGGCTTCATTGATTCCGTTCCTGACCTGGTCGAATGACCAGAAACAGGCTCTGGATTTTCATGGTATTATTTTCATTATTATTAGGGGCATGATTAGTATCGTGGGTTAGCTGCTGGCTTTCAACCCGAATAGCTTAGGTTCGAATCTTGGCTGATCCTCTGAGAAATATCACTTGGCTTCAGGAAGAACATCCCGACATAACTCCGTATCTCCTGCAACCCCAGAAATACTTAGGGTAATTTGAAGAAATAATGAAGTTATGACAATTATTATTATTAAATTCATTGATTCATCGAAGCGGCCATCTATGGGCCACGACTTTACGCAGACTAATGTCTTTCTCTTTGCACTTCGTCCAAAGATCCTTAAGTCTTTTCTTTTTCCCTCCTCGCTCTTCCGCTGAGATGTTCCGTAATTTGGCCAGTGGATTTTCGGGTGCATCCCCCACTCCCGCAAACTCCTTCCTAAATGTTTTTTTTCTATTTGCTTTACGTGGCAAATGTTGTTCGGTCATGTATATCTTCCTCCTTGACACCTACTTTTGCTCGGTTGTTGTGAACCTGCGTAAACCACCCAGGCTGTGCTTTCCACTTTTGTCGCAGAAGTAGAATTCTGCTGGCCAGACTCTATTGATTTGTCCTCTAATTGTGTCTATAATAGGTCAATATACTTTTCCTCACCGTTATCGTGATTGTTTCGAGATTTTTGTAGAGTTCCTGGTTTGAACTTATTCGAAAAGTATGTTGGTCCTTTTCGGCTTTTTTAGGACCCAAGATTTTTCGAAGGAATATTGTTCTTCTTTTATTTCAAGGACTGAGTCTGCCACCCCTGTTACTGTTTCCGCTCCACAAAGGCGCTCCGTTCTGACCACTGAGCAGTAATATTTTAATTTGGCTTGAATGGAGGTGGACTTGAACTTATCCGAAAGCCATCTGCATCCTCCTTACATTCTCTGTTATTGCCTCCTTTTCAATTCCATTAGATTTGAGAATTTCTCCCAGGTATTTAAATGTGCAAACACGATGGATGTTCCAAAATTAAGTTATAGTTCTGTCCGTGTCACCTGCTTTGTCTGAGTCTGAATGCTGTTTTGTCAAAGGAAATTATTACGTAATCTTGTTTCCGTTGCAACATTTTGTAGTTCCTTCACTTGGCTGTGTAAGAGTTCCCTATTATTAGAACGATGCCATCTATGATGACTACACAGTTAAACATGAGGGTAGTATTCCTACAGTCTGAGTTTCATTTTCAGTCATTATCGAACTCCATTCCCAGATGACCTTTTCTATGATGCAATTACGTATACGTGAAAATGAAATGTCGTATGGCTTTAGTGCCGGGATATCCCAGGACGGGTTCGGCTCGCCAGGTGCAGGTCTTTCTATTTGACTCCCGTAGGCGACCTGCGCGTCGTGATGAGGATGAAATGATGATGGAGACAACACATACACCCAGACCCCGTGCCATTGGAATTAACCAATTATGGTTAAAATCCCCGACCTGGCCGGGAATTGAACCCGGGACCCTTTGAACCGAAGGCCAATACGCTGACTGTTCAGCCAACGAGTCGGACACGTATACGTAATTATATATGAACTTTTTTTAACAGCCCTATACTCCCGAAAACATAATTTGCCCTCCACGATCTACGAAATCATACGCTTTCATGAAATTTACTAAAGTTAAGATTGTCTTCTTCTGGTTTTACATTGATCTTATTAAGATTTATGATTTTAGTTTACATATTTTCTTTGCACACGGATGCCCTTTCCTGAACCCTACCTGATATTCATCTATCTGTTTGTCTAGATGAGTATTTAAGTCTACGTTGCAAGGCCTTTGAGAGGTGGTTGTATGTTATACGAGGAAGTTGCTAACGTTGGCTCGGCCTCCATTTTCGTGCAAAGGGTGAATGAGTACATTCTTCCAATCACTTGAGTTTTATTCTGTATTCCAAATATGAGAAAATAGATCCTCTCATTTATTAACCATATGTTCGCCAGCGAATTTGAATAGATCTGCAGTAATTGACTCCTTACCTGGAGCTTTTTGTTGTTTAGTTCCTTAATGATTTCTTTAAATTCTTCTTTATTCGATGAGATAAAATCCCTTTATTTAAACAGGGATTTACCAAAGAACAATCGTTACTCAGGAAGTTCACAGTTCAGAAATATTTTGAAATATTCAGCCAAGTTGTTCATTTTTAAAGCACAAATTTCCGCAGATGAATCCTTTACATTTATTCTTGAATATTCGGTAGAAGGCTGTCATGCTGTTTTTATTGAAATTTTGCTCTTTGTAGAGCATCCTTTGTTTTTTTACCTTGTCTTTGTATCATGAAGGATTTTTGCCGTGAGTTTTCTTTATTTCTTGAAGTCTTAGAATTTTTTCTGGTTGAAAACAATTTATTCCATGTCTCGGACTGTTTCTGCAGGTCTGCTTAATAATCACCCTTTCACCCTGAGTGTTTCTTCTTGTTGGCAAATATTATATTGTAAGCTGCTTCTGAAAGCCTTCTGGCCGTTCCAGTTCGAAGACTCCAAGACCTTAAGCTGTCGTCGGTACTTATCGGTCTCCTGGTTTATTTTCAGTTCGTCAGTTCGGCATCTCTTTACATTGAGTGGAGGTTTCTTGATGGACTTTGGAATAAACTGTATCTTGATTCTAATCAGGTAGTGGTTGGAATCTGTATTAGCCCTTCTTTGTACTTTAACATTTAAGTTTACCAAGGGGCTTGGTGTGCCTACGTGGTCTGTTTGAAATGTTCCCAACATGGGATTTGATGAAGCCAGTGGACATCAACTTACCGAATGCTTCACATAATTCGATGAGCACCTCTCCATTTATGTTGGTTCTCATGTGCCCAGGGTAGCTGCCAAATGTTTTCCTGTTTTCTTCGCGACTTTCCGTTGTAACCAAACCTTAGTATTTTAACCATATGATCCGCGGTTTCCAATAACTCTTTCTCCAGACCACAAACTTCGACTGTATCTGGATTTTCATAATATCCTCGTTAATTGGAGCATATTCTTCGAAGATCGTATATGGTTTATTACCACTCTTCAAGATTAACACTGATAGCCTTTAGGATAGTAATCTAAAACCAAGGATGGCATCTGTAATGCAATTATGGAGAAAGAAAACTTTCAAAGAATTGATGGTGATCTTCTTTTATTACCCGTTTTAGTTTCCATGATAGCTGGTTGCCTCTTTTATTATTATCCTGCACTAAAATAAATAGATGTTTCTCACAAAAGTCTATTTATTTCAGTGGTGGTAGTAGTAGTAGTAGTAGTAGTAGTAGTAGTAGTAGTAGTAGCGAAACCGTGACCCCTTGAACTAAACCTTAGCACGCTAATAATTAAAATTCACAGTTTTTCAACACCACTTTTCAACGATCATTTGGAACCAGTTGGAGTATCGAGACTCAATTTAACTTAGAATATATTTCACTCCGAGATCAAGAAAGCAATGACCGAGCTCGATAGCTGCAGTCGCTTAAGTGCGGGCAGTATCCAGTATTCGGGAGATAGTAGGTTCGAACCCCACTGTCGGCAGCCCTGAAAATGGTTTTCTGTGGTTTCCCATTTTCACACCAGGCAAATGCTGGGGCTGTACCTTAATTAAGGCCACAGCCGCTTCCTTCCCACTCCTAGCCCTTTCCTGTCCCATCGTCGCCATAAGAAAAATAAATCGGCTTGATCCCTTCGAACCATGAAGGTACCAGCAAGAGAAAGAGATAGGACGCGAAGAGCGTGAAAATGGAAGATCCCATAGGCCTCGCAAACCTAATTTCCAACATGCTGTCGAGCCATTACATGAGAAGCCAGCTGTATACAATCGTAAATAGGAGAAAGTTGTAAGCTTCTGTTCGAATTTTTTCAGCTACCTTCCTAACAACTGTTATCAATATCCTATTTGTAGAAATTCTCCATCTATTACATTTTGAAAGTCGTTATGTCCCAAAACCCTTCCTCTGTGAGGAATGTTGTTCAAAACATCTAAATGCACCGATTCGACATTCAAAGTATGATTCGTAACATCCATTTTGAAACTGTTAACAATTTATTGTTTGACATTTAACACAAGGGAACGAGGAGTATTAAAATTAATACGCAGTCTACCAAATTTTTAACGTTAATATTTGCTGATGGAAAAATTATTTTGTTAATTTGAGTATTAAAGCTATATTACGACTTGTTAGGTATTAACACAATACGAGTACTATCTCCGGACCAGGCAAAGATGTTTCAGTTCAGTTAATTTGAGAATCTTATTACAGATACGTATTTAATTTTAAACGTCTCTTCCAAAAGAGACATGTGTAGAACTAAAAATATGGAGGCAACCATGCAAGATGTCTGTGAGATACCATCTTCTCTGACTTGACATCTCAATCTGTAAGATTTATTGGCCACTGTTTGTTCTCCGTCACGTACTTTCCAGTAGACACATTAACAGTCTTCTGCATCAAGCTGTTATTTGTTGTAGAAGGGAGGGAGTGAATGCTAAATGAGACAGAATTAAGACACGGCAACCAGGAAGAGGAGGAGACGTGGAAGGAAATGAACTCGTTGAGAGAAGAGGCACGATGAAAAAACTACAGTCTGTTGGCTTAAACTGGCCGAGGAGTCGAAGGACGTGATGCTAATGTCTTCCAACAAGAAGAAAGTAAACGTACTGAGTCACTGAGTAATGGGAGCTATTTTAAAAGGAAACATTGCGCTGTCAGACAATTCGCTTGATGTTTGCATGCACCTTTGACCGTTGTTAAGGTGGAGTTCCTCGACCTCTGCTTGGCCGGACTATTTTAAATTACGTTTCGTACAATTTCATAATGACTCAGTATGTGTCTTTTTGTTTAAGATGTGTTAATCTGTTATAATTTCAGATATTTGGTTATTCTGATAAACATGAAATATAATGGATGCTACTGCTATTCCTTAAATTATTTCTTACTCATTTTCCGTTCTGAGTTCTTGTACCGTGACTATTTGCTGTTTTTCTTTCCTCAAATAATAATATGATTTTCAGACGGGTTGGCGACGCACTGCAGATCGTGTTTCTATAAGCTTGCATTCAAGAGACGGTAGGTTCGAACCCCACCGTCGGTAGCCCAGAAGGTGATTTTCCATGGTTTCCCATTTTTACATTAGGTAAATGCTGAGGCTGCAGCTTAATTAAGACTTAGTTCATTAATTGCCCAAAGCTATCCATTTTGTTCATCGCAGAGTCGCAAAATACTGTGTGAATTAGAATAACATTAAATTAATTGAAAAAGAAAAAGAAAAAAGAAAAGCAAAGAGCATCATTTTAGGATCTCAGCAACCATATATTTATTGATCATGATTTATAATTTTAGGGCTTCGGAATATCGTTAGCTATCAGTCCATAACATATTATCACTCTTTTAACGTCTGCATTGCTTCAGTGAACACACCACAAACACTTCCAAACTTCCTGGCTTCCAATTAATTTTAATGGTGTATGGTCTCCGGAGAGACCTGCTGCTGGTCTTTCGAACTGATGCCTATCGGTGACCTGCACGTCTGTGAGGATTAGGCCATAGCTATGATAATTTATAATGTTCATAGGAATTAACCAATTAAGGTAAAAATCCACGACCTTGCAGGAATCGAACCAGGGATCCCATGGACCAAAGGCTGGCACGCTAACCATTTAGCCATGGGGCTAAACGGTTAGCATTTAGCATAGCGCAATTACGATTTCTTTTAACTGGGAATCCTCAAATTCGGAGCCTAATCATCATCTCTCCTGGGTATACATTTTTTTCATTTTTATTCTGAAACTGAGTCAGTTAATCCCCTTCAACTCAAAATGATATTTTCAATAAAATAACAAACCCCTTGGCACCACAGCCGTACACCTTGGCCTAGTAAAGGACCGCTGCTCAGCCCGAAGGCCTGCAGATTAAGAGGTGACGTATAGTCAGTGCGACGAATCCTCTCGGCCGTTATTTTGTTTTCTTATTCGGCAATATTTTAAATCAAATCAAATCCAAACCCCATGGCTCAAAAGACCCGAAGG
Organism: Anabrus simplex; assembly: GCF_040414725.1. Classification (NCBI taxonomy): domain Eukaryota; kingdom Metazoa; phylum Arthropoda; class Insecta; order Orthoptera; family Tettigoniidae; genus Anabrus; species Anabrus simplex. The sequence goes on from NC_090265.1 coordinate 571,727,295, forward strand.
GCCATGGTCTACCAAGCGACCGCTGCTCAACCAGAAGGCCTGCAGATCATGAGGTGCGGTGTGGTCAGCACGACGAATCCTCTCGGCCGTTATTCTTGGATTTCTAGACCGAGGTCGCCATCTCACCGTCAGATAGCTCCTCAATTGCAATTACGTAGGCTGAGTGGACTCGATACAGCCCTCAGATTCAGGTAAAAATCTCTGTCCTGGCCGGGAAACGAACCCGGGGCCTCTGGGTAAAAGACAAGCAAGCTATCCTTATATCGCGAGGCTGGGAAATATTTTGATTAGGAAATAAAATTTAAGTATAATGGGTTTTAGAGGACTAAACATAAATGATATTAGTTTTTTTTGAAAACAGATTTGTTAGTTCGAACCATTGTTATAATTGTGATCTAAACAGTATCGCAATTTCTGCAAAATGTTCGCTGTCTTCTTATTCCTCGCCTCTTTCCCTATGTGTTTAGATCGGTATTGGAAGTTGATTTGATCCAGTTTTACGGTCTGATGCCCTTCCTGACGTCAACTCCATGTGGAGATATGTATTCACTATTGCCTGCCTCTGTGGTAGTTGGTAGTGTTGTATGTTCTATGTATATGAAAAGAAGTATATTAAGACCAACACAAATACCTAGACTCCGAGCCAGAGGAATTAAACCCTGGAGGGGAACATTCAGTAATATCAACTTGACGGACACAATTAAATGTAAATACTGGAAATGAAATGGCGCATGGCTTTTAGTGCCGGGAGTGTCCGAAGACATGTTAGGCTCGCCAGGTGCAGGTCTTTTGAAATGACGCCCGTAGGGAACCTGCAGGTCGTGATGAGGATGAAGTGATGATGAAGACAACACATACACCCAGGCCCGTGCTAGCGAAATTAACCAATGATGGTTAAAATTCCCGACCCTGACGGCAATCGAACTAATAATCCCTGTGACCAAAGGCCAGCACGCTAACCATCTAGCCATGGAGACGGACTCTAAATACTGGGGCACACACATATACTGTACAAAAACTATCAAAATGGTGTTGTTAAATGAATGTTCTATACGTCCTTTGTGGTGTAGTGGATATGTGATTGGCTGCTATTCCCAGAGATCCGGGTTCAAATCCGGGCTCGGCCACGAAATTTGAAAATTTGGTACGAGGACTGGAACGGGGTCCACTCAGCCTTGTGTATTCAAATGATTAGAAGGGGCTCGACTCCCACCTCAGCCATCCTCGAAATGGTTTTCCGCGGTTTCCCACATTTTCTAGAGGCAAATGCCGGGATGGTACGAACCTAAGGCCACGGTCGTTTCCTTCCCCCTTCCTTGCCTATCCCTTCCGATATTCCCCTCTGCCAAGAGCCCCTTTTTTGCATAGCAGGTGAGCCTGCTTGAGCGTGGTACTGATCCTTCTGCCCCCTTGTATCTCCCGACCAATTGTCTCACGCCCTAGAGACGGTAGACGTGGGATCACTCGCTGGTTCCGGAGGAAAAGCCATCTCTGTAGTGTAAACGGATTAAGTAATAAAAATAATATTAATATCCTCCTCTGTGGTGCAATGGTTAGTGTGTTCAGCTGCCACTGTCGGAGGACCAGGTTCGATTTCCAGCTCTCCTACGAAATTTGAAAAGTGATACGAGGGCTGGGACAGGGTCCACTCAGCCTCGGGAGGTCAACTGAGTAGAGGGGCGTCTACCACAGCCATTCTCGTAGTAGTTTTCCATGGTTTCCTCTTTTCCTCCAGGTAAATGCTGAGATGTTATCTAACTTAAGGCCACGGCCACTTCCTTCCATCTTCCTATCCCCAATGAGGCCCCTGTTCAGCATAGTAATTGAGGCCACCTGGGAGAGGTACTGGTCCTCATACCCAATTGTATCCCCCGGCTCAAAGTCCTACGCTCCAGGACACTATCCTCAAGGCGGTAGAGGTGGGATCCCTCGCTGAGTCCGAGGGAAAAACTAACCCTGGAGGGTGAATGGAAAAATAAATAAATAAATAAATAAATAAATAAATAAATAAATAAATAAATAAATAAATAAATAAATAAAATGTTATATACAATGCTAAATCTGAGTTCTTAAGACAATTATATATTAATAAATTAAAATCATTACTGCTTCACTTCTTCTGTTCTTGGGTCTAAAGGGGATGAAACTGTACACAGATTTAAAAGAATATAGCATATCAGTGTGGCTGTCTACATTTATATTATTATCTTTCTTCCTACATAAATATTGTCTTTACTAATTTAATTTGTCATATTTGTACTAATATAGAACTATCTCTCTCTTTAGATCAGTGGTAAAATTCCGGCCTTCTTATTCTAAGATCACGGGTTCAAATCCGGTGAACATATTCGAATTTTTGAAGGGCGGAATAAAGTCCATTCGACACTCATGTCGTGCGATGATGGCATGTAAAAGATCTTTGGTAATACATGTGGTGTTTACCTGACAAAAATTCAGAGAGATTCAGTTTATTCTGCATTCCGGTAGAGTAAAAAGGAACGTCAAAATTGACTCACAGCTATCTAGACGGAGTCATATCAAAGTACCTGCACATGGTAGCTGGAGATATTATTATTATTATTATTATTATTATTATTATTATTATTATTATTATTATTATTATTATTTCTTCGTTATGCCCATTCAAGGAGCGGGTTTGAACTTGTTCTTTGGTCTGATGGTTTTCGCCTTCTTATCGTCTCAAAATCTCTTCATAAATGCACTGTTTTGCATCTTGCGTACTGTGGACCTCTTACAACCAGTTTTCTTTTTTAGGTTTCTCCACGAATTTATGCTTGGCTACTAATGTACTAAAGGCTCCACGATCTTCTATGATGTCGTCCGCGATATTAATTTCTTGCAGGGCCACCTACGATTCTTCTAGCCAGTTTATTTTGACCTTCTTTGAGTTGATTACTTTAAATAATCTTTAGTTGAGTGTACCGCTGCCCAGCCTATCAGTTGATGAGTAGAGGTCCGCTGTTCTTCTCTTAATCCACATTCAATTTTCTCTCGTGGGTTCATAAATTTTCCGGAGACTTTTCCTTTCAGGGTTTTCAATTTCTATAATTTTAGAGTGACCTCCAAGGGATATGGTTTCTCAGGCGTATAAGCTTCCGGCAAAACAAATGCCTGGTAATATAATTTGGATTACGCGATGTGACTTTGTTGTTCTAATAATAATAATTATTATTATCATTATCTAGAACTTCGTGCAGTTTAGTACGAATTGCACGCTGTGCATTGTGACACAAACGGGAATTAAGCGTAATTTCGATCACATCATGCATAGACGAAATGCAAACAACTGACGAACAGACTCGTGTGATTACGGAACTGTATGATACGTGCTTACTGACAGGGAAGCATCTAAGTGGAAAAAAAACTTGAAGTAAACGACTGCTGCTGTTGACTGGTCATTTCATTTGCTCATTGTTCTGTTCTCATTACATCGCACGAAAGAGAGGCATGACACAGGAATGATTTGATTAACCTCTAAGTGCCATTGCAACAGGTGTAGAAATGGATGACATCACTTCTTCGAAGTAACAATGGATGTTAATTTTTTTAAATTTCGTGTGGCTATTTCTAGTCGAGTGCAGCCCTTGTAAGACAGACCCTCCGATGAGGGTGGGCGGCATCTGCCATGTGTAGGTAACTGCGTGCTATTGTGGTGGAGGATAGTGTTATGTGTGGTGTGTGAGTTGCAGGGATGTTGCGGACAGCACAGACACCCAGCCCCCGGGCCATTGGAATTAACCAATGAAGGTTAAAATCCCCGACCCGGCCGGGAATCGAACCCGGAACCCTCTGAACCGAAGGCCAGTACGCTGACCATTCAGCCAACGAGTCGGACACACTGGATGTTAGGAGTACAGAAAAGAAGTTTATAAATTAAAAATGTATTCTCAGATTATTTCCTAAGTCTTGTGGCGGCCCCGCGGATAGGGGTAGCGTGCCTGTCTCTTACCTGGTGGCCTCAGGTTCGATTTCTGGCGAGGTTAGGGATTTTACCTGATCTGAGGACTGGTTCGAGGTCCACTTAGATTGCATGATTGCAATTGACGAGCTATCTGACAGTGAGTTGTCGGCACCGGTGTAGAAAGAACAACGGCCGAGGGAATTTGTCGTGCTGACTACACGGCACCTCGTAATATGCAGGCCTTCGGGCTGAGCAGCGGTCGCATGGTAGACCATGGCTCTTCGGGGCTGTTGTTGCCATGTGGTTTGGTTTGATTAGGATTTTAAGTGTTCTTGTATCTGATTCCGAAGCTAATTCTACAAATGATTTCCATTTTGACAAAAATACGTCTTATAATTCGCCTGCAGTTTTGTTTGATGGTTGCAATGGCATAGGCCAGAGCACAATGTAGTTTTCACTGAAGTCTCTTTCTCATTATTATGTTTTTTTTTTTTTTTGGCAAGCTGCTTTACAGTACGTCGCACCGACACAGATATGTTTTATGGCGACGATAGGATAGGAAAGGGCTGGGAGTGGGAAGGAAGCGGTCTTGACCTTAATTAAGGTACACCGCCAGCATTTGCCTAGTCTGAAAATGGGAAACCACGAAAAACCATCTTCAGGGCTGCCGACAGTTGGGTTCGAACCCACTATCTCCCGCATGCAAGCTCACAGCTGCGCGCCCCTAACCGCACTTGCTAACTCGCCCGGTGTTATTATGATTATGCTAGTGTCGAAGCTACTGAGCTATGTACGGTGCTGAGTAATGACATTCAGAGCGTAACTAGAGCGTTAGATGTTGCAAAATGTCGTACTCATAGAGTTAGACCTATGATGTAGTATTACCTAGACTCACAAGTGGCACTGGTGCTCGGTAAAGAATTGAACAAGTCGAGTATCCGCCATGTTACGGGCAGATGTAAAGTAAAGACTAGCGTGGTGTATATGTGTTCTGGATATTATTTATTTTTAATAGTGGTTTGTCTTAATTAATTGCCGCCCACGTTGTGTAGAAGTGGCATGACTCACTTTCATCTTAGATGGGCAATTGATTAAGATTGTAAGTGTTTTTGTATATGATTCTGAAGCTAATTCAACAAATGATTGCAATAGTTTGTTAAGCTAATGTTGTATTTCTTCACCTTACAGATTTTTCCTCTGCTTGCGAAAAAGTGCATTTCTTCAAGACGTAATTTTATCATTCATCAAAACGTGATAATGCTATCAGGATAATGTAGAAGGTATTTCACACGTTACCAGAAGGTTCTCGAAAAATGGACGACCCGAATGAAGAACGTAGGCCTAACAGTAGCTCTTTCTTTTGTGTATGGCCTCCGGAGAGGCTCGGTGCCAGCCTTTGGAGTTGAAGCCCATATGATAATGGGGCCCTACTTACGATGAAATCTGATGTTAAACACTAAGCAAATACCCAGCCTCAGAGCCGGAGGAAATAACCAATGGATGATCCTCAATACGGCCTGGAATTGAACCCAAGAAAGTATGGTAGCTTACTGTTCCTTCAGAGATACACTAAGTCACAAGAGAATGGCAGTATGTATGTGAATGATTCAAGAAATGTACGGTATGTCACTTCAGGGTTTCAGTTAGCGGTAGATGATCTCAGAAGTAATTTATTTCTCCTATTCGCATCACATAATCCTACCGTCCGGTTGCAATTAAGACTTACAGTTCTTAAATTACATTTTCCTGTTTTTGCTATGTGTAACTTTTACCGCAAATCATAACAACTACTTCAAAAATCAATGCCTCATTTACCGAGCAAGTGGCTGCGCGCGGTTTGCGCCACATAGCCAAGAGCTTGCATTCGGGTGAGAGTGGGTTCGAACTCCACTGCTCTGAAGATGGTGTTTCCTAGTTTCCCATTTTCATACCAGAAAAATGCCGGGATCGGACCTTGATTAAGACTATATTCGTTTCCTTCCCACTCATAGTTTTTTCCTGTCCCTTTGCTGCCATAAAACCTATCTGTGTCGATGCGACTTGAAGGAAATTCTAAAAAACAAGCTTCATTTTTCTAGTTTCCATGCTGTATTGTAAAGATGACTGAAGCTCAGAAATCGAGGGCGGCTTTTCATTTTTAACAGTCTTTTGTATTAGATGTGAACATCCAACGCCATTTTTGAAGCATGAATTACGTAACCTGGGAAATACGATACCTTCCCTGTTGTGAAATGGAATAGATCACAATTGATTCTTCATTGAATTATTAGGATTTTTCTGTCTGATTTAGCAGCCGTTGATACATAAAATATCTGATTTTGTGGTGAAGAACAAGGTTCGTAAATTATTCTATGTTTGTACGACCATTAAGGCTTATTTGCTTCATGGATCTCCCCAAATAAATAATAAATATGTTACAAACCTAATGAATACCGTGTTGTAAATTTAAGAGTTGATAAATAATAGCTGAAAGCTGGAATAAAGATGTTTGACATTATCACCACTATCAATGGATGTAAGAGAGAGCTATGTTGCAGAAGTACTGTTGTTCAACCTTTGTAACTTTTTCCAGTTTGCCAAGATTTAAATCCAGAAAACCCTGGGAGAGTGCACATCTAATACAAACAGAACAATTGAAAATACAGCATGAAAGTCTACCAGATATGTTTTGCATACTATAAGTTCAGTATATGTCCGCCTCTGTGGTGTACTAGCTAGTACCGGGTTCGATTCCCGGCTCTGCCATGACATTTGAAATGTGATACGAGGGCTGGAACGGGGTCCACTCAGCGTCGGTAGGTCATCTGATCAGAGTGGATTCGATTCCCACCTCAGTCATCCTCGAAGTATTCTTCCGTGGTGTACCCAATTCTTCTCCAGGAAAATGCTGGGATGGTATCTAACTTAAGGCCACGGCCTCTTCCTTCCCTCTTTCTTGCCTATTCGTTGAATCCTCCCATCCCCCACAAGGACCCTGTTCAGGGTAGCAGGTGAGGACATCTGGGCGAGGTATTGGTCCTCCTCTCGAGTTGTATCCCCAGACCCAAAGTCTCGCGCTCCAGGACACTGCCCTTGAGGTGGTAGAAGCGGGATCCCTCGCTGAGTCCGAGGGAAAACCAACCGTGGACGTTAAACAGATGATGTAATGAAATGAAATGAAATGAAATGAATTGAAATGAAATGAAATATTCTGTATATGTGATTCATCTTCTTCTATCACATCTGTGTGTTTTCGGGTGCGAACTGCGTCTCACATGTGTATTCGCCCAGTTTTACGGGCGGATGCCCTTTCTGATACCAACCTTATTTGGACGGGTGTAATCCCTAGTGAGTGTTTTTGCGGCGGTTTATAAGCTGGTGTGCTATCTGAATATGAAGAGGAAAGTTTTGAGACTAACAGAAACACAAATAGCCAGTTCCCGTGCCAGAAATGTTAATTAGACGTGATTAAAATCCCTGACCCGGTCAGAAATCAAACCGGAGACACTCTAAACCGAAGGCCTCTACTCTGAATATTCAGTCAGTGAGTCGGTCTTCTGTATATGTGACTGGACCTCATTATATCTCTATACCGTAAGTCAATATACCACCACCAACTACACCGATAAAAACAGCAGCAAAAGTAATAACAGCAAACAACAGTTTTGTAGTAGTTAAGTATAAAATTATTTTATTTCATACCATAAAATTATTGTTTATATTTGAAACATTTCTTGAATGCTCTTCATCATTCTATAATTGTATTTGACGATGGATTTAACCGTCAGGATTAGTCATCTTTAAACTTAGGAAACCAGTCGGTATTTGTTCTTCATTTAGGTTGGCCAACATTCTTCTTCTTGTACTGTTCATCACACTGAAGACTTTTGATATACTAATATTTATTTTCATTTCAGACATTACGTTAGAAATATAATATACTCATTTCTGAAGAAAAAGCTTGGGTGAGAGAAACACAATGCTACAAACGCAGGAAGAATTTTCTGTGAATTCTCACTCAGCCGTGGGTTCTTTACTACTACTGAGCGAGTTGGCCGTGCCGTTAGGGCCGTGCAGCTGTGAGCTTGAATTCGGGAGATAATGAGTTCGAACCCCTCTGTTGACAGCCCTGAGGATGGTTTTCTGTGGTTTCCCCATTGTTCACACCAGGAAAATGCTGGGGCTGTACCTTACTTAAGGCCACGGTCACTTCCTTTCCATTCTTAGCCATTTCCTATCTCATCGTCGCGATAAACCCTATCTGTGTCTCTGCGACATAAAGCAACTTACAAACTTTTACTACTTAATGGACATTAGAACCAAACCTCATGGTTCAACGGCCCCAAAGGGCCATGCTCTACTAAGCGACCGTTGCTCATTCCGCAAGGGCTGCAGATTAAAATGTGTCGTGTGTTCGCACGACGAATTCCCTCGGCGATTATTCTTGTCTTTCTAGGCCAGAACCACTGTCTCAATTGTAATCACGTTGGCTGAGTGGACTTCGAACCAGCCCTCAGAAACAGATAAAAATCCCTGACCTCTCCGGTAACTGAAACAGAGGTCTCCATAATAGTCGCAGGCACGCTACCCCTACACCACAGGACCGGCTAGTAAATGCGCATAGTGATACTGAAAGTCATATCCCGACAAAGAGTTTGAAGAACAATCTGTCGCCCATTCTCTGGATTTATGATATCAAACTGTGACTCTTTTCCCTAGGTTTCGAGTTCTGTTACCATTCTCCCTGTCACACCTCTTTAAACATATTAATTCCTCGATCAGTTTAAATATGCGTGGGTGAAAGTATATTTTTATCAGTAGGCTGATTTAAATTCTGAAACACAGTAGTGAAGTTACAACGTGTATATTGTTGATATAAGGTATATCTTTACGCTCGTAATTACAGATTTATACGACGCTGGAGTGGCCTATCACATATGTAACGAGGTAGTGGCATTTTAGTAGATCTGAAAAGCGAGTTGGGGGTTAAAATATATTGGTTGGCGGATAAAAGCTCAGGTTGTTGCACAGAGAAGGCTCTGTATCATTGAAACACAGCTAAGCAATTTCCTATGTTGTTGAACTTCATTTAAGATTTATGGTCATCGAGCAGCACAGGGTTGGACAAAACAGTCAAATGTTCTAAGCATGTGCCTTTATTTGAAGTATTCACCACGTAGGGGAGATGATTAAATAATAAACAAATTTATTTGTGATAATTATGGGGAAGATGTTGACCTAAAAATTACTGAAAATGATCAATAAACTGCCCTTACATTTATGGAAAAGTGATACTAAAATAAGTTAAAAAACATTGTTAAATTCTTGACCAAACTGAATCTTGGTGACTATGTAATGTAACATTGGTTTTACAAGTAATATATCCTTGTTCTATTCACTGCGTAGCTCTTGCTTTTACAGAAAAATACACTTTGCGGTGATTTCGCTTCTGGCTTTTTCATTTCATTATTATTTTTTGCACAGATTTCCTTGGGAAAATAATTCTGTACTGAAGTGGAAAGTTATATAAATGGTGTTTTCAATCCCTTCTCTTTTCCATTTCCACTTGGCCTTGAGGTACGCGGCGGTGAATGGCAGGCTGTAGGAGCGGGTGCGAAGGTTGGTGAATTTCCTGTGCATGAGACACGTTAGGAAATACTTTATCCTAATGATCGCACTTTTGTGTTATGTTTTTGTACATATCTTGGAAACACAAGATTCACAGGTACTAGATCTTTTCCGTAACCTTTCTTTCAGCCAGCAGTAACTTCTGGTCATTTGCTTGGTCATAGAAGATATTTAATATATTTAACCATATGTAAGGAAAATTTTATTTATTTATTTATTTATTTATTTATTTATTTATTTATTTAAGCATTGCCTTTTACAGACGTTGCCTCCAATTACAAATGCAGTACATAGTACACACATAGAAAATGTTTTAAATTATAATAAATGCATTAATTAATGATATCAGTGGAAAAGGACTACAGTAATAAGAAATACTCTACTCATTAGAAATAATTTGCAGTGAAGTGATGTATAGTATACAGCTTTCAAAATATAATAAGTGCATTAGTTAATACTATTAGACCGGGCGAGTTGGCCGTGCGGTTAGCGATGCGCAGCTGTGAGCTTGCATCCGGGAGATAGTGGGATCGAACCCCATTGTCGGCAGACCTGAATATGGATTTTCGTTGTTTTTCCATTTTCACACGAGGCAAATGCTGGGGCTATACCTTAATTAAGGCCACGGCCGCTTCCTTCCCATTACTAGGCACTTCCTATCCCACCGTCGCCGTAACTCTGTGCGTGCGACGTAAAGCAAATTGCAAAAAAAGAAAGAACATATTATCAGAGAAAAAAAAACTACATTAATAGGAGACACTCTACTAAAAAGTCTAAATTTATAATGGGGTGACGTACAGCATACCCGTTGTATAGTTTTTAAATTATAATAAGTGCATGAATTAATATTATCGGTGGAAAGAACTGCAGTAATAGGAGATATTCTATTCCTAAGACAACATTTACAATGAAGTGTTGTACAGTGTTGGAAATATACTGAGAATATTTAGTAAGGACAGCTTAATACTAACCATAAAGAAACTTCAGGAATCAGATATGCGTAAACCAATGTGAAACAAATGTTCGTAAATTGGAATTGCAAAATCAATATTATTAATATTCAAGGCTATTTGATTAAACTCTTCACATATTCTAACCAATGGTGAATTCCTGTGACTAACTGACTTGGAACGTCCACAGTAGAATGGTTGCCATGCCCTGAAATTAGTTAAATTCTCACTGAGGTTCACCCTAGCAAGTAAATCGATGTCATATATTATAGTGTTACTTTATGCAGAAATACTTGTTCATTAACTTCTCTTCGATTAATAAGAGCGGTGAATTTAAATTCCCAGAGTATGTTTTTATAAAATACTCTTCCCTTTAGAGCCGAAATTTTATGACTTTTATACTAGAGAATTCTAAGAAATTTCTTTTGAACCTTCTCAATATCATTTTTGTAGGTTTGGTAACCCGAATTCCACACAACACATCCCTATTCAAGTTTGCTTTATTGCTGCATTATAAAGTGTGGTCAAAGTGCGTATGCTTTTCAGCTGTCTAGAGTTTCCTATTATGAAACGGACTTGTGTCCTTCAATAACGACCTTTTCAGTGTACGTTTTGAAATACATTGTACTGAGCGTTATGAGCCTAGATCCTTTACTAAGTTGTCTTATGAAGTGTTATATTATTCATTTTATAATTAAATAAATGATCAGTGTTTTTCATAGAAAATATTATACTTAAGCATTTATTAATATTAAATTTCATGTTATTCCACTTCTACTGGGCGTGTTGACCGTGCGGTTAGGGACGCGCGGCTGTGAGCTTGCATCAGGGAGATAGTGGGTTCGAATTCAACTGTCGGCAGCCCTGAAGATGGTTTTCCATGGTTTAACACTTCACACCAGGCAAATCCTGGGGCTGTACCTTAATGAAGGCCACGGCCGCTTCTTTCCCACTCCTAGTCCTGTCCTATCCCATCGTCGCCGTAAGACCTATCAGTGTCGGTGCGACGTAAAGCCACTAGCAAAAAAAAATGTTGCTTCAAACATAAATATTGTCAATGTCTTTTTGCATTTCAAATGAATCTTCGTAAGTAGTAATAGTTTGGTATAATTTTAAATCATCATTATATAACAGACAAAGAGAAATTTGAATGTTTAGGTCACTTTTGGACTTCTATCAGTCTGGCAATAAGACACACATGCATAAAGTAAAATAAAAAAGAAAATGATCTGAACATTCTTCAACATTCCTGACCTAAATCTTTCTTGAAACATGAAATAATGACTGATCATTCCAAATTGACAAAAAATCGAAATAATGCACAATAAAAACGTGTTATTATCGTTAAATAATTTGCTAATGCTACTGAGCAACGTCCTAAATCAAAGGAAAAATATAACTTTTCAACAATAATTAATTTTCACGCCTAATATTACTCGTATACTCATGACTTGCAACTATTAGATCTTGCAACTATATACGGAGTGTTAGCCCTGTAGTAAAGTAACGTGCCTGTCATTTACCCGGATGTCTCGGGATCACTTCCGGGGTCAGTTCATGAATTTTAATTCTGGACTGAGGTCTGGAGCGGAGTTCATATAGCCTACTGAGACCAAACTGAGGACTCTCTATTACGAGACGCAAGAAATCCAAACAATATGGTTGAGAAGGCATACCAAGCCATAATCGACTGTTGCGTCAGATATTTGTTTCATTCTAGCCATGGAATACATGTAATTCATAATTTTAATATAGAAATAGCATGAAGATAAGTCGGAGAAACAGGAATAAATATTTCAAGGACGCCTGAATGGCTGTGGGATTGAAACTGAATCTTGTTCTGTACGTCAGCCGGCAGAGAACGATGGCTGATTGCCGTAATTCAATACTTCGGACGATTTTATGGAGAGGAACAGGTTCCCGGTTCGTTTCCAAGTTATAATATACCATTTTGGCTTTATAATAAAAACATGCATGGCTTGTACGTAATGGACAACTCATTTCTCTTTATTTAATCCCTATACCCTCCAAGTTTATTTTTCCAGGTATCAGCGAGGGATACTACTTCTACCGCCTCAAGGGCAGATTCGTCGAGCCTCAGATATTTGGTCGTAGATAAAAATAGGTAGGAGGACCAGTACCTTCTCCAGAAGGCCTCACCTGCTATGCTGAACTAGGACCTTCTGCGGAATGGGAAGATTGTATGGGATAGGCCAGGAAGAGGGAAGGTAGTGACCGTGGCTCTAAGTTAGCTACCATCCCGACATTTGTTTGGAGAAGAAGTGGGAAAACGGGCAAAACCACTTCGAGAATGGCTGAGGTGGGAATCGATCCCCCTCTACTGAGTTGACCTCCCGAGTCTGAGTGGACCCGTTCCAGTCCTCGTGCAACTCTCCAAATTTTGTGGCAGAGTCGAGAATCGAACCCGGGCCTCCAGTGGCGGCAGCTAATCACACTAACCACAGAAGCGGACCTCAGTAGAAAATACACAATCAAATACGTGGAAACTCAGTAATACGTTTAGGATTAACTTTGTTACATCTAAGCAGTATGTCTCAAGCAGTGGCCGCGGAAGCTGGTAGGCCTATATTATGCCGGGCCGCGAGATATTTTCCTGGAATTGGTCATACTACTTCCCTAAGCATTTTTCACGAAGAGATGTTTTGTAGTGAAAGTATTAATAGAGGAACAATTTTCGTGATTTTGAAGAAAAGCATTGACCCACGTCGCTTCCAAATTCTGAATTCTGAAATATAACGAAATAATAATTGAGAAGGATAATACCGAGCAGTTCGAACCCCACTGTTGGCAGCCTTGAAGTTGGTTTTCCGTGGTCTCCCATTCTCACACCAAGCACATGCTGGGGCTATACCTTAGTTAAGGCCACGACAGATTCCTTCCCACTCCTAGCCCTTTCCTATCCCGTCGTCTCCATAAAACCTGTCTAAAGCAGTTTATAATAATAATAATAATAATAATAATAATAATAATAATAATAATAATAATAATAATAATTATAATAATAATTGTGTATTTTATAAATTATTTTCTGCTGATTACTTCCTTTGTTTACTTTCAACTGATCCAACGTTAGCGCTACACGCTACATGCTTATACTTTGACGACCATTTTGCTCTTCGAGCCTGTGCAAATTTACGACACCACCTCTACACTTGTTTCACAGACATCACTTTCTCTCTGCATACACACACAATGCAAATGTTGACAGGTTCCATATTTTTCCCCGCAGAACACGACTCGCGATAGAAACCTTCTCTATTAATCACTTGTTAAATAACTTCGCCAGTTTGCTGCTGTCGTTGTTCCAAATTTCTGTTTTACCAACTTGGTACCTGTGCCCAAATTGCCGGTGTAATTACGGACTCTCTGATTAGTAAGCTGAAGGGAGTTCGTTACCTTTGTTTCTAAGCAACAACGCAGCGAAACATACTTTTAGACTAAATCTCGTATTCGGCCCCGGGTTCGATTCCCGGCCGGGTCAGGGTTCTTCAATTGCAATTATTAATATCCCTGGCCTGTGGACTGGGTGTTTGTGACGTCCTTAATCTTCCTTTCCTCACACACAACATTGCACACTACCGCCATTCCGCTTACACGCAGGTTCATAAAATATAGTGCCAGTAGGGGCAAAAGATCCACATGGGTCGACGCCCCGAACAAATAGCAATTTTTTTAAACTCTCCTATTTCTGTGTATTTTCAAAGTGAACATTATTTTTATTTAACGTGATTTGAGGAATCTAAATATAAACACTTGAATTAACGGCACAATATCATTCAGTGTGTAATTACGTCTATTGTTCTAGCTTTAATGTGTGAACTTTTATTTTATAAATTATTTTGTAGTGATTGATTTCTTCTTTCTTTCTTAATCTGTTTACCCTCCAGTGTCGGTTTTCCCTCGGACTCAGCGGGGGATCCCACCTTTGATTCCCGGCAGGGTCGTGGGTTTTAATCGTGTCTGGTCAAATCCTCTGATTCGAGGGCTGGGTGTTTGTGTTTATCTCAGTATTCTCCTCGTCATTCAAACACACACAACACAGCATACTTCTAACCACCACAAAAACATGCGATAGTCAACACATACTCCTACATTTACGTTGAGGGTCGGAAGAGGCATCTGGCCGTAAAGCAGAACCAAGCCTGCTCGATCAACACAGTTCACACCCACGTCCTACCATAGTGTGCTAAAAATGTCAAAAGAAGAAGAAAAAGAAGATAATAGAATTGGATTTACGCCCCACTAACTACATTCACGGTTTTCGGAGACGCGGAGGTGCCGGAAATTAGTTCCGCAGGAGTTCTTTAACGTGCCAACAAATCTACCGACACGAGGCTGATGTATTTGAGCACCTTCAAATACCACCGGACTGAGCTATGATCGAACCTGCCAAGTTGGGATCGGGAGGCAAGTGTCTCAACCATAAGCCCGGCAGGAAAAGAAGTAGAAGATATGTATTCGATAAATCAGATGTTCCAGAAGGCTGGAATTACTGCAGGTTAGAATTTCAGTCCTGCTGGAACCCTAAATAAAATATAAAACCGAGCAAGTCGGTAACGGCTGAGTATTTGTACTGTTTTCGACATTCCTACAACTCACACAACACAACCCTCCACCATAAAAGCACGCAGTTACCCCACACACGGCAGACGCAACACGCCCTCGTCGAAGGATCTGCCATATAAGGACCTCGCCAGGCTATAAAAACAATACGAAATTATTATTGTTATTATTATTATTATTATTATTATTATTATTATTATGAAAATGAAATGACGTATGGCTCTTAGTACCGGGATATCCCAGGACGGGTGCAGGTCTTTTTCTTTGACTCCGTAGGCGACCTGCGCGTCGTGATGAGGGTGAATTGATGATGAAGGCAACACATACACCCAGCCCCCGTGCCATTGGAATTAACCAATTACGGTTAAAATCCCCGACCTGGCCAGGAAACGAACAAGGGACCCACTGAACCGAAGGCCAGTACGCTGACCGTTCAGTCAACGAGATTATTATTATTATTATTATTATTATTATTATTATTATTATTATTATTATTAAGTAGTAGTAGTAGTAGTAGTAGTAGTAGTAGTAGTAGTAGCCGGAGGGAAAGAGAAGGAGAATTCACAGTCTTTGAGTTTCAGTTATGTAGTACAGTCTGATGATGCTGTAAAGCGTACACACACGTACACACTGCGTCTGAGTAAAATGAGGTTATATTCGTTCGAGTCAAAACTTTCTCTTAGTTTCCACTCATTAACGTGCTGCATAAGCAGATACTCACCGAAGGTAGAACTTTGCAATAAGACCATTTACTGTAATCGTATTACACTGCGGTGAATCCACAATACGTTGTAAGAAAGTACTTACCTCCATTTATTAACTCTTTGAAGTGAGATGATTAAGAAAACATTTGCATTTAAGCTTCGTGGAAGCTACACGTAGTTGTAAGTAGGTGTAATTCTCCCCTAACTCCCCACCTCCCTCTGTGCTGCGTTGCAGTAGATTCATTCTTGAATTCTTGATAACTAAGGAGAGAAGCAAATAAGACCGCACTTTATTCAGCTGCCGTGGCTTAAATTAAAACAATAATACTATGGAATCAACCTTAATAATAATTGGGCCGGGCTGAGTGGCTCAGATGGTTGAGGCGCTGGCCTTCTGGCTCAAACTTGGCAGATTCGATTCTGGCTCAGTCCGGTGGTATTCGAAGGTGCTCAAATACGTCAGTCTCGTGTCGGTAGATTTACTGGCAAGTAAAAGAACTCCTGCGGGACTAAATTCTACCCCTCGGCGTCTCCGAAAACTGTAAAAGTAGTTAGTGGGACGTTAAGCCAATAACATAACATAAATTATGACATTTCCATACTAACATCCCTCAATAGCTTGAATGGAAACGCAGATTCTTACTGGAAGAGAAACATAGAGTCCGATTCCTTGGATGAAAGATTCGTGTAATGACCTTCGTTTCAGAGTGTTTCGAGTTCGATTCTGGGGCAGGCATGAGATTTAAACCTTGTCTGGTTAATTACTCTAGTTCACGCACTGGGTGTTATATTTGATCTTAATTCGCACATCAGCATTAACACACTTAACTGCCTACCACACAAGACACATGTAACGGTCTAACAAGACTGACATCAAGAAAGGCTTCCGAACGTAAAACTTGGTCAAGTCCTCAAATAATACTTCGCACCTGCAACGCCACCAGGTTGTAGAACCAGTGTGAGAAGAAGAAGAAAATGCTTGTGGCTTCACGTCGCACGGACACAGATAGGTCTTATGGCGACGATGGGATAGTAAAGGCCTGGGAGTTGGAAGGAAGCGTCCGTGGCATTAATTAAGGTAAGTTACAGCTCCAGCATTTGCCTGGTCTGAAAATGGGAAACCACGGAAAACCATCTTCAGGGCTGACTACAGTGGGATTCGAACCCAATATCTCCCGGATGCATGCTCACAGCCGCTTGCCCCTAACCGCACGGCCCTTTCGCCCAGAAGAAGAAGAAGAAGAAGAAGAAGAAGAAGAAGAAGAAGAAGAAGAAGAAGAAGGTGGAATAGAAGCACTTTACCGTGAGCGCACTCTATGGAACAGCGGTAGACGTCGGCAATGGTCCAAAAAACAGTGGCGGCGTGTGATATGGTCTGATGTATCCCGGTTCCTGTTGTATTGAGCTGATTGGCGCGTGAGAGTGTGGCCTATGCCCTATGAAGCTCTGGATCCTACGTTTCAACAAGGTTGTGTCCAGGCGGGAAGTGGCTCAGTTCTAGCCTGCGGTCCCCAAGATTGGCGGTTCAAACACGGCAGAGGTGGTGAAGTATTTAAAAGGTGGAACAATGCCCATTCGGCACTTCATGTCGTACATTGCGGCATGCAAAAGATCTTTTGAGTAGATCGTCAGACAATAATGACATGATTAAGCGATGTTCACAGTTGAACGTCAAGGGCGTTTTTTTTCACATATCTTGAAACCAACATAAAACTGGAAGACAGAGAGCCCCTACACTCTGTAGCAGGGTAATTTTTTTTTTTTTTTTGCTAGTTGCTTTACGTCGCACCGACACAGATAGGTCTTATGGCGACGATGGGATAGGAAAAGGCTAGGAGTTGGAAGGAAGCGGCCATGGCCTTAAGTAAGGTACAGCCCCAACATTTGCCTGGTGTGAAAACGGGAAGCCACGGAAAACCATCTTCAGGGTTGCCGACAGTGGGATTCGAACCCACTATCTCCCGGATGCAAGCTCACAGCTGCGCGCTCCTAACCGCACGGCCAACTCAGTAGACTGTTTGTCGTTTTCAATCATGAGAGGACTGTGGCGTGTATGGAGTCTATGCATTCTCCTCGTGTTCAAAAGAATGTGACTACCATGAGATCTGGGGATACGAACTCACCGTTAGGCAAAATCCGGACGAATCCATTGCACCACTCATAGAGAAGAAGCAGGTATCTTTAGTGTACAGCTACATCAGTAATATTCGATCAAGAATTAGGTTATGTTGGATTCAAATCCATCTTCGCTCACATGGGTCAATGTCGTTTGTACCGGGACCTTTTTTCACCCAAAGTAACGTTTGCTAAAACTTTATCTTCTTTCGACTGCATATTATTGGCTGCAGACGTGTCTAAAACATTTGGCATAGGGGACGAATGATATAACATTTGTACGTTATGGAACAACTTATCGGCATGCATCTGGATTTATAGTATGGGCTGTCACCGGGATTTATATCCTACTGATGTTGTGGACGCTTTTTCTTTTTATTTATAGTCAACATTTACATTCGTATTGACCTTAACGTTTTTGCCTCCAGGTGTCTTTTACCAACATAACAATGCTGAATCGCATGTGATACGTACTAATTTCTTCAGGGTCAGTATGTTCCGCATATTCCTTGGCCAGCGCATTCACCAGATCTGTCGCCTATTCCACACGCTCCTCCATGATGATGAAACCACCGATCCAACGCAAAGTATTACAGATCAGTTTGGCATGTGCCGAAACCATTTGGATAACGAACCACAGATATACATCGAGTGGCCAAAAGTCATAGGAAGACACTGAATGTGATGTTGATAAGAGTTGATCCTCCACGAGCCTTCAAAACGGCAGAAATACGGTGAGGCATTGACTCTACAAGGTGTTGGAATCGTTCTGGAGTGATCTGGATCCATGCATCTTGCACTGCTACCCACAATTTATATTTCGTAGTTGATGCGGAGTTCATGGAGCGTACAATAGCATCGACAGCATCCCATAAATGCACGATTGGATTAAAATCTGGGATCTGCAGGGCCAATTCATGGTCGTAACTTCACTGGAGTACTCCTCCAACTACCTCCGTGCCACCACAGAGAGGTGACATGGGGCATTGTCCTGTTGAAACAGGACATTTCCATAAGGATACGCAAGGCCCAGAAAGGAATGCAGATGGTCTGAAAGAATGTCCACATAACGTGCACTAGTCAGCGCTCCCTGCAGCCGGACAATGGGGCCTAATTGCGACCATGAGAAAACTGCCCGGTCCAGAACTGAGCCACTTCCCCCCTGGACACAACCTTGTTGAGGCGTAGGATCCAGAGCTTCATAGAATATACGCCACACTCTCACGCGCCAATCAGCTCGATACAACAGGAACCGGAATTCATCAGACCATACGACACGCCACCACTGTTTTTTTTTTACCATTGCCGATGTTTGCGGGCCCATGCACGTCGTTGAGCTCTGTGTCGAGATGTCAGCAAAGGGAGATGAGTTGGGCGTCGACTGGTGAAGCCTATGCGGTGCAGTTGCCTATTTACAGTACTGGTAGAAATGGGTTCTTGACTCCCAACGTTCCACAGGGTGGTGATCTGACTCACTGTGGCCCGTCGAGCGGCCAGTATGGAGCGGATAACTGCTGTTATACGTTCTTTAAGGTCACTAATGTCATTAGGTCTTGTAACACAATATTAGGGTCTATGCACATCATCTCTAATAACACCACAACATCTCGTACATGAGGCTTTTATCAGCGTCAGAAAGGGCCTGTACGATCTTAATGTGGTACGGCTTCATTCCCAGATCGAGGTGGAAAGTTTTTCAGACACTTGTCTGCACGATACCGGTTTCCAATACTAATCTCATACTTGATTTTCCTGGGCTTCTAATAAGTGTGCCTTGAACATTTATGATGTTATCTTCCATTCGAATACTCCTTGGATGTCCACTCTTTCCTTTACAGTCATTCGTCACAGAACTGGTGCGTACAAATTTTTCATGCAGTCGACGGATACTTCTCAAACTATTTCTTAAATGCTTTTCGTATTATTGAGGTCAACCCAAACACTTCCATCCGAGCTGCTACCTTCCTTCACTCTTCCAAACTAAGTTGGGTGGCCATATCTCGTCTGCAGCAAGAGAAAAAATAAATGATATAAGATCATGTAGTGCCATGTAAGTGATACCATCTTCTTGGACAACCCTGTACTCTAGCATGAGGGCTTCTGACCTCTCAGATCTCGACAAACCTTTCATAGTCCAATGAAACGTTTCGATGGTGTATGTTCTTCATTGATCTCTTTTCCCATGAAAACTTTCTTCACACCATTTATAGTACTCTCGCTTCTTAAATTCCCTCTTGATTATTTGCAATTTTTAGTATGTTCCTCTGCTTCATCGGTCAGACAAAGTTTGATACTGCAATTCCTGTTCTCAGCCTCGAGATCGCGTGTTTTCACAACGTATTAATTTCCCGAATTTCTTAGAATGGGGCATATGTTTCGAAGTTGTGCCGCTTCCTCCCATTCAACTCTACAAGCTCTAGGAGAGTAGAATAGCAGTTCAGATGTAGGGAGATACGTGTGGACCAGATAAACTGTTTGATAGTTAGTAATTTCTTATCAATTTACAGAGGAGTGCTGTTCAAAAGAAGATAGAGTTTCTGTTTTATATCAATCAGTACCTTATATATATAAAATAACAAGTCCTGACTGACTGACTGACTGACTGGCTGATTCATCATCGCCGAGCCAACACTACTGGACATAAAGGAATGACATTTTGGCGATAGATTTATATTAGAGTTCAGGTGGTCACTAAGGGAGGATTTCTGGATATTCTGCCACTAAGGGGGTGAAAAGGTGTGGGGATGAATTGATTGAATGAGCATATCTATATCTCAAAACTTTAAAGTTTACAGAGGTAAAATTGGCATTTAGAATCGACTTTAAAAATAATGAATCGCGTATTTTTTTCGTTTTCCAAAAATCCCCTTAAGGGCGATGAAAAAGGGTGATTGAATACCTTTTATATGGATACTTATATATCAAGAAGTGAAGATGTTACAGACATGAAAATTGGTATTTCGAATCTCCTTTAAAAATAAAGAAGCATGATTTTTTTGTTTTTGGAAAATCCAATTAATGGGGGTGAGCATGAGTTACAAAAGGGGTGAATTTTAAAAAGGACTATATCTAGAGCATATCTCAGAAACTTAACTTGTTACAGACATGAAAATTGGTAATCTTTTAAAAAAGTTGATGATGATGATGCTTGTTGTTTAAAGGGGCCTAACATCGAAGGTCATCGGCCCCTCTTTTAAAAAAGGAAGTACAGTGTATATTTCCATGTTTTGGGAAAAACAAGGGGGTTAAAAGAACTTAAAAAGGGTTGAATTGTTTTCATAAGGATAGTGATATCTCAAAAACTGAAGAACTGAAAAATTAGTTGAAACCTTTGTATGAGGATACTTATCTTTTAAAACTAAAGATGTTGCAGACGTGAAAATTTTATTTCAAATATACTTTAAGAATAAAGAAACATGCATTCTTTTTTCGAAAAATCCACTTAAGGGGGTGAAAGAAATGAAAAATTAGTTGAATTATTACATAAGGATACTTATATCTAAGAAAACTAAAGATGTTGCAGACGTGAAAATTGGTATTTGTAATCTCTTTTCAAAATAAAGTAACACGCATTTCTGTGGGAAAATAAACTTGGTGGTGGGAGTGGGGGTGGAAAAGGAGTTGAATTCTTTTTTATGACGATACATATATCTCATAAACTGAAGATGTTACAGTCATGATAATTGGTATTTGGAAGCTGCTTTGTAAATAAAGAGACACGTCTTTTTTTAAAAAATCACTTAAGGGGGAGTGTGAAGGAAAGGGAAAAACAGGAATTACTTTTATGGGGATGCTTGTATCTCAAAAACGGATGGTTACAGACGTGAAAACTGGTATTGGAATTTCCTTTAATAAAGAAACACGTATTTCTTGTTTTCAGAATATCCACTTAAGTGGGGGAAAAGAATTTGAAAAGCGAGTGAATTTTTAAAATGAGTAACGGTATATCTGCTGTATATGTCAAAATCTTAACAAGTTACATGCATGAAACTTGGTATTTTCAAATTCCTTTAAAAATACAGGAACATGCATGCTTTGTTTCCGGAAAAGGCACTAAACGGCGGTGAACAGAAGTGACAAAGAGTTGAATTACTTTTTATGAGGTTACTTATACCTCAAAAACTGAAGATGTTACAGTCGTGAAAATTGGTATTTAGAATCTCCTTCAATAAAGGAATATATATCTTTTGCTTTCGGGAAATCCACATAAGTAGTGAAGGGTGAAAGAATTGAATTCTTTTTACGAAGATACTTATATCTTAAAAACTAAAGATGTTACTGTCGTGCAAATAGGTATTTGGAATCTCTTTTAAAAATAAAGAAGCATGTTTGGTTTTTCTCGACTTCAGAGAAGACTGTCTCACACATGCACAGTTCTATGTCGCATGGTCATCTTAGCCCCAATAGGCAATAGCACAAACGTGGTT
This sequence comes from Anabrus simplex, assembly GCF_040414725.1. Classification (NCBI taxonomy): domain Eukaryota; kingdom Metazoa; phylum Arthropoda; class Insecta; order Orthoptera; family Tettigoniidae; genus Anabrus; species Anabrus simplex. The sequence goes on from NC_090265.1 coordinate 571,749,604, forward strand.
TACGAGAGTTTCTGGGGTAAATGAAACTGAATTTTTCGTTGAGTTTATATACGTTATTTTCAGATAATGTCTTAGTACAGGAACGTGGAACGGTTACTTTTAGGAAATTAGAAAATCAACGCGAGCGGGTAACTGCTAGTGCTTGTATAAAATGAAACAAAATCGACGCCTCGTTCTCGTTGTTATCTGTATAGAAAATTACGGGTGAACTATGGATCTTTCCTTTTACAATGTTGATAGCTACAGATTTTGAAGATTTTAGTTGGAGCTCTTTTTCATAGATAATTCAACACCTGTACTTGTTAATATTGCAGTGTGCTCTTGGCTGCTACCGAAAATGACTGTATCGTCAGCCAAACCCATGCATGTTAAGTCTGGAAGGTCAGGAACGAGGTAATATCCAATACTTTGAAGATACGTTGCCAGGTTGTATAAAGCAGGCGGGAGGGTTGTCGCTTGCATCACTCCAAAGCTAATTTCGACTGGCCTTGTTCTCTGTCCGATAACTGTCGAATTTCCTTTCTGCATTTGCAATATGACTGATCTGAGTTTTGATGGTAAATTTCTAGACTGTAGTGTATTTTTCTATACGTGTTTCTCCGATTGAATCAAACGCTATCAATACATCCAGGAAAACTACTGTGACCCTATCCTTGTACTGTTCACCTGAATGTAAAACAGAATCGAAGTAAGTGTAAGTTCCAAAAATAGAAAATATTTACGTTGATTTTATTAAAACTTGCGTAATTCCGGTCTCGCATTTAGTATTCTCTCCAAAATCCACATCAGAATAGAACAAATAGATATTCGCCTCCTGTTTCTAATGTTATTCTCATGACCTCCCTTGTGAAGTAAGATTGTGCGGGGTTTTTGGAAGCAAAAAGGAGAGAAATGAAAATGTAGATGAGGCCCTACTTCATGATTTCTTACAGCCCTTATGGTAAAGCTATCTGACCCGGGAGCTGAACTGATCTTAACTGACCTAGCCGCAATTTCCACCTTAACTTCACTTATACAGGGGTTATAGTTATAATCTACCTCTTTCGCATCTTCGCTTGTAATATTAATCGGGTAATCTGTACGTACTGCATTGTTCTCCTTTGAGAATCCAGCGGAAAATCTTTCATGTAATTGGTCCTTTTGGACCGTACACTGTTTGCAATACGAGCTGCTTTACGATGCTCATTGTAAAAAATCGTCTTGTACTTTTTCACATGAGTTTTTTGTCACGTTTTCACTATCACGTTCTCTTAGACGCCTTAGAAGGATTACTGCATTTATTGGTCTGAATATTTTGTTTAGCTACTAAATTTTGTTTCCTTGCTTAGTTGTATTTTGTTGGTGGATGTTTCGGATCAGGCAGAATTTCGATTGAGTGGTACAAAAATCAACTAAAATTGTCAGCTTCTTATCCGAACCGGTCACGATCAACAAAAGATGAGAATGTTCACCATGTTTTTGGCTCATTATTTAGTCTGAATATATCTTCGGTGATTTTGTCGGTGTTTGAACGGTAATAACACCCACATTTCGATTACATTTGCAATCGATGAAATTAGAGTATGGTTTCCTTCTAAGAAACTTATTTTTTGATGCAGTCCAAAGGCAGGCATTTATACGAGGGTCGACTCATAAGTCATGGCAAGTATTTTTTTTCTCGCGAACAGGAGACAACACGGGAAATCTACGATATCCATTTGGAAATACAGGGCATGTGCTTATGCATAGTGTCTGAAGACAAATTCTGACTTCAGGAGAATCTCGTATGAAAGTGACAGAACACAGGCCATTGGTAAACATTGTTTTATTATGATATAGACAACGAATACACAAGACTACGTAAAAGGACAGGTCTCCACTGGTTACAGACCTTCGAAATAATCACCCAAGGTTTCCACTGTGCGTTGCCAGCGGTGAGACAGGCGCTGAATTCCATTCGCTTCATGTGTATTGCTTACATATGACACCTCTCTCCGAAATGCTGTAACGATGTCCTCTTTGTTAGCAAACCGTCGTCCATGTAATGGCTGACTTTGGGGATTAGATCATACTCATACACCTAATACTTCCCGTAGTTCTGCATGGCATTTGCGTGCATTTCTGACACGGAAAACTGCTATTTTAGTATACGATCGTTGCTCCTGCTTGTTGACTTCCATTTTGTGACGCTCTCACTCACACACTGAACTTGGGTGCATGCTTAGGCCCACACTGTTGTTTACATACACAATCTAGTGGCATCATACGCAAGTAAATACCGTACGTTTCCAAATGCATATATTAGATTTTCCGCGTTGTCTCCTGTTCACGAGAAAAAAGTAGTTGCCATGACTTATGACTTGACCTCCGTACAAGTGGAGGCACACGCTTCTCCTGCTTTGTGCTACATAGGAGGCTTGCAGTGGTGTCTCAACGGCGCACTAACGCCAGCGTATTGGAAAGGTGTAGCATTCCAACTGAAGAGCCCACTGCTATACTGAGGCGAAACGCTAGTAATTTCACGATTAAAAAGTCCTAAAGACTTAAAGAGCTTAAAGAATGACATTTTCGTTCTACAAGAACATCATCCGATTCTATCAAAATACTTTAAATTATGGTCGGAAACAACGTGAACTTAGTATATGAACGTTAGATAGGTAATTTGAAATAATTACGTCGATATCTTGCTCCGTTGTCAATTTATGAGCTGTTGAAGTTAGCCACTCAGATCTCTTGGTGGGCGAATTCTAATGGGCTTTACAAGGCGGTGTTGCTAAATCTGCACGTGGCTTGGTCGGGCTTGATAGTCGCGCCGAGAAATGGTGCTTGCTATGGCCGAGCATATCAGCAGCGAGGTTCTTGTTCAAGTCCCTCCCCTGGAGAAGTTTATATCTATTGGTGCTTTCAAGCCATTCATAAGGCACGTGGAGATTTAGCAACATCGCCTAGCAAAGCCCATATCAAATCGCCCACGAAGCGATCTGATTGGCTAACCTGAGCAGCTGATAAAATGGCAACGGCGCGAGACATCGACGTATTTTCCTCAAATTATTTATCGGCATGACCAACGCTCTAACGCTCATATACCCTGTTCACGTTGTTTCTGACCATTCTGTATATGTATAATATTGTTTACGTTGCGTAAACTTGTCGGTGATCGACGGTTGGTGATATGAACAAGTATTTGACCCTCACCGTATTAACTTATAGAAATATTTCTGTACTGCTGGGCTGTGTCGCTCAGACGGTTGAGGCGCTGGCCTTCTCACCGCAACTTGGCTGCTTCGATCCTGGCTCAGTCCGGTGGTATTTGAAGGTGCTCAAATACGCCAGCCTCGTGTCACTAGAGTTATGGGCACGTAAAAGAACTCCTGCGGGACTAAATTCGGGCACCTCGGCGTCTCCGAAAACCGTAAGAGTAGTTGGTGGGACGTAAAGCCATTATCATTATTATTTTTTATTATTATTGTTGTTATTATTATTATATACATACATACGTACATACATACTAAACCTGTCCTTCCGTGAGAGTTAAGGGTTCGCAGGTTTTGTAAATAAGCCTCGGTTAGAGTCAGCGGTGATACATAAGATTCCACCCAGGGCATGGACTTTCGAAGAGTAACGATGCAGTTCTACTGACATTTAACGCAATGCCCTTGTTATCTCAACAAATAATTGCTCAACTGACTATGCAAGGCTAAAATATATCTCATTTAAATAAAAGAGAACATCAAAATGTTAGTTTCTTGGAAGGATCTCCGATTTAATGAAATCGTAATAATTAAATATGTACATCGCAGCGTGGTTGGAGAATAATCATATAAAAGGAATCAAACTCTTTGTTGGCTACTATCATAATCATTTACCATCATTAATAAATTAAAATTAAAATTGAAAACTCTATCTAGATGAAATCAACATGGGATTTGCTGAAGGCTTAGTGTCGTTCATAAAATTATTTCCTTGTTATTAATTATCCGCCCGTTATAAAAAAAATGAAAATCTCCAATATTCATTCATGTTTATTGTTCATGTATTCAAGATTTCATTTTTCAATGCCCTATCATTCTATCATTCTTCTCATAAATTGCCTAAGTGTTAATCAACTTGAGTTCCCTGATAATGACCTGTCATCAGCATGACCATCCTTAAATGAGCGATTGTACAGTATTAAATACATTATGATTGGATTCAGTGATAACTCAGTCAAATAAGAACAGCATGACCCAGGAATTCGCGTTTGCCATCTGAAAAAGAATACACAATACCTAGCTGATACTAACGTAATCAACAAGATCTAGAAATGATTAACGGCATTTGATCTCTCCGGAAGTGTCCTCCTGAAAGAAAATCATGAAGGTCTACTCTCTACAAAGACTCATGCTACAAGCAACTACACAATAAACACAACTTACACTACACCAGGTGATAATAATTTGCTTAATATGACACTCTACTACATCCATATTGTGATTATTTAATGTTGAAGACCTCTTGTCAAAGATCCTTCATTCAAAATATTCGGTATCCGTACCACATCATGTCGCAAAATAATGTCTCGATGATCTCCCCTCATAACCATCGGACATGTTACACAACAAAAATTAATGATAACCTTACCGCTTGCCTATCTCGGATTCTCTCAGTTTGTACGATGAACGCTTAAATCCACATCTCAATCCTAAGTTCATGAAAACCTTCGAAAATTACTCATGCCGCTTCCATAATACCTATTCTCAACGAACCATTTACTATAATAACTTCATTCACAATTTAAACACTTTATCGACGACCCTATCCTTATGTTATTCACCATACTTCAAGCGCAACGTACTTATTCACAATAGGGCGAGTTGTGCGCTCTTGCGACTACTTCAGAAAACGTTTGATGGGGTAAGCTGCAAGCCAGCGCTCGAGTTAGCTCATGCCGGTGTTAACTGAAAGAATGGAGAGTCGAACGAGTAAAAGTAAACTAAACTTTCACTCATCTCCCAGCAAGGAATTGACATTAACATTTATTGTAGGGGACTTCTCCTTCAAATTAAAATGAACTAGCCTCGTTGTGTTCACTCTGTTTCATTATGAGACATAAGGTGGGTTTTACAGCATGGTAAGCCTCTCAACGTTGGCCAAAAAAGAGAAAGCAATGTCTCCTCAACCCCTGATAGCGCCTGGGACCGAATAAAATGTATCTTTGTTACTGTTAGTTCTCTGCATTGAAAAGTTTGAAGTACGTCAGTGAGCAAAATAAAAAGATAAAAGTGCATACACGTGCTGCCACAGTCGAAGCCATTATTGTCCGGCTTTACCTCTTTATTTTACAATCACAAGTCAAAACTAACTGCCCTGGTTGTAATGAACTGCACTGTCAATGGTCTCGCGAGTGCCCCATCAAACGACTGCAGCTGTTCCCGTTAGGCGCTAGCTACTGAAAATCTCGTCCCTATTACTTACCCCAAGAAATACACAAGCAACTATCCGAGGAATACTGCCATCATTATAAAACATATTACAATCATCACGGCACTGATCGCACGGAATATTCTCAACTGTGTAATGTACGCACATGATATTATCGCACAAGAAGACCTTCTTAAGATAGACATTAAATCACATCTCCTTACGAAATATTTATGCCGTGGAAGTATGATTCACATTGAGAAAACAACGCCTCATTACGCTCACAGTAATCATAAAGAATTCCGGGTAACTCACGACAAAAATGCGCATTCTACGAGCTGAATCTCGCATAGGACAAATAATCTCAATACCTTCATCGAACTAAATTGTAATCAGGAGTATCACTGGGCACTTGCGATGATCGCATTAGGTCACTAAAGCTGTTCAATTAACGTTACTTCATTATGAAATGAAATGAAATCTACTCTACCACCTTGCGTCTACAGATAGAATAAAGAAGATGAAATCCTGGGTATTTATCAGTGCAGATCATGCCACACTGTTCTCAACTCCATTCCATTGGTCTCGGTTTGGCATTCATCCTAGCACCATTCCGGGGCTGTTAGGACGCTAATCCTTTAACACTGTATGTCGGCTCTCATCATTACATCAAGGGAATAAACTTCAATCATTGCGACTCCAAGGACCTGAAACTTATATACATAGAATTAATACATTGGTATAGGCGTTATACAATTATTCCAATATTATTCCAGAAGACTCACCTTATTTAAATATCAAATATTGGATCGTTATTTAATACAATCTTATTGTCTTCCTAATACGTCTTTTAATATTTCCTTTAATTTCTATTACTACAAAAGCTCCTTCTTAAGACGTGTGAATCGCGATTATGTCAACCTTCAATCTCAGTTTTTCATACAATACAATTGTTCATAAAAACAAAAGTTCATTAAAATTGTTACACTTAATAATACTGGTCCGCGTTTCATATCTTATGCTAAGTTCGCTACTTTGTAACTTCTCTTCCATATGTTTTTGACATTTCAGGAAATAAGTTCCGAGATAACGTCATCTCTTCTGATTAGGAAGATGTACAAAGGAACACTTCACCGTTTGTTTATCTTCGTGAAGTATACAATCGATTTAATTTCTTCAGTGCCTTCTTGATCACTTAACATATAACGTTAAGTCATGGCCTCCGCCGCGTTATTGCTGGACCTGAATATCATATGGTAGACTTGCTTCTTCTTGTTGTTGAAAATGAAAACTTTACTAGCTATTCTCTGCTCATATATTAAACAACATTTCATGATTGTAAACATCCGTTGACCACGGGGTTCCGAGGTTATGCATCTCCGTCTTTATTATATATCCATCCAACATCTTATTTGAATGAGCGAGTTATCCCGGTTATTATATACAATTAGACGTATTACAACTTGATCTTTGGCTGCTGGACGTATTTTACGAGTAATTCCCGTTGATCGTTCCTTGGCATAACCTTCAATGGCTCAACAGCTGACTCACATGCCATTGAACGGTTATAATACATATATACATCATTATTATAGACCGTTATGCCTTTCAGCGTTCACTCTACGATCCTCTGTGAATTTACTAAATCTGTGAGCTTGCTTACGAGAGATAGTGGGTTCGAATACCACTTTCAGCAGCCCTGAAGATGGTTTCCCGTGGTTTCCCATTTTCACACCAAGCAAATGCTGGGGCTGCACCTTAATTAAGGCCACGGCCGCTTCCTTCCAACTCCTAGGCCTTTCCTGTACCGTCGTCGTCATAAGACCTATCTGTGTCGGTGCGACGTTAAGCAATGAGCAAAAAAAAAAAAAAAAAAAAAAAACAAACTAAATATCACCACAATCCTCTATTTGCAACTAGTGCTGTGGCATCATTTAGTTCTATACTTCTTATCTTTAAATCGTTAGAAACTGAGTCTAACCATCGTCGTCGTCTTGGTCTCCCTCTACTTCTCTTACCCTCCATAACTGAGTCCGTTATTGTCCTAGGTAACCTTCCTCCTCCATTCGCCTCAAATGACCCCCACCACCGAAACCGGCTTATGCGTACAGCTTCATCCATCGAGTTCATTTCTAACTTAGCCTTTATCTCCTCATTGCAAGTACCCTCCTGCTTTTGTTTCCACCTGTTTGTACCAGCAATCATTCTCGCTATTTTCATGTCTGTTACTTCTAACTTATGAATAAGATATCCTGAGTCCACCCAGCTTTCGCTCCCGTAAAGCAAAGTTATTATTATTACTTTTATTATTATGATGATTTCTATACATCTAAGTTGATAATGAATAGTCCGTCACCTTCAACAACTGCTTCGCCACCAATTCTCAATCATTCACCATATTTTACATGTATGCGCATGATTTAAAGTGCTTTGATATAATCTGAGGATGTTCTTGTAGAATGAAACATGTTATTTTTATAGTGTTACAAATGATATTTTTGACACACTGGAAAGCTTTAAAGTTACAATAACTAAGCCAAGACGGGAAAATATGTCTTCGTTCTTGAAAAATATATAGAAAGCCATAGGTTTTAGACATAAACGTGATGTGGAATTGAAATAATATAAGAGCATTACAATTAGGTCACAATTGTTATAGACCACTTCACTGTAACAATGTCTCCAAGCGTAGAATACCGCATCATATTCAACAAATCGACATCTTCCAAATCGTACACTTCAGATCATATCAGACTTATTAAGCCACATCATACGAGTATTAAGAAAATCCCATTCAGAAACCGTCTCACATGTAACTGAGTAAGGCTTTCTTGTTGTTTACAGGGCTCTAACGTCTAGGTCATCAGCCCACTGTGTAAAGCACCGGAAAATGAAAGATTAGAAAAAAGGAATGACTCAGATATAGCAGTGACTAAATATAAGATTAAAAGGTCGCGCGCTATTTCCTGTTGCTATTTTACTTGGCAAGTACGTAAACAAGCTGTAAGATCTTGTACATAACAAATTATTATTAAAAGTCTCAGTAACTATTGAACAAATACACATTTACCACTGCACAACAATCATAAATTAGTCGTAACGAACTATATACGTTACATGAAAAATAGGGTGTAAGGATATATCGAAGTTATAAAATACAAGAGAGCTTCAGTCGTTATCACTTGATCAGTTCCACGGCCGTCTAGTTCTCATCGTCCATTTCGAAAGTCTTGGTCCACCGCATATGAATCATGAATGTCTGTATGAGGTAAGCGAAGCCATGAGACATTTTGAGGTTCTGAATCCCAGCAGGTTAAAGAATACTACTTTTTAAGCATTAAAATCTTCACATCTATTTCAAAATAAAAAATACAGACATATTTAAAATATTTATGTAGCTCTGTATATATTGACCAGAGTTCTCATGACATATTATCCTCAAAATGTCTTCTGTAGGAGATCCATGACGAAGGTATCAATTTCGGAATCACACTGTATGTTCTCTGGGGGTGTATTTGTTTGCCTGTTACGACAACTCCAGCATCAGCAATTGTATGACTCAAACATATCCTATTCAGCGCTGGTTTTGTTGTATGTCACATTTAATTAATTGCATTAGACAACGAAGGCTTTATAATTCGTACTCCAGTTAACTACTGTCCTGTTTTGTACATTTGTATGTCACCCTTTCCGCTTTCATTTACCATTTATTGCGGTCGTTTAACTTTTATAAGGCGGAGAGCACTTGCTTGTTTGACAGAAAGCTTGTTCGTTGCTAAATGAGCTTGTAGAAGAACACTCAAGAATTCCATTCTAGTGCCCACAATCGATTATATATCACCCTTCCCTCGTCGGGAAACGATAATGGTTTTTGTGGCGGCTTGTGGTCTATTGGCAGCTTCCCAACAGCCGCCAGACTCATTTTACAGTACTCTTTGCTCTTCCACTCCCATAGACGTCTGAAGCATGTGTTGTTGAAATATCTTCAAAAGGGTGTTTTTTTAGATGATATTTTGTTATTACGCCCACATTGTTCTCTAAGTGAAACATGTACAAATGAACTTTAATTCTAATGAATGTTTTCCAAGGATCATGGTGATTAAGTAATAAAATTAACATTATGAGATTGTATGTTGAATGGAAAACACTGCATGAGAAGTAAACTTATTATGTTTTTTCTATGAAATTTTTCTTTATAACCTTACTTTAATATGCGGTCTCCATGGCAGTGTTAGAAGTAAACTGACACCGATCAGCTGATGAGTAATCCGTTCCTGATGACAATTTTCGATGTGGTTTTCTTAACGTGAACAATGCAGCCAACCCAGAACCGAACATGTTACACATTTAATAAGTGCTGTTCGAGGCTGATTTTGAAGAACTTGTTCATAAGTAGGTCATGCGAACTAGTAAAGGAAAGACTGGGACAAGATAGTGATTTGAGAAATTAGCAGACGACAATGTACTACAAAGACAGAGGTGCAGTACCTTATCCAAATTACACGCTGACGACCTAGTTAGTGCCCTCAGCTACGAGGGTCATCCGGAATGTTGTACCCGTTAGCGCCGCATGAAGCGCTGACGATTCGGGTAGCCGCTGGGCAAGGTCAGACCACGTCAGTGGCTTGTCTGCTTGCTCTGTGCGAGGTTGCGTGGCGCTAGCATTGCCTGAGTTGTGTCTGTGATCGTTTAAAATGTTTAAACAAATTGAGAACCCCGCCAGTTGTGAAGTGAGGGCCGTGATTAAATTTCTTAATGCACGAAACGTTCGACCTTGTGATATTCATCGCCAATTAACGGAGATGTATGGAGACAATGTGATGGACGAGTCGTCTGTTCGGCGCTGGTGTCGCAACTTCAACCTGGGGAGGGGGAATACACATGACGAGGAGCGTTCAGGGAGACCATCTGTCATTACAGACCAACTGCTGAGCGCAGTAGATGAAAGCGTGAGGAACGATCGGCGCGTCACAATTAATGAACTCTGTTAACATTTTCCTAATGTGTCTCGAACAATTGTTCATGAAATTGTCAAAGACCATCTGCATTATTCAAAAATATGTGCAAGGTGGGTCCCTCGCATGCTTACAGAGGAGCACAAAACCAAGCGTATGGCTGAAGCACTGACGTTTCTGGGACGTTATTCCGATGAAGGAGACTCTTTCCTGACTCGCATCATTACTGGGGACGAAACATGGGTTTGTGATGCATCACCTGAGAGTAAACGACAGTAAATGGAGTGGCATCATGCTCATTCACCAACCAAACCAAAAAAATTGAAGACAGTTCTGTCCACCAGGAAACTCATGGCAACCGTTTTCTGGGATCGCCGAGGTGTACTGCTCATTGATTTTATGGCCCGTGGAGACACAATTAATGCTAATGCGTACTGTGAAACATTAAAGAAATTACGGAGGGCAATACAAAATCGACGGCGAGGTCTATTGTCTACAAGCGTCATTCTCCTTCATGTCAATGCCAGGCCTCATGCAGCTGCGGTAACACAACAACTTTTGCAGCAATTCAAGTGGAAAATCTTCGACCATCCCCCGTATAGCCTGGACTTGGCCCCTTCAGATTTTCATCTCTTTACGAAGCTTAAAGACTTTCTGGCGGGAAAAAGATTTCACTGCGATGAAGAACTTAAACGAGCCGTGACTACGTATCTCAGTACGCTGGCGGCGGAATACAAATACAAAAACTCGTCCCACGTTATGACAAATTCCTAAATTTGCTTGGAGATTATTTGGAGAAGTAGTGTAAAGTATGCTCTTTCCAATAAAAATGTGTACATTTGTTAATATTTACTCCTGTGCCTTTATTGCGTGGGTACCACTTTCCGGATGGCCTTCGTAGGTTAGCGTCTACCGATAAGGTGCCCTGAGCTATATTTTGGTTGTGGAATATTGGTTAATTCATTTCCATTTTACCTTCTGACAACAGCATAAGATTGACCTATCGAAATTCTGACCATGTCCAATGTTACTTAACTTCGTAAATCTCACATGATCCTGTGATTCAACATAGCTTCACTTAATTACTTCCCAATTACTACTTTTACGGACGTCGAGATGCGGGAATTTTGCTTCACAGGAGCATTTTGTGTGCCCGTAAATCTATCGGTGCGAGGCTATCGAATGTGAACACCTTCAAATACCAACTGGACTGAGTCTGGATCGAATGCACCAACAAACTCGAGAGAACTACACTGTTAGCTACTGTTGCACTGACAAATATTCTTCTTCTTCTTCTTCTTCTCCTTTATTTTTGTACCCTCCAGGGTCGGTTTTTCCCTCGGACATAGCGAGGGATCCCACCTCTACCGCCTCAAGGGCAGTGTCCTGGAGCTTCAGACTCTGGGTCGGGATACTACTGGGGAGGATGACCAGTACCTCGCCCAGGCGGCTTCACTTGCTATCCTGAACAGGGACCTTGTGGGGCATGGGAAGTTTGGAAGGGGTAGGCAAGGAATAAGGAAAGAAGAGACCGTGGTCTGAAGATAGGTGCCATCCCGGCATTTGCCGATGAAGAAATGGGAAAATACGGAAAACCACTTCGAAGATGGCTGATGAGCGAGTCGAAACCCCTCTACTCAGTTGACTTCGCTAGGCTCAGTGGCCCGCATTTCCATCCCTCGTACTACTTTTCAGATGTTGTGGTAGAGCCGGGAATCGAACGTGAGCCTCCGGGGGTGGCAGATCATCACACTTTCCCTTTCATTATTCTCACTTCTTCCTGCTATTCTTCTTCTTCCTTCGTCCTCTCCTATGATAGCTTTTCCTGCCTGTTCCGTAGTTCACTGACATCCCCATGTTTGCTTTCAACTTTTTCGATTCTGCTAATCTGTTCCCTCGTATCTTCCCCAACTGCATTGTAAAACTTGTCCAATCTTATCACAACCACCTCATCAGTTTCTTCCCAATTGCTAGAAATGTTATTACTGAACAGTACGATATTGTTACTGCCCCCTGTACATGTTTCCTTGACTTGCTCGGTCTGAGTATGAAGATTGCTCCGACTCAACTTCATTTCATCTCCAATTTCTACACCTTCTTCATTTGACTTATTTTCTGGATTAGATATTCGATCATTTACTTCTAATATCTTAGTATCTATATTAATAATGATCGCATTATAATTTTCTTTATTACTGCCAATTAATTCGTCCATCTGTTTCTACTACTACTAATCATTTGTTCCATTATTTTATTACTATTTTCGTTATTAATATCAATCTTTTCCTCCATCTTGCTAGAGCTACCAATCATTTATTCCCTGAGCTCGGCCATTTTGGCCATAATCAAATTAAATTGTTGTAAATTTATTCCTCCTGAGACTTCCTTTTGAGTTTCAATGCGCTTCTTAATTTCTGCACTTTCCTGACTCGCTTCAGAACCTTCCATACCCATTTTTGGTTCACTAGTAATGGTACGCGATCTCAAATTAATTTCCATTTTCAAATCCCTTGACATCCCCCAAAATACAAATATATATCACAAAATTACACTCCTGACATTTACCGGTTATAATTCCGATGGCTTATATATGCATACTCTTCCCAAAATCAACCTATGATATGCTGTTATTCAGAACAAGTTCTGAATTTATTCGAGTCCCACGTTTCGGCGACACATTGTAACTTAATAGGGTCACAACTACATGTAACAATCCATTAATCGGGAGATATTAGGTTCGAAGCCTACTGTCGGCAGCCCTGAAGATGGTTTTCCGTGGTTTACTATTTTAACACCATTCAAATGCTGGGGCTGTACGTTAATTTAGGCCACGGCCGCTTCCTTCCCATTCGTAGGCCTTTCCTATCCAATCGTCGCCACAAGACCTATCTGTGTCGGTGCGACGTAAAGCAAATAGCAAAAAAAAAAAAAAAGAAACATGTAACAATACTGTATATAGATGAAGAATCTTGAATATCTCTAGGGTGTGGGGTAATAAGCTTAATTTGACAACATAACATATAGGTTCTGGGAAAAGGAGATTGTCGATTTGTTCCCCCATTAAATTTGAGGTTATCCAATTCTACCATTGAAATAAAACGATAAATTAATTTGAGATAGAACGAGATATATTCTTTAAATTGTATCGTAAAAAATAGCAAGACTTGCTGCGAATAAACAGATGAGAATATGAAATTATGACATCACAACTGAAAGAAACTAGGCATTAAATTTGAATTCCTCTTGACCGGACATTTAAAAGTTGTACAAGAAATTTATCCCTGACTGTTCACTTGACTGTACCTTCTAGACTTTGAGTGTAATTACGACGTATCCCTTTGAATTGGTATCCTGCAGGTATGTCAAGCCTAATCTGTTGATGTATCCTTTTTGTTTCACTGACGAGATATAGCATGGCTTGAAATAATATTCACACTCCGAACATTTAATCCATATGGTGACTGGCGACTAAATATCCATGTGACTTCTGCTTCTCCATCTCCCTGACTGACTACTACCATCTCAGTAGTACTCCGTATGGCAAGGCTCGGTAGTCCACTGACGTCATGGCAAGTTTCTCCGTTCAACTCCTTCATCCAAATGACTCTTCACTACCATCTCACTACAACACTCCTTGGCGAATCACTTCATCCATATGACTGACCGACCAACTGTGGCCTCACTCTCCCAATAACTGACGGTATAAGATGCTGGTCTAGTATTTATAGCCATTAGCTGACACACCTATGCAATCTTCAAAAATAAGTATGATGTTACTCCCACCCGGCTACAAATGTTACTTTTTTTGCTATTGGCTTTACGTCGCACCGACACAGATAGGTCTTATGGCGAAGATGGGACAGGAAAGGGCTACGACTGGGAAAGAAGCTTCCCTGGCCTTAATTAAGGTACATCCCCAGCATTTGTCTGGTGTGAAAATGGGAAACCACGGAAAACCATCTTCAGGGCTGCCGACAGTGTGGTTCGAACCCACTATCTCCCGAATACTGGATACTGGCCGCAATTAAGCGACTGCAGCGATCGAGCTCGGTTACAAATGTTACATACTATGGTGAAATTGCCTAGGGCGGCTATAGGTGTATCCTAAAATGAGCTCATAGCTAAATGCACACAATGACAGAGCGATAACTCGGCAGTTACGCTAGCAGTATTGCACAATGTTGCAATGTCAAAAGTAAATTCACACAATACATACACTTCTGATATCATACAGTAACTCTCACTTCACACGTTTTAATGCTAATCTACACACACACACACACACACATATATATATATATATATATATATATATATATATATATATATATAATATAACAAATTAACTACAATCAAGCAAGCGATAATAATTACTGAATTGAATTGAATGATAATAATACAGATATCATAATAATAATAATAATAATAATAATAATAATAATAATAATAATAATAATAATAATAATAATAGGGATATCATCTTGTAACGCGATTTGAACCGTTAAAATGGACATAGAAAAGATGGCCGCAGTAACTTTCCGTTGTTACGCAACTCTCTATTCCTTCTTTTAGCAGAGGATTATTACCAAAGAGGACGTCACACAGTCTAAATAGATTCTCAAATCACGACCACCTCTTTTGAATCATAATGCAGTGTCGTATTATAAATTTCGATAATTCTTTTATTATAGAGGACGAATTTGGTCATGCTGATTTCAAGATGGCTCCCATATTCCGATGCCGGAAAGTGTACCTCTCCCACTCAGCAACAACATGAGGTGAGGATAACTCCTCCTTATTTTCAGCTTCGGGATTCCCTCGCTCGGCCACATGCGTGGCGTTCCAAGCTTCGAGTTCCCGGGAACTCGCTACCAGACAAAGAAATGCTCGTACCCTTGATCACCAGTCCTTAGTTCATGTCCCTATGTGGTACAATGGACTTGTAAGTTGGAAACGCCATATAATGAAACACTGGTGTCACCCTCCCGAGCTTTCGCATGATGCTTTGTGGGGCGTTATGTTGGATGCATGGGATGAGATCGCCCTCGACGAGGAATATTTTAAGACGCTTGTTGAGCCAATGCCACGTTGGTTCCGACAAGTTCTTCAAGTCGATAGATACTGGGCTAATTATTAACTCATGTCTGAAACAATTGTTTTCAAGAGTAATATGATTCAAAGCACAATACCGGATTTCGCAATGAGTAGAAATACACACATATTTGGTCAACGCAACACTCCGAAAGTTAAAACAGAGTATTGAATAGATTAAGAATCGAACCCTGGTTCTCACTTTAACAGGTGGGTGATCTTCGTGGCTAACTGGTACGTGCACTAACACGCTTAATATTGTAAGGCTATTTCCCTCTGTGTATTGCACGTAGCACATTTACTCCTCTCTAACGGTCCTTTGAGGGGCCAGTTTTAATGAACTACCCGCTCGTTACAAGCATTCGAAAGAAGGCAAGGAAGTGTATTAAGAACTCCATGTCACAAGATGTGAAACATCTCAGGGGACACACCAATAGTTCACCCGACAATGTTAATTCTTAGTCGCAGGTCGCTCAACAGAGTTGAAGTTCCTCTGCAAACTGACAGGGTGTTACTGATCATTAACATTATTAAGGACGCCGTCCGGCTCCTTGAATGACTGGTCTGCGCAGTGCTCTTCGGTTCAGAAGGCCCCGATTTCGATTCCCGACTGGGTCGGAGATTTTAACCTTAACCTTAGTACGGGGACTGGTTGTTTGTGCTGTCCCCAAACTCCCTGAAACTCACACACCACACAACGTCAAATAAGAAATGCGTGCACACGGAAGCTGAGGCATTATTATTATTATTATTATTATTATTATTATTATTATTATTATTATTATTGACAACGTACGTATAATCTCGTGTCCTTGTCCAAGCTTTTCAGGAACACTCCCGATGGAGAAGTGCTTGAGATGCATGTACCATTTTAGCCACATAGCAGTTCTCGTGTCATTTTTACATTTCTGGCAGTACCGAGAATAGAATGCAGGTCCCTTAAGATGGCAGCCTATAGTGCTAACAGTTACACTACGGAGGCGGCCATTATTATGGTTAGAAAATCTAACAGATGTATAAGTTCAATTCCTCGCCTTGCATTGGATTCTTTCTTTGTAAGAAATACCGTATTGGGTTTCTCTCAGTTTCATGAGGACAGCTGATTAGGGACAGACAGACAGACAGACAGACAGACAGACAGACAGACAGACAGACAGACAGACAGACAGACAGACAGACAGACAGACAGACAGACAGACAGACAGACAGACAGACAGACAGACAGACAGACAGACAGACAGACAGACAGACAGACAGACAGACAGACAGACAGATTATGATACCGGAAACATAAATAAATGGCAATATCATCTGTCTCGCCTAGCAGAAAACCTTACAAACAGAAGAAAGCAGCTGTTAACTCTAATCATAGAACGAGAAGGTTCGATAGTGTCCACTTGTTCTGTAGTGGTTAGTGTGATTAGCTGCCACCCCCGGAGTCCCGGGTTCGATTCCTGGGTCTGCTGCGAAATTTGAAAACTAGTACGAGGGATAAAACTGGATCCACTCAGTCTCGGGAGGTCAACTGAGTAGAGAAGGGCTCTATTCCCTCCTCAGCCATCCTTGAAGTGGTTTCCGATGGTTTTCCACTTCTCCTCCAGGCAAATGCCGGAATGCTGCCCAACTTCCTTGTCTTCCTTATCTATCCCTTCCAATCTTCCCATCCCCACACAAGGCCCCTGTTCAACATAGCAGGTGAGGCCGACTTCGCGAGGTACTTGTCATTCCCTCCAGTTGTATCCCTATCTCAAAGTTCACGCTCTAGGACACTGCCCTTGAGGCGGTAAAGGTGGGATTCCTCGCTGAGTCTGAGGGAAGAGTCCAACCATGGAGGGTAAACGGATTAAGAAAGGAGAAGGAGAAAGAGAGAATGGTTCGATCCTTCGGTTGAAGTACCATGAAGGGTGAACAAATGAAGGACTCCTTACGCCTCGAAAATCTAATAGATTATGTCCGGAACGAAAGAGAACAATTGCTAATCAAGGGAGGTCGGATAGGAAAGATGAAAGTGGGTGGAAACATTGTCAGACTCGGGTTGTGATGCCATGGTCGCTATTTTACGCTTGCTAATTAAGAGTCTGTGAAGGGAGTATCAACAAGTATTTAATGAACTCTTTCCTTTCTGCCGAAGACAGGACAGCTCCGATAACCTCCACATGTTAGTGCCACTGTACTGTATATTGGCGCCACGCCAGACAGATTTATCGGCGGTGTCACTACGAAATAGTCGTGGTGGTAATTGGAGAGCAATACTCTCTTCCAGCACAACACACGCAGAGTCGACTAGCTGGCACATGCCAATTAGCTAATATACATGAATGGAGCAGTGCCATATTAACTAGTAGGATGAACATAATGCAGCCTGTAGGGGGTCGGGGAGAGTTATATCATATTATGTATCATGAGGTTATAAACACTACTTCTTAGCTTTATGAAGCCTGACGACTTGTTAAATGAGATCTGGTAATAAAACTAATTGTTAGACATAGAGGGAAGGACAAGAAAAATATGAATGGTACTGCTTCGATACAATGAATTGTTCCTACCTACAGAAACCAAACCCCATGGCGCAACAGCCCCGGAGGACTGTGGCCTATTAAGCGACCGCTGCTCAGCTCGGAGGCCTGCCAATTATGAGGTGTCGTTGTGTTCAGCACGAAGAATCCTTTCGGCCGTTATTCTTGGCTCTGCAGACCGGGGCCACTATCTCACTGTCAGATAGCACCTCAATTGTAATCACATAGGCAGAGTGGACCTTGAACCAACCCTCAGATCCAGTTAAAAATCCCTAATATGGCCGGAAATCGACACCGGGGCCTCCGGGTAAATAGATTTAAGGTGAGGTGAAACTAATGCAGCAATTTGCGAAAAGCGAAAAATAAAGTGATTTAAGTTTGTATTTTTACGTGACTGTTGACATCGTAATCTAGCCATGCAACGATCAGTTTTAACAGGGATTTGAACCAGAGAGATGCCACGTTTCATTTCAGAAATGCATGCATACATCAACTGGGATACAAACCGCGTCCGTCTTCATGAGACGCCCATGCCAATCGTTTCATGCTCCGCTACGATATACGGTATTTTGTAAAAATAAAGTGATTATATGGAGCAATTTTTCACGAGATCTCATTGCTCTAATATCAAACTGACTTTGTTGAAAGGTGGGGTGTAAAATTTATGACAAGTCGGGATACATTATCTGGAAGCCGCAGATAACGAATAGAAAAGTTGTAATTTAATTTAGTGTACATCCGAATCATAGTTCCATACACTTTGTGCCTTAACTATTATGCGTCAGAGAGAAAGAAACACTGGGTCACGTTCTGGCTTCTTGCTCCTACGGCGAAGTACTGAGAAAACTCACGTCACCACAAGATAAGATCACTAATTGCAGAAGAACTCCGTAGTAAAAATTTGCATGTACATGAAGAAGTTCATGGTTTGTCTATGACGGGGAGTACAAGACGAACTGACATAACTGCCTTTAAAGATAACGACAAGAAATGCTTCATTATGGATCCGACCATCCGATTCGAACACCATGTCGGCCAGTCCACTGAAATTCATCTTGAAAAGCAGAACATGTACGCGACCACCATATCGTTCTACAAAAATAAATACCAGCTGAATGAAGTAGAGATTATCGGCCTAATGATTGGTGCTCGTGGCACAATACCTGACTTGTTCATAGAATTCTGGAAGAAGTTCGACCTGCCTATGAACAACATTGAAAGAATAGTTACCACCACCATACGTAGACGTGTACACATCCTAAGGTCTCATTTGTTCGGACCTCCATAATTTAAAAATCCGTATTACTGCTATATTTCTATATGGTAAAACATTCTGTATCCTGATACGCTTTACTTTGTCCATTGTGGCAACCCGTAACTGCGGGAAGTCGTTGTTTCGTACAATATATATATATATAAAAGGAACATTGAGATGCCGAGAATAAAGGAGAGCTTTCAGCTAAGAATAAACTTCCTAATGCCAAATGATTTTTCAAGTGAAAATTCAGCATAGGATCCTTCAGAATTTTCGTGGAAATCCACTTGCTAAACTGCTGCGCAAATCAGATCTCTTTCAGAAGGTACAGTGCATTTGTTACGAAGCACTTCAAAATTAACCACTTCCATATAAGTAGCTTAAAAAATACGATGGTTGCTCTCTGGAAAACATGACTACTTTCCAAAGAAATATGTTGATGAAATATGAAGTATTTATCAATATTCATCGTAATGCTGTTGAATAGCTTCTTTTCTATTTTCTTACTCCCTTTGATGTAAAGTCGCACCGATCCAGGTCTTACGGCGACAGGGGGATAGGGCGAGGCTAGGACTGGGAAGGAAGCCCCCGTGGCCTTAATTAAGATGCAGTGGCTGAAACTAGTCCCAAGACTGATGTAATATTATTTACTTGATATATTGTATTGAAAAGGTGGATCCTCTTGTGAATTTATTTCTTATGTATGTATATATGTATGTATGTATGTATGTATGTATGTATGTATCACCAAAGAGCTTAACTGTAAAGATTTGTTTTTCAATACGGAATTGTTACACTGCAGATACAGAAAAAGATTAGAGGTCCTGACATCCGTCCACGGTTTGTATTGGAAAATCGCTTTTAAACTCGTTCTGGTCTTGGTGTCGCAGATGGTTAGTTGTTGTTCCTAGTTTCCAAAGAAAACATATACGATCGTAAATGAGGCTGATACAATTTCAAGTTATTTGAATGCGACAACTCCATGTCGTTAGATTCCAGCACGTTAAATGAATCAAGTGCAATACAATTCGGGCATCCAGAGATCCCCTAAATATACTGAAATTGAAAGATGCTAAAAATGCGTTGTCCTTCTACTTCATGATGAGGCCTGCCAGGGATCACATGTCAATTTCAGTTTATCCTTTCTTGTTGTTTCCTCTCCGTTCTCTCCAGTATTGCTTCATCACTGCACTATGCTTTATTCTTATATCCTCAGATCACTTTGGACCCGGTTACCTTTTCATTCTTACTTTTATTCTTAAACAAATGTTTTTAAAAATCTGTATTTCCTTAATATACTCTTATTTTATTTATTTCTAAATATATCTTTATCTTAAAGGTACTTGTATTTCTTTATTGTCTTTATTGTCAATCCGTTATCATGTATTCTATAGATATGTGCAAAAAAAAACAATCTCCTTTTTTATTGTTTCTGTTATATTTTTATGTTCTGATATATTTTCTTATTACCTCATAATTTCTATTGTTCTGTTGTTGTTATTGGACCTAAGCTTTTTCTCACGATCCATCTTTGTAATACAGCCAGTTTATCTAAACATGTGTTGTTATTATTACTATTATTATCATTATCTTTTAGAATTTGTTCTTTACGTCGCACTGACACAGATAGGTCTTATGGCGGCGATGGGATAGGAAAGGCCTAGAAGTGAGAAGGAAGCGGCTGTGGCCTTAATTAAGGTACATCCCCAGCATTTGTCTGGTGTGAAAATGGGAAACCATCTTCGGGGCTGCCGACAGTGGGGTTCGAACCCACTATCTCTCGGGTGCAAGCTTCGCGCTGCGCGCCCCTAACCACACGGCCAACTCGCCCGGCATTATTATTATTAGTTTCCTGCTATATGTTATTTTGAAAAGTAATCCTAGAGAATGCAAAACAAATTTCTATTACACAGATGAAGTTACGACTGGACCAAAGGAGAATAAACTATCTTGTTTACTCATGTAATGCCAGTCTTAATTCACTACTTACGAAGTATGAGATGAAAGCTAGTTCTTATTGTTTTAAGAACTTTAGACACAATCCTTTGGGACGCTATGGGGATTCTACTCCGCACCCTACCAAACATGTTTATTAAACATGCCGAGATTCCCTCAGCATTTTCTGAAATAGTAAAATTTTATTTCCAAAGAAATATTAGATTTTTAACGATCAAGTGAAGTTTTACGGAACACACTCCATATCGCTAAATGTCAACGTAAAACATTTTTCTCGTGCGTGAAGTGGTAATTTTGCCACAGACGTGTAGTTCCACTGACAAACTTGAGCTATTCTGAACGTTATTTGATGACCGTCGTCTACTGTAAATTAAGTGCTTTGTCCGCTCTTGCCTGTAATGACCTGCTGATGTTTTTCCGCTCTCTGATTACGTAGCAGAACTCGGATAATCAACGTGCTTGCAAAAAGTTTAATCTAAAGCGGGGTGAGCATCCTATGTAATGATGTTCCCGATGTTTCTTATGAAATTCGACTTTTTTCGAATAATGTTCTATTCAGTACTTTTGACATTAATTCTGTGAAATCGCAAGTCACCTATAATTACATTAAAATGCTAAATAGCTCTGTGGTGTAGTGATTAGTGTAATTAGCTGCAACTCCCGGAGGCCCGGGTTCGATCCCCGACTCAGCCAAGAAATTTGAAAATTGGTACGAGGGCTGGGACGGGGTCCACTCGACCTCGCGAGATCAAATGGGTATGAGTGGGTTCGGTTCCCGCCTCAGCCATTCTTGAAGTGGTTTTCCGTGGTTTCCCACTTCTCCTCCAGGCAAATGCCGGGATGGTACCTAACTTAAGGCCACGGCCGCTTCCTTCCCTCTTCCTTGTCTATCCCTTCCAAACTTCCCATCTCCCCACAAGGCCCCTCTTCAGCATAGCAGGTGAGGCCGCCTTGGTCAGGTACTGGTCATCCTTCCCAGTTGTATACCCCGACCCAATGTCCCACGCTCTAGAACACTGCCCCCCTTGAGGCGGTAGAGGTGGGATCGCTCGCCGAGACCGAGGGAATAACCAACCCTGCAGGTTAATTTTTTTTATTTTGCTAGTTGCTTTACGTCACACCGACACAAATAGGTTTTATGGCGACGATGGTAGAGGAAGGGCCTAGGAGTTGGAAGGAAACGGCTTTGGCCTTAATTAAGGCACAGTCCCAGCATTTACCTGGTGTGAAAATGGGAAACCAGGGAAAACCATCTTCAGGGCTGCCGACAGTGGGATTCGAACCTACTATCTCACGGATGCAACCTCACAGCCGCGTACACCTGACCGCCCTGTGCCGTGCCGTTTAAACAGATTAAGAAGAAGAATAAATAAATAGCTAAGTTTTAGTGAAATTTACGCAAGTGGTTCAATGAAAGGTAACAGTAATTTCCACATGATTTTGTGTGTGTATTAAGTCTCCCTTTTAATTCTAATTTCCCATTAGAATAGAGAAGGATCCTCACCATTTATCCTAATTTCTATGCATATCGTATACCTCGCTATCCCAGTATAAGTTGTAAGATGGAACGAGCAGGAAAATGATCAAAAAATTTTTTTTTCTTGCTAGAGGCTTTACGTCGCACCGACACAGCTAGTTCTTATGACGACGATGGGATAGGAAAGGCCTAGGAGTTGGAAGGAATCGGCCGTGGCCTTAATTAAGGTATAGCCCTAGCATTTGCCTGGTGTGAAAATGGGAAACAACGGAAAACCATCTTCAGGGCTGCCGATAGTGGGATACGAACCTACTATCTCCCGGATGCAAGCTCACAGCCGCGCACCTCTACGCGCACGGCCAACTCGCCCGGTGATCAAAAATTTAATATATATATATATATATGAATATCCACAGCCTCATTCCAGTCATTCAACAGGGTCAGGGATGGAATGAATGAAGCCTCTACATAGCTGCGAGGGAAAATCGGTATACCCAGAGGAAACCTGTCCCGCTTCCACTTTGCCCAACACAAATTTCACATGGAGTGAATTTTAACCATGGAACGTAGCGGTGAGAGGCCGGCGCGCTGCCGCTTGAGCCACGGAGGCTCTTGAGTATATATATACACTTAATTAATAACTTTGTCTTTCATTCTGTATCATTTAATATTAACTGACACTTTGTTGTTGTATCGGGCAGTGAATGTAGTGACTAATGTCGCGTTTAGTTTTTATCTTTGTTTGTTTGTAACAGCACAACGAAAAAAACGGATGTATATAATTTTAGGGAACTTAGTATTTAGGGCATTTAATGTGGAAAGAGATTAACGTCAGTATTACGGACGGAGGTTAAATCTATATTTGTAACACGCAGAGTCATGGGAGCTTCGATGAGCGAATTGAGCAGAGTGAGCTTCAGCTTACTGGTGGCCACGGCTCTACCGCGACTCTACAGCCCTGCATTCGGAAGACGCAGAGGGACTGGTCTTCACCGTCAACTGTCCTGAGAATGATTTTCCGTGGTTTTCCATTCTCCTGCAATAAGGCGAATACCGGAGAATGTCTAAGTATAGACCACGGTCGCCAACCGCCTTACGTTCCCCGAACATCTCATTCGCCGAATTACCCTTCAAGGAAAGAATGATATTGTTTAATAGAAATAGATGTTATCTCCAAATTGGATAATTAATATATAGCAAAAGTGATTCATTGTTCATTCTGGAAGGAAAATAAAAAGTGAGAAGTTAAGCGCGGTCACCCAATCGCAGTGTTTCTCGGGTAACACTAATCGTTCACAATGATTCCATTCCCGGACGAAGGACGGCTAACCAACTATTAGTGATAATTTGAAGAAACTGTGGCGAGAAGAAGTGAGAAAAGTCTCTATTTTGAAAATGTCGCGACATGTAGACAAACAGAGGCTTCAAAATTATCAAATATTCCTTCGAGAGGATATAATGGCTTGTAAGAATTCCATGTCCGCCCCTGTGGTGTAGTGTTTAGTGTGATTAGCTGGTACCCCCGGAGGCCCGGGTTCGAATTCCGACTATGCCGCGAAATTTGAAAAGTGGTACGAGGGCTGGAACGGGGTTCACTTGGCCTCGGGAGGTCAACTGAGTAGAGGTGGGTTCGGTTCCCGCCTCAGCCATCCTCGAAGTGGTTTTCCGTGGTTTCCCACTTCTCCTCCAGGCAAATGCCGGGATGGTACCTAACGTAAGGCCACGGCCGCTTCCTTCGCTCTTCCTTGCCTATCTCTTCCAATCTTCCCATCCCACAACAAGCCCCCTGTTCGGCATAGGAGGTGAGGCCGCCTGGGCGAGGTACTGGTCATTCTCCCCAGTTGTATCCCCCGATCCAATGACTCACGCTCCAGGACACTACCCTTGAGGCGGTAGAGGTGGGATCCCTCGCTGAATCCGAGGGAAAAACCAACCCTGGCGGATTAAGCAGATTAAGAAAGAAAGAAGAATTCCATAATAGTACAAAACTACCAATGTCGAGCACCAAATGAATTATCGGTAGTGTCTGTAACGATGACTGAGCGTTGTGAGCCAACATCCGCGCTACTGGAGCTCCAACCGAGCAGATCTGCCGGTGGAGGAAAATGATTTGGGACTCACGGATGTGGATACAAATCACTCTAGTGATGTTGAAGAGGGCCGAGCTGAGTGGCTCAGATGGTTGAGGCGCAGTCTTTCCGAATCCAACTTGGCAGGTTCGATCCTGGCTCGGTCGAGTGGTTTTTGAAGATGCTCAGATACGTCAGCCTCGTAGCGGTAGATTTATTAGCACGTAAAAGAACATCTACGGGACAAAATTCCGGCACTTCGGCATCTCCGAAAACCGTCAAAATGTAGCTGGTGGGACGTAAAGAACATTAATATTGGTGCTGAAGTGGCTTCGATGCACTCATCGAAGTTCCCACAACTCTGCGTGTTACAAATATAGATTTAAACTCCGCCCGTTATATTGACGTTAATCTCTTTCCACATAAAATGTTTGTTTACAATTGTAAAATCAAAGAAAAAAATCCTTCCGCTTTTTGTTATTTCTAATTAATTTTTATTTATTTATTTATTTATTTTTACAAGTCGCTTTACGTCGCACTGACGCAGGTAGGTCTTATGGCGATGATGGGATAGGAAAGGGTTCTTAGTGGGAAGGAAGCGGTCGTGCGCTTAGTTAAGGTACATCCTCAGCATTTTCCTGGTGTCAGAATGGGAAACCATGGAAAACCATCTTCAGGGCTGCCGACAATGGGGTTCGAACCCACTGTCTCTCGAATGGAAGCTCACAGGTGCGCGCCCTTAACCGCACGGCCAACTCGCTCGGTAGACCATATATATTTGACACCTTAACGATAATTGGCCACCAGATGGGCTATTGAGATTCAGTGATATTATTCATGAATTATACGTTGATAACTTGTCACATATTCACAGTGAATGCAGCGAAAATGGTAAAGATGATATTTCAAGCTCCAATTCCGTGCTCTGAATAAATATGATGCCGATAATGACATTTATAATACACGATGTGCAGCCAAAGCCGCAAGATTCTTCTGGCAGTGAAAATGATTCAGACATGAATATTCATGATCTCCTACAATATCTCTCAGTACCTAGGTGATGTGAGCGGGATATTGCCTATCTTGGGAGAAATCTCGGTTATGTAGACAGATTTGCGAATATAAAGATTTCAAAATTGACCCATCGTCATGGATTTATAATTTTTAACCTTTTAATTTTGAAAGGTATCAAAAATTAATAACAAATTTATACTCTGCATCCAAAAATAGTTAATGATATCGAATTTCACTGAAATCGGTTAAGTGTAAGAAATCTGGCATTTTTATCAGTCATTTGAATATAACGTTTTTATTTTTTCAAATGCTGGATGCTGATTTAAGATAGCCTCAAACTTATTTACCGCTTCACTCAAAGGATTCATCGAAATACTTTCAGCCGTTTTATTGTAAAGCGAATAAAATCCCTGACCACACAGAAAAAATCAAGTGTTAGAACGCCCACCGTTTTTTCTCAAATGTTTAATATTACTAACAGCCTTTTTTTTCAGCTCTACATAACAACAGTAAAAAGTCTAAATTGGTTTACCTGTTTTCCTGTGAAATGTGAACGAAGTCACTGTCACAACGAACACATTCGTATTTTGGAACCTCCACTATTTTGTTTTAAGATGGTCGGATGTCATTTTTGATGTTGTTTAAAAACCTTATTACGGCTCTATATAACAAAATTGATTTAGCCGTTTTCTTGTGAAAAGCGAACAAAATCAGTCCCGTCAGCATAACAGACATATATACACATAGAAATTTAGTCTATCTCTCTGGTACGAAATGTCCGGACACCGTTATGGAGTTGTTCTACTGAAAACATCTGATACGGGTCAATTAGCTTCCTGAACCAAGAGATACGTCAGAGTCTTTCACCTCTCTCTTACATGACAAGCTGGCGTATTCGGTTCGTCACATGCTCAACCCATGATAGTGTAAGTAGCCACCTATAAACCCACATTACAAAGGCTTAGATCTTCTTCTCAGACGGTTTGGTCAATATCCTGCACTAAACTCAATTAGCTGATTGCAGGAACGGTAATTAGACGATGTTTACGGTTAAAGTTTGTCGAAGTATGACTGCCGCACTGCAAATAAGTTATTTATCACTTAGGCTCTGTCTAAAACCGACGTTCAACCGGCCATGTTTAAACACTGCTGAGTACACTGTTTAATTTCAAATTTTAGGAGTGAATTAGAATCAGAGGTTATGTACCATGGAACATATGACACAAGATTCAGTCCGGTAACTGTCAACTTGACTACAATTCTTGTCAACCGATATATTTTATTATATTATTGTAGTATTATTATTTATTTTTTATTTATTTATTTATTATTAATTATTTGTTATTAATTATTTATTATTTGTATTATAATTTATTTCTTCAGAATTATAGGTCACTTCAACTATATATTCACATCAAAATAACTTGTTCCGATCGTCAGAGGGCTGTCACATACCCTACATCATCAGGGAGGGATTCATTTATCACATTTACTGGCAAGTTAGCACACCTAATAGTGACACTAAAATGTAAATTGGGTGTGTGTGGGGGGGGGGGGGGAGGGTTCTTCGCGGATAATCGTCGCGCTGATTCAGTAAGTTTTCCTCAAATATAAGACAGGATAAGGCAAGGATTGGAAATGAAGAACTGTGGCCCTAATAACAGCCCCAGTATTTGCCTGTTGTAAAAATGGGGACACTGCAGAATACAATCTTTAGGGCTGTGTATTTCGAACGTATGATCTCTAGAATACAAGTTACATGTATATGGCCCGTACAACTCACTCGGTTACACAGGTTCATCTTCCCATCGCAAGAGCTATTTAGATTACACTCACCGTAACAACACTATAATCAGAGCTACACTTCCACGTTCGGTGACGTGGCCCTTTAGTGTATCAGATTTTATTTCCACCGAAAGCGATATTCTTATCTCTGGGCAAGTGATGCTCATTCTTAGCCATTCTTAGAGCACGCACCGACGAATTTCATTGGTTCAGACAAGCAAAGAGTTGCATGGAAGATATTCCTATTTCCATTTTCGAACTAATATGAAACTTTAAAAGACGTCTAGCTAAACACCGGATGAACATTGTTTACGCAATGGAAGATCGTGACCGACTTAGATGTTGTTTAGATAGAAGTTGTCTAAGGCTTAAAACTAGTCATAGTATTTATATAAATGCACGGGGATCACCTAACCCATCCTGGTTTTCATATAAGATGTTGGATTAGTACAACAGAACAATTACCTAACTTTTTGTAAAGAATCATTTCAACTGTTGTACAGCTACCTCGGTGGGTAAGTTGTAGGATATTTGCTCCATGATTTCAAGCTCACAGGTTCAATCTCGGGTGAGGTAGCCGAATTTTGAAGGAAGATCAGTAAGGTCAGCAATAATATCATAAGCTTTGTTCGTAATACAGACAGAAACTGTTGCTAACTATAAGTCGCAAGCGCCATTCACATTCGCGTTCGTTGTAGCGATCATCCGAATTGCTGAATACTAATGTGTTGTTCGTACAATGTTTTTAAACTGTTGGAAACCATCATTAAACCGTTGGAACGGTTTCTGATTCTGGACGAAAACTCCTTCAGTCAGCCAGTCAGAATATGCGCGCGCCTACCTAGTGCCATCTAGGTTCGTTTCATAACAAACCTTATGACTAATTATATATATTTCAGACTTTCAACCAATCCTATTTAGCCATTACATTGCCATCTTACCGTGTTCATTCATTATTAAACTTGAAGTTACGAATAAAATCCTAATTCCTGAAGCTCACGTTGGTTCAAAACAGCTGACGTCTCTAAACATTTCCGTTCGTAGTGAAAATTAGCTTATTACTTTTCAACCTTGTTGTCAACCGCGCATGCGCATATTGACGATAAATTGAACTATTACGGATTCGTTCTACGAAATAGAAACTGAGATTAATTCAGCTGGCTTACCCGTGTTTATTTCTACAGTAAGGAAATTTTGGGACTCGATGTCATACTCTGTTATATAAGGCAGCTATCAAAATAAAAATGTTTGTAGTTTCTTAATGCAGTGTCAGTTCTTTTTCCACCAAGAAAGGTTAAGAAAACTATGAGAGATACCTACTTTGACTCCACGATCATTGATGCTGCTGAGGCTCTATCTTCAAAGCCATGTATATCAAAATGACATGCGTCATCATACAGAACTGTATTTGAATTAATTCACTGGGCCGATGAGTACGATTTCTCAATACCCTAAAATGACGAATTCAGATTGCTTCCATTGATAGCTAAAGGAAGAATATGTATTACTAGCTTCGCTGCGGAATTCTGCATTGTATACGGATTTATCAGTAAAGTATTGTAAAGGCAGTGAGTAAGATTGCATATTAAATTGCATGTCTCTTAGCCCTATCCGAGAAACTAAAGAGGGAGGACGCCATACGTTGTTTCCGACGTAAGGTATGAATTGGGGAAGTTCTGTCGACAGTGGCAGGCCAAATTTCCTATTGCCAATCACAACCGAGTTCGGGAGTTTCTACTATAACGGCAGGCTCACTTGGCAACTGCCATTCACATCAGAGATAGAGAGTTTTCATTAAAAAGGCAGACACCTATTCTAAATGCCAGTCACAATCGAGTTGTAGACATATCTGATTACTACCGAACGTATCAACAATCGAGACAAGACAATAAGTCACAGGACTAAAGTTGTAGATTTCTTGAGTCATTGTCGCCAAGGGAATACGACAGACAATACTTCTCTACTCTTCACAGACAGAGCGAGCGCTCGGCCTGTCTCCATCCCCTTTTGCCGATCAACATAAATAACTCCAGACACGGCCTGGTTCACTTTCAACACACAACGGGACACCCTTTCTGGGTCCATTTAAATCTATCCTTTCACAGCCGAATACATCATTCCTTTCCTGTTATTTACATCTCGTATCTACTTCCGGCATTAATTATTTTATCTGTAGTGCGGCATATTCCTCGCACTGATCAATTTAACTCGAAAGGGGCTTCATCTACATTCGCAATATCATATCAAACAACAGTCTGGACAGTAAGCTGTCTCCTTCCCACTCGATACGCCAAAACAGGCTATTTTTGGAGACGAACTACTACAAGGGTCAATTTATTTCAAGCAAACCTCGAGTTAAATAAGTACACAATGCATATTCCAATTTCATGTGTCAGTCGCAATCTCCGATGTTTTAAATTCTAAATGGAACTTTCCTATATAATTATGCGAAGTGTCCAATTAACATATTGGGGCCCTTGTGATGACTCCTGTTATCTAGTGAATCGGTGATAATCTGAATCATTTATACAGAATATTTACGCCCTATTATTTTACGACACTTCGCACTTAGTTAATCTAGGGTTCTTAAATCTACGTCATGAACTATAATCCCTTATAAATAAACCGAAACGAAATATGGTTGCCCCAACCATTGAAGAAATATTTCCTATAAAACATCATATAAAATGCTGTTATCCCGCTGAAATAGCATATTGGCGATCTACGTTACATCTACATGCAAATTTACTCTATATTTACAATAGGAGACGTCTTTCAAAGCTACAAATAGTTGGAAATGTACTCATCCTTGTGCCAAACCACCCCCTATACTATCCCAAAGAAATCAATACGATGATATTACACCGAAAGTGACACATACATCGGGAATAATTGAGGCGTGGACCCCGGCTAGGAAAGGCCGAGATATAGCCCTGAGCTGGAAATGACCCTCGTTGTCGGTGAACAAGGGGTAAAAACTACAACTACCAGCAATGAAAAACAGAATGAATTAAAATTAGGGTTTATTAATAAGATTGAAATCAAATATTAAACAAGAACCCATAATTGAAAATAAAAAGAATGTAACGGTTATGAACAAGAACGTACCTTTCAGAAATGAATATCTTCATATCAAGGCGTGAGCGCAAGATTACACTTATTTCAATACTCAATCACGCATAATAACAAGCTCAGCGCCTTCCAATGACACCTTCATTACATCATAGGGCAGCGTAATTACCATTCTCACATCTCTATTTAGAACGCCCCTTTTACGAGAAGCTTTTCCATTCATAGCACGTCTTTACTTACACCATTATGCAATCAACAATCTCAATAACTCCTCAAAAATCCGCCCAGCACGGAGAACAAAAGGTAGATAAAAAGAATGGAGGTATCGGTACGAGACTGAGATAAACATCCCTGGACCAAATCAAAGATGATAGATCTAAGAATACTACAGGCATGCCCAAAACAGAATACACGCAGCAAACTTGGCGGCCACTGGGGCGAGCAGACACCACGGGACGAAAAATAAATAAAGAAATCTGTACCGAGAACAAAATAAGGCACAGATA
The DNA here is from genome assembly GCF_040414725.1 of Anabrus simplex. Classification (NCBI taxonomy): domain Eukaryota; kingdom Metazoa; phylum Arthropoda; class Insecta; order Orthoptera; family Tettigoniidae; genus Anabrus; species Anabrus simplex. The sequence continues at coordinate 571,780,679 of NC_090265.1, forward strand.
TAAACAAAGTAATAAATCAGGTCGAGCGACATACCACCTTTTCTCTCCCCTCACTCATTAACACGCAGACACATCCAGCATTCACACACACACATGAGGGTATCGGGAAATAAAAATGCGAACGGCCGTTCAGACAATAAAGTCAAATACGATTCATGAATTACGACCCACACGATCATGACCAACAGGTCTCACATATTCCAAGTATCAGCGTGCACCGTGCAATTAATTTTTACGGCCGGGGTGGTTGAATACTTTATTCAAATCCATCAGTATTGCGCGCCTCGTGTGACCTGAATGTAGCTACGAGTCGAGACGAAGGGCTTATTATTGGGATGCCGAAGTATAAAAGCACGCAGTGCACCAAAACATAGCCACGCAGAGAACCATTTGCCAACATTACAAGATCACAAACAGACACACCCACACAAAGCATATCATATAACGGAATAGAAAAGATATATGTCAACCAACTGTAAAAGTAATCAATGCATCATCGCAAAAACAAAAATTTAAAACAAACCAACATACCTGTAATTATCAATAGTTTAAATTAAAAGAAAAATGCATGTACGTTCAAAGCTTGAAGACGTTAAATGAATATTTATGACACAAAAATGCCACCTCGATCATCGTGGCTCCCATTGTTGTTATCTGCCACATACACAATGACAAGATGAGCTTCAAAGAGAAAAACGTTACAGCTCTTGTAAAATGAACGATCTCCCTGTTTTACTACTGAGGGTGCTGCCCTCTACTGGACATTACTAGAGATACATAAGTTATTGGGAAATGAGGCTGATAGAAGCCATTTGCATAGAGAAATGTCACCTATGTGAACATGCCGCAGGCATGATTCAACCTTCAGGAAACCACGAACACAGCTTTACAGGAGGGCACACCCATGTGTTTATTCGGTCTTCATGATGCCTTCAGCGATGTGAAGTCCTTTGGTGACCAACTGGCACGTCACGAATATGACGGTTTGATCTCGTGCAAAGTTCTAGACGATCTCTGCTACACCAGGCGAAATTCCGGCAGGTAACTAGATGTCTCGTTCTCTCTGCTACGCAGGGCGAATTTCCGGCAGGCAGCTAGATATCTCGCTCACTCCGACGTTCTTGTAGACTCCTTATGTAAATGAGGGGAAGTTATCTCATGTGAATGCGGTTGTGTCCCTGAAGCCCGATACTGTTACCTTCTCATCTACCTATCGTTCTTATTGACAGCTACTCTAGGTTCTGAAGCTCCACTGGTTCACTTAGGAACGTCACTGGTTAGGTCACTAATGTGTTAGCACTCTCGTATTACACATCAATAATTCATACATACTCTATTGCACTTAGTCATATGTAAGTCGAGCTCTCTACTGCGTTAGGGATTGATCTAACGTGGCACTGCCGTTAATCATGCCGATAATGTGCCGTTCATTCACTTTTCTTATATTTCACGTTCATATCGAGTACACTCGCTCCACGCACTTAGTTAAATACGTGCCTATTTTTGTTAATTGAGCCGTCTTAGTTTAGGCATATATGAGGCTTGATGCACGACCTCTTCGGCACACTGACAGCGATCATCACGGTTTCGTACCGTTCCTACTATACTTGTTAGCGGCATACTGTACGCGCAAACAGCTTACTCAGATTGTGGTTATTTCCACATACATTCACATACTTTAATAAATTACTGCATTACACTGCTCACATTACAGAATGATTTCTTCATAAAAGACTCACACACAAATCACGACGAAATGGTAACGAAGTGACGTTGAACTGAAAGTGAACTGTTGGTGTCCGTTCCTCAGCTCCCTACTATATAGGCGAGAGGCCCTGGAGCTGGCAGTTGGGAAAAATACAACCCCTTCTCAAAATGTGCTCCGGTAATACGCAACGTAGAGTGACGAACAGGATATCAAATTGTAGCTCCTATATTCCCATTTTCACTGAATGAACATGATTAATATAGCTTCGTGGTTTCTCAAGCAATCTTAAAGGCGTCCTTTCGTCACTGTCGGTAATCATGACGAGCGCTAGGGGAATCCTTGAGCTGGCTGCCACGGTTGGGACCCAACATCTGGTAACCATTAAGACGCGCCCTTGTTACGGCGTAGCTACCGTTCTTTCAATTATGTAGAGCACTTCTTGGTCTCATAATTATGTGTAAAATTCTCTTATTCAAATGAATGTTTGTACGCGACTCTCCGTTGAGTATTTCGCGATTTATATTAATTATCAGGGGAAAAACAATTGAACTCGATGAGTTGTCAGTGGTGAATGAATGAGGGAAATACGGTATAATGTTAGTTCTCACGTTGGATGTACTCCCTGAGCTCTCCTAGTGACCTAGATTCTCTGTCACGTGATAACGCGTCTCTTTCCATCTCGCTCGTAGTTGGAGTGAGAAAACTTCAAGTACCAGCGCTCCTGCAATGCCTCGCTGCTAATTACCGACAACTGGAGTTGGGTCGCGCGAGGCGGCATACTGCCAATCGCATCCCGGAGCGGGTGGACAGTTTTTACCGCAATATGACGCGGAAAATGGCGTATTTCATCTCCTGGGCATCGTGACATACCATAGGTGACGTTGTGAACGGTCAGAGTACAGGCCATGAAGGCCCTTGGAGGAGTGGAAGGTAAAGGCTTCCACCATTGTTAACCGCGGCACGTGATGGGGTAGAGTGGTTAGCTCTACGTCCGGCCGTCTTTGCCCCCAGGAATTAACCTGGTACTCGTTTTTGGTGTAGGCTGAGTGAACCTCAGGGTCATATGCACCTCCGGAAATGGAAATATCGTTTCTTAAATGTTACAACTTCCTGACGTGGACTCGAACCCACGTCCTTCCGGGCGAACCGAGCACGCCTTTACCGCCTCGGACAGGCAGCCCCTAATACAGTTATATATAGCTAGTTGCTTTACGTCGCACCGACACAGATAGGTCTTATGGCGACGATGGGACAGGGAAGGGCTGGGAGTGGGAAGGAAGCGGCCGTGGCCTTAATTAAGGTACAGCCCCAGCATTTGCCTGGTGTGAAAATGGGAAACCACGGAAAACCATCTTCAGGGCCGCCCATAGTGGGGTTCGAACCTACTATCTCCCGGATACTGGCCGCATTTAAGCGACTGCACCTAATACAGTTAAGAAGGTTGAAATTAATAGAAAATAGGATTATAACTGAGGACATCCGGAGAGGACAATTGTGTAAATACCAAGTGGATGTATTGAAAAATAAAATGTCCCTCCATTAAATTGTGATGGTATGAGTTACGGGTATAAGAAAGCGGGAACAGAGGAAAAATTTAGGCGCGGGGATTCTTAGGTAAAAAAATAAGATGACATATGGTGTTATTACTTAAGCCTAAAGAGGCAAGGTAGAGGCAAGAAATTAAAGCGGAAAACAGAAGTAGAATACAAGTGTAGTAAAAATTATAGCAAATGCCAGAAAATATATTACGGTGTGAAATAACGTGCTACACTCTCCGGTACTGTTCAAATATTAACAGCTCCCGTTAGTGCTATTCGAGGACGATTGAAACCGCCAACGGTATTCCGCCAGATCCCGCAGAATGGCCTCTTGACGTTTCTCTTGCTTTCTACCCAGAGAACAACTACGAGTTTACAGGAATGATAAAGAAAATGACAATACGTTACTTCCCTGCTGGCAAGCAGTCAGAATCGTTGCCGTGGTAAACTGTAAGTTCATTGTCGGTCTGTCGTTTACTCAATACAGAGCATGAGACTCCCAAGAAGTACTGAGTTTTTCCGGCATTTGAAGTGTAAGTGAAATTTTGTTCATAACAAAAGTTGTTTATAATGAAGGGACGCTTCACATTTAGTCCACGGATTTTACAAAAATCAATAGAATAAGGGAAGAAAACTGTAATGGTTTTCCTATAAAACCTGTCTGTTCAGAGATTTCTAAATCATAACCGTATCAAAACCTTCCCCGGGATGAATGTAGCCTACTCTAAATATGAAGTTGGTCGAGATCTATCCAGCCGTTTCGCCGTGTTGGTGGAACAAACATACAAGAAAAGTGAAAACCACAGATACGATCTTGATTTGACCTAAAACTGAGAAATATCTGAAAAACTGGTAAACAACCGAAATTACAGACAGCGGATCCCTACAACTTTATTTATATAGACTAGCAAGATACCCGTGTTTGGTATCGGTTTTAAACTGAAAGTTAGTATTCAAAGTTTTACATTTTGGAGAGTCCCCTGTCAGCTGAGCCTCTAAAATACGCCCTAGGTTCGTACGTCGAACGACGGGCTGAGTGGCTCAGACGGTTGAGGTGCTGGCCTTCTGACCCCAACTCGGCAGGTTCGATCCTGGCTCAATCTGGTGGTATTTGAAGGAGCTCTAATACGTCAGCCTCGTGTCGGTAGATTTACTGGCACGTAAAAAACTCCTGCAGGACTAAATTCCGGTACCTCGGCGTCTCCGGAAACCATAAGGGAGTAGTTAGTGGGACGTAAGGCAAGTAACGTTATTATTATTATTGTTATTATTATTATTATTATTATTATTATTATTATTATTATTATTATTACTATCCGTACGTCAAACGGCTTTGGGGGGGGGGGGTGATTATTTATTTTCCGACCTAACACTCATTTGAACCTCATACGGAAGAATTTGAATGTTTTAATTATTTAACATCTAGGATATAAAAGCGGCCAACATGTGAAATTTTGATTTTGTACGTCGGACGATAATGGAGGAATGAATACTTTTTAAGGGGTGAATGCTTTTAAATATTTTTAACATCTAGGATATAGACGGCCACCCTTCATAAAAAAATAATTTCGTGCCTGAAAAGGTTTCGGAAGAATGAAATGAAATGGCGTACGGCTTTTAGTGCCGGGAGTGTCCGAGGACATGTTCGGCTCGCCAGATGCAGGTCTTTTGATTTGACACCCGTAGGTGACCTGCGCGTCGTGATGAGGATGAAATGATGATGAAGACGACACCTATACCCAGCCCCCGTGCCAGCGAAATTAACCAATTAAGGTTAAAATTCCCGACCCTGCCGGGAATCGAACCCGGGACCCCTGTGACCAAAGGCCAGCAAGCTAACCATTTAGCCATGGAGCCGGACTTCGGAAGAATGGATAATGTGTTTTGAAGTGTCAATCACCATCTAAACCCCGTAGGAGAGAAATATTTTGAAGTACACGATATTTTACACGTAGGACATCAAAGAAGGCTCTTCTCGTAAAATTACAACTTTGTACGTCAAACTGTTTTGGAGGAATGAATAATTTCGTTTACGGACACAATCTCATTTAACACTTTAGTGGTAGAACGTTAAAAAATGTTTCCTATTTCACACCTAGGATTTAAAGTATATACTGCTATTTGGAATTTTGTCTTTGTGCGTTAAAACGTTTCAGAACTTAACACCCATTTGTGATGGGTTAAATTTGTTTCAAAGCTTCTGTTATATAACACCTAGGATGTCATTTGAAATTTTAACTTCATAATTCAAACGGTTTCATATAAATGCACATTTTTGTCTTAATTTCTCACCCCCCAGTCAAAAGCGCCTTACAGGTGTATTGTTTTAAGTCCACTTTTTATTTGTATCCTCATAAAAATAATTCAACTCCTTTAGCACCTCTCTTAAGTTGTTTCCATACCCACAAAATACGTGTGTCGTTACTTTTGAAGGAGATTCCAAATACTATTTTTCTCGTCCATAAAATCTTTTGCTTTCAAGATATAAGTACCTTCAATCAAGGAATTTAAACTCATTTTTCAATTCATTTACCGCCCCCCTCTAATCGGATTTTCCTAAAACGAAGGAATACGTATTTCATTATTAAAGGAGATTATGAATACAAATTTTCATGTCTATAAAATCTTCATTCTTTGAGATATAAGTAACCTCATAAAAACAATTCATCCTCTTATTCAGCCCTTCTTACAACCCCCACCCCTAAGTTTTTTTCCGAAGCAAGAAAACCCATATTACCGTCATTAATATGTTAAGGTTTTGAGATCTACTATTAGTACGGTGCTCATTTTAAAATTTCACCTCCTTTAGCACTTCCCCTTAAGTGGATTTTCAGAAAACAAATCATGCGTGTCTTGTACTTTTACAGGAGATTCCAAATAACAATTTTCATGGCTGTAACATCTTCAGTATTTTATATATAAGTATTCTCATAGAAATAATTCAACTTTCCTCACTTCATTTCACCCAGCCCAACCCCTTAGGTGGATTTTGCGAAAGGAAAAAAATAATTGTTTCTTTAAGTTTAAAGGATTCCAAATAAAAATTTTAATGTCTGTAACATTGTCAATTTTAGAGATATAAGTATCCTCATAAAAGGCGTTCAACCCATTCTTCGACTTTTTTCAGGCCCCTTAGGAGGATTTTCCGTAAACAAAAAAAAGTGTTTCCTTACTTTTAAAGAAGATTCCAAATACCAATTTCATGTCTTTAAATTGTTAAGTTTTGATATATAGATACACTCATGTTAAAAATTCGCCCCCTTTTCACCCTCTTAGCGACGGAATATCCAAAATTCCTCCCTTGGTTAGCACCTACATTGTAAGAAAAATGTATCCTAAAAATGTCGTTTCTTTGTGTCCTGTAGTTTTGGCTCGGTGATGATGAATCAGTCAGTCAGGATATGTTATTTTATACATATAGATATAACGAGAGAGAGAGACAGATAGAAAAACAACGTCTGGAGATGAAAGTGAAAACATGTTTTTGCGAATTAACGTGCCGAATTAACGGATGGAATCAAATAAATATGTGATGTTGAAGAGAGAACCCTCCACAGGCAGCATTCTCTATGTATGAGGGGCGGGTTGAAGGGATATCTGAGCTTTCCGGTAGCGGAAAAAGAGACACTCATTTCCGGGAGCAACTAGTGCAATATTAATGGGATGCACAGACGATGACTACTCCGTATAGAACAGGAAAGAGGTGGCTGGCGGATGTGTCTCTGAATTAGAACTGAACTTAAAAAAATGTCACATTTCAGTACTTCCTCTGTAGCAGTAAAAATTTGTGCACACGTCTTTTGCGAGGCTGCCATTTAGTAGCAGTATTAGAGAAAGATACTTACTTATCATATGGCTTTGAGTGTGAGGAGTGTCCGAGGACATGTTCGGTTCGCCTGGTGTAGGTCTTTCTATGTGACTCCTATGGACGACCTGCACGTCTGAATGTGGGATGATGATAACGAGGTAGGGAGAGAGTGAAACCTGGCACGTAGCCTACTCCTGTCGAATAACACCAAGGGGTCTGCTCAAAGCTTTGCGTCGCCATCTGACGAAAGAATCACCATCAATAGCGTCATTCTGCTCTTACTCCATATTAACGCTGCGGAGATGCTTGGAATTGAATCCAGGCTTTTCGCATGCAAAAATAGTGATTATATATATATTTTTTTTGCTAGTTGCTTTACGACACACCGACATAGATACGTCTTATGGCTACGATTGGACAGGAAAGGGCTAGGAGTGGGAAGGAAGTGGCCGTGGCCTTTAAATAAGGTACAGCCCCAGCATTTGCCCGGTGTGAAAATGGGAAACCACGGAAAACTATTTTCAGGGCTGCCGACAGTGGGGTTCGAACCTACTGTCTCCCGAATACTGGATACTTGCCGCACTTAAGCGACTGCAGCTATCGAGCTCGGTATTAGAAATTGTATACCTCAGCCTTTTCTACCTTGCCAACCAACATTCTGATGGTGACATTTTTTTAGAACTACGGGCCTCGAACTGATTAACTACTGTGTCCGACCATCATAGACTTGACCCCTTAACAATCATAGCCACCAGGCGAGCTATAGAAAAGGATACAGCATGTCTAAGGAGTTTTGGGGGGAAAATATTGCCAAGAACCTCCGTCAGAAGTATGAAACTAGTATTTCGAGAATTCTAAACACACGCTGAAATAGAAATTTACACAACCAGATATAACCAAATTTATAAAAGTCCAGATACAAGAATTGAGGCTGATAGTTATGTAAAATAACTTTCCAAAAACCTTATAGAAGTAGAAGATACAGAGACCAAAGCAGTGGAAAAAATAAAAGGAAGTACGTTTACACACCTCTTTGCATGCTCCACAGAGACAATAGTTGCCAGATAACCTCTATCAGAGTGTTGGAGGTATGAGTGCAGATATTTCTTCTAGCAATGAAGAACGATGTAATGAACCACTATACAGTATAACCGTATCCCGCGTTCAAAATGAATGCCTAAAATTAACTAAATACAATAAAATCCTTTATATGTAGAAGGGAACAATATTTCTGTCCATGGACTCATGATCGCAGCTCGAGGCACAATCCATAAATTTCTTGTACAGGTATGAAATTATCTCGGTCTCAACCGGACACGACTTCACGACATCGCTAGTGCCGCAATACGAGGTTCAGTAACCACACTCCGCAACCATTTATATAAAAACTGAAGAACCATACATCATGCCTCATTTCAAATTTGTTCCACACTTATTCCTGAGCCTTTTGTATCTGGCATACTAGCAAACTTAGAAGACAAAATACTGTGTAGTTGATATACTTTGTCCTTGTGGCAGCCTCCTCATGGGGGAAGTTGTATTAATACATAACTAGCAAACGTACCCGTGCTTCGCTACGGTATTCTACATTGTATACGGATATCGACGTAAATACTGTCCGTGCAGTAAATGAGATTGTTTTAAAATTGCATGTCTCTTAGCCTTATCCGAGAAATAGCATGGGGAGGTCCCCATAAGTTGTTTCCAGTGTAAAGTGTTGGTTGCAGAGTTGTGATGATAACGGCAGGCTCACATGCCATTCACAATCGAGCTGGCAAGTTTACATTATAATTGCAGGCCCCATAGCCTACTGCGCGGTCACAATCGATTTGGGGAGTTTTAGTTACAATGGCAGACCCCTTTCCTACTTTCAGACAGATTACAGTTGAAGAGTTTTTATTATAATAGCAGGCAACTTCCCTAATACCAGTCAAAATTGAGTTGTGCAGTTATCATTATAATGACAGGCCCTTTTTCCTGCTGCCAGCCTGCTTACTGCCAGTGTCACAGAATTAGTGAGTTTCCATGAAAATAGCAGGCCACTATGCCTAATGCTAGTCAAATTTTAGATTGGAACGTTTGTTTATAATGGCGGGCACCCTGGCCTAGGGCCAAACACTATAGGGTAGGGAACTTCTGAACAAAAGTGCATGCTCCCTTGCCTTCTGCAAGACAAATCGAGAGGTGAATTATTCATCACAATGGTAGGCCCTACTTACTAATGCCAGTTACACAGGAGTTGGAGAAGGACCCTATTCCTACTGCCAGCAGTCAAAGTCGGTGTAGGGAGTACTGATTACAATAGCAGACACACCGTTTCTCGATCGCTACAAATCGACATCAATGAATATACACTGACTGAGCAAATGTCATGGGATAGCGGAGCACTGAAGCGCAGGTGTGTTGTCTGCGCACCACACGCCCCCTGTGTCAGCGGCAGTTGTATAGGAGACCTTGTGAGCAGTGGCTGTGCATGTGGCAGGTGTAACATCGAACGTGGTCGTGAGATGACACCGTTCGAGCGGGGTATGATGGTCGGTGCCCGACGGATATGAAGTGCGATTTCGGAAGTGGTGCGGGAATTCGGCTTCACACGATCAACCGTGTCCAGTGTGTATCGTGAATGAATGAATGAATGAATGCGGGTGTCACCGTCCACAACAGATGAACGACCGGCCCTCCAGCCACCCTCGATGACCGTGACCGGCGACATCTGAGACGGATTGTCAATAGTGACAGACGGGCAACCATGCAACAAATCACGGCTCAATTCAACACAGGTCGTGCTAGACCCGTCTTCCAGTGGACAATCCATAGGAACATGGGCTCTATGGGATATGGGAGCCGGCGCCGCACACGGGTGCCACTGTTAACCCAACGTCATCGGGCACAACGACGCGCATTTGTCGCCAGTCACCATGGATGGACACTGGAAGAATGGTGTAACCTGATTTAGTCGGACAAATCACGATTTCAACTGCACCATGCCGATGGGAGGCACCGTGTATGGCGCAGACCACATGAAGCGGTAGATCCCGCCTGCCTCAAAGGTGTGGTCTAGGGCGCTGGTGTCTCTGTAATGGTCTGGGGTGCTTTTTCCTGGTATGGAATGGGCCCCCTAGTTGTTATGGAAGAGACTTTGAATGGTACGCGGTATGTTGAGCTGCTCGGAGACCATATCCACCCATTTTTGGCCTTCCAGCGCCCAGACGGTTCTGCGGTGTTTCAAGATGATAACGCACCGCCACATCGCTTCCATGTCGCCCGGAAATGGTTCCAGAAACATGCAGCGGAGGTCCAACGACTGCCATGGCCACCCAGAAGCCCCAATATGAATCCTGTTCAGCATATCTGGGATGTCCTGGAACGCAGGCTCCGTGCTATGGATCCTGCACCCACGAACAGACCAGCATTGGCGGCCGCTCTGCTAACGATTTCGTGCCAGCTACGTCCAGAGGACTACCAGGGACTTGTCGACTCACTTCCACGGCGCCTCACTGCAGTTCGCAGGGCCAGATGAGGCCTCACACGCTATTAGGTGACTATCCTATGACATTTGCCGAGTCAGTGTATATAGATGGATATACGAAAATATATGCATGTTTACAATATTGCAGACCTTCATTTACAGATTAAATGCTGCTAATCGGTACGTCATATCGAAAAAGGAATTGTACCGTAAGGCGCAGTATTTAGCGATCTAAATGGTTGGTCCTGTGATAATTTCTCGCATCTCATCTATTCATGGGTCAGATTGAGTCAGAAACGTTGAATAGGTTGAAATTTGCATTACTTTTCGGATAATTATGTGACATAGCATTTGGCTCACATATAGGTACTGGGTGGGCCAATGTTCTTGTAGAGTTTGATGATACTATCTTTCCTGTAAGTGATTGAAAGTACGAATTATATAGGTAAAAAGTCCAAATTTACTTACAATAGAGAAATAGAGACGAATCTAAAGTATAGGCAATACAGATACGACAAAAAGTCATAAGAACAAGGTTGATTTTTTTTCGCTAGTTGCTTTACGTCGCAACGACACAGATAGGTCTTATGGCGACGATGGGATAGGGAAGGGCTAGGAGTGGGAAGGAAGCGGCCGTGGCCTTAATTAAGGTACAGCCCCAGCATTTGCCTGGTGTGAAAATGGGAAACCACGGAAAACCATTTTCAGGGCTGCCGACAGTGGGGTTCGAACCTACTGTCTCCCGAATACTGGATACTAGTCGCACTTAAGCGACTGCAGCTATCGAGCTCGGTGGGAACAAGGTTGAAGATCACTCCTAATTCAAGGAAGATTGAGCCATCCGTTATGTGATAGGACTTCCCGTTTATCCCACGAAATGCCTCGAAACAAAGGTCTGTACCATCATAAAAATTGCCTTCATATTTCGATATTCTTCGAGGATAAAAAATGAAAAAATTAAAGATCTTGGAAATTTTTCGTACATTACAGGCTGAAACGTATAATTTTGCCAAATTTCAATTTTCTTGCCCGTCTGGCAGAGTATGCTGCAATCTGGATTTTGGGTGAGGGGGTAAAAATTAGGACTTTCAGGAAATTAAACCAAAAATTATGCAGATGATCATTATTACCCCTCAAACGGGTATCTGTACGAAAATTTCACCGAAATAGTCAATGTACAAGCACACTCAGTCGTTACGATTTTATTTATATAGATAGATAAGGAATCTGCTCACGTACAACACCTTTTGGCTACGTCCGCTGGACTTAATCTGCAAAACCAACCGTTCTTGATATCTCACTTATTAATAATCCTGTCGAAAAATTCACATTAGAAAAAAGTTTTAGAAATGGATTTCCATTAAGGATTGTAGATTTCGATTAATTTCGGATGTGCATATTTTGAGGAAGTGCAAAATCATGGTTTCGGTTTCGGATAAACCCCCAGTAAATTTAGGCATTCAGAAATAATATTGTCCCTAAAACCTACACAAGGACAGGTGGATTTTAAATATCAAGTTTGGTAGAAATATATTCAGTAGTTTCCAAGTTAGAAAAACTCATACAATCAAACCGACAAACAGACACCAAAGTTAAGAAATATGTAGATGGTCATTATTACAACTGAAACTGATAACTGTACGGAAATTCCGCCAAAATAGTCAATGTACAGACAGACGGTTGTTACGATTATATTTATATAGATGACATATAAGCATGGGCACGTTTGTAAGTGCAAACCTTTATTTTGAGATTTACTGCTCCTAAACGGTACATCGTACCAACAAACGGTTTACGCCCTGAGACGTCCCTTTTATCGCTCTACATGTTTAGTGTCAAAAATATTTTCTCTTATCTCACATATTTATGGGTTCGATTGAGTTACGATATTTGAATGGGGTGAAATTTGGGTACATTTTCATCATTTTACATTATTTTTCACATACTTATGTGGAAGCTAGAATCATGAAATAGGGTTCGCATATAGGCCAAGCCAATGGTCGTGTCAATGTGCGTGCCAAATTCGATGACTCTATCTTTCCTATATGTGTGTCAATCTAAGTAACAAACGTGTAAAAAAACACAAAATTTACGAACAATCGAAATATACAGCCAAATCTACTGTATAAGGGAGAGAGAGAGAGAGAGAGAGAGACGAAAAAATATCACAGGACCAAAGTTGTAGATCAATCGAAATTGAACGGAGATCGTGCCATCCATTTTGTGATAGGACTTACCGTTTAGTCGCGAAATACCTCGAAACGAAGGTCTGTACCGTCCTTATATTGCATATATTTCGATATTCTTCGGCATAACAAGTGAAATATTTAAAGATCTTGGAAGTTTTCAGCAGGTTACCGGCTAAAAGTATAATTTTGCTTAATTTCAATTTTTCAGCTCGTGTGGCAGATTGTGAGGCAATCTTGATTTTGAGCGAGGGGGGTAAAATTTACGACTTCCAGGAAACTATAGCTAAAAAATGTGCAGATGATCATTATTACCCTTTAAACGGAAAGCTGTACGAAAATTTCGCCGAAATAGTTAATGCACTGTAACGGTTCAAATCCCGTTACTATTTGATATCTGTATTTTTTAATTATTATTATTATTATTATTATTATTATTATTATATCCATACTATTGTTATTTTATCTGCGAGATTACTATTATTGTATTATAATTATTATTCAATTCCATTCTGCAATGCTTGTCGCTTGCGTGATTTTAGTTAAATGTATGCATATATACGTGTGTGTAGATTAACACTAAAAACATGTACAGTGAGAGTTGATGTATATCAGATGTGGATATGACATTGTAACATTGCGAATTACTGCTGGCGTTACTGCTAGGTCATTGCTACGTCATCGTGCGTATATAGCGATGAGCTCACGAGGTGGGAGTTACCTAGGGTGCCGCCGGGCGATTTCGCCATAGGGTGTAATATTTGTCGCGAGGTGGGAGTAGATCATAGTTATTTCTGGAGGTTACGTAGGTGCGTCAACCAACGTCTATAAAAGGTGGCTGTATCTTGTAGCGTCGGTTATTATTCTACTGGAAGGAGAGGCCACAGTTGGCCATTAACTGAACGAGATGGAGAGGCCTCAGTCGGTCATTAATCATTGGTCATTGAGAGAGTGAGGCTACAGTTGGTCGGTCTCTTAGTTGAAGATACGGACGGGAAGGCTTACCGCGAAGTGATTAGAAGGATAGACTTACCAAGTAGTCATCAGAATGGAGAAGAAGCAGTCACATGGATACATCACCAAATTAGGCTTGACACATCTACAGTAAACATCAGATCTAAGGAATACGTCGTAATTACACTCAAAGTGTTGAAGGTACAGTCAAGTGTACCAGTGAGGGATATATTTCGTATAAATTGTTAAATGTCCGGTCAAGAATTCAAATTCATGCCCAGTTTCTTACAATTGCAATGTCATAATTTCATATTCTCATCTGTTTTATCGCAGCAAGACTTACTATTTTTATATACAATTTAAAGTATACATTTTGCTCGATCAAATTAATTCATAATATTATTTCAATGACAGAATTAGATAACCTCAAATTTAATGGGGAAACCGAACGCCAATCTCCTTTTCCGAGAACTTATATGGTATGTTGTCAAAAGTAAGCTTATTACCCCACATCCAGAGATAGTCAAGATTCTCATTCTATTATTGCTGCACTGAGTGGTAGCTGGCGCCCATCAAATAACGTATGTGTAAGCAAGCAGGTAAGAAGTAAGTGTGAGTACAAGGTCCGACGATTGTGTATTTTACTTAATGAATGTTAATTTTCATATTTTTCAATTTAAATGCAGTTTGATATATTTTTAAAGTCAGTAAGCGACTTAGGAACTTCTCAGCACAGACACACGGTCGTTACGATGTGATTTATGTAGATAGATAAGCAATCTGCTCCACGTATAACACCTTTTGGGCTATGTCCGCTAGACTTAGCCTGAGAAACCGACCATTCCCTATCTCCCTTATTAATCCTCCTCTTGAAAAATGCACATGAGGAAAAAGAAATTAGAATTGGATTTCCAAGAAGTTTGATCGATTTCCAGTCGGGTTGGTCTTGTACTTTATATATTGTGCGAGAGTAAAAATCACCATTTCGGTCCCCTATAAAACCCCAGTGCATTCCGGGAATTTGAAATGGTATAGACCTTAAAACCTACCCTTGGACAGGTGGATGCTAAATATAATATTTGGTTAAATTACCTTCAGTAGTTTTCAAGTTGTAAGAAATACGCTTTACGCACACCCGCTCTTGCGTTAAGTCTGGTGGGACTTGTACCGAAAAACGGTCCGTTAATGATATCTCCGTTATTAATCCTGGTATCGAAATGATGCACATGAGAAAAAAAGTTTAGAAATTAATTTTCATTAAGGCAGGTAGATTTCCATTAAGTTTGGTTGTGTATATTTTGAGGGAGTGCAAATTCACGGTTTCGGTTTCGTATAAATCCCCAATCATTTCAGGGATTTCGAAACAATATTTGCCCTAAAACCTACCCAAGGACAGGTGGATTCTAAATATGACGTTTGGTGGAAATATATCCAGTAGTTTTCAAGTTACAGAAAGACAGAAAAACAAACAGACAAACAAACAAACAAACAAACAAACAAACAAAAAACAAACTAACAGACACCAAAGAAACCTACCATTGGACACATGGACACTATATATAAAGTTTGGTTCAAATATCTTCAGTAGTTTTCAATTTGTAAGAAATACGCTTTACACGCACCCGCTCTTGCGTTAAGTCCGCTGGGACTTGTACAGAAAAACAGTCCGTTAATGATATCTCCTTTATTAATCCTGTTATCGAAATGATGCACATGAGAAAACATGTTTAGAAGTGAATTTTCTTTAATTTAGGTAGATTTCCATTTAAGTTCAGTTGTGTATACTTTGAGGGAGTGCAAAATGACGGTTTCGGTTTCGTAAAAATCCCCACTCAGTTCAGGGATTTAGAAACGATATTTACGCTAAAACCTACCCAAGGACAGGTGGATTCCAAATACGAAGTTTGGTGGAAAATGGAAACATATCCAGTAGTTTTAAAGTTATAGAAGGACAGACAAACAGACAGACACCAAAGCTAAAACTTTTGCAGATGGTCATTATTACACCTGAAACGGATAACTGTACGGAAATTTTGCCAAAATAGTCAATGCACAGACACACGGTCGTTATGATTTTATTTATATAGACACTACCCTCTATCGTTAATATACAAATACTGCTTAAAATGACAATGTTCAAGCTTCGGTGGATGACGGACGGAAATTGTTCCACATGGTGAAGAGGAAATTGAAGATACCCTTAATTTCAAGGTTCACTAAGCACCTACAGTACAATGTGTAAAGCGAACGGTCAGTACTCATGCGTGGACAGTACTTTTTTCAGTGGTTGTATTTACCATAATTGCTTTGGAGGCCATCACGTGATTTATGTTGGGTTAGATTCGATGATATTTCTGCCGAACCATCAGGAAAGAATAACTCTGTATACATAATTACCGTTCTTCTTTTAACACTGCCTCCTTCTAAAGTTTTTAACCAGTCCTCTGGTGTAGGCGTAGCGTGCCTGCCCCTTATCCGGAGAACTCATTTTCGATTCCCGTCCAGTGGATCGATTTTCATTCTGAACTGAGGGCGGGAACGTGCTTCACCCAGGCTCCTGAGACCAATTGGGGAATGATGCTAGTGTAGAGGCGAGGAAGATACCAGTATTTGAAGGTCGTGTAGATGGGCAGCACTCACCTTGGTATTCCAAGGTTCTCAATCGGTTGTTGTGCCGTAATTTTTCTTCATTCTCTTTTTTGTGACGGGCTGACGTGTATCCAGGCCCAATTTAGGATTTGCCTGGAGATTTGAAAACTAGGGTGCTCTTCCTATCGCCAAGCGCTGGTCTTAATAAAATCCACACAATGTCACCGGGATTCTAATGTCACCTGGATTCAAACCTGGGAAATCGGCTTGAGAGTCGAGTGGCTAGATCACGGTGTCTGTGAGATGTCCGTAATCAACCTGAATCGAACGATGCTTATCGATGATAACGTTGATTATGCTTGTTGTTTAAAGGGGCCTAATATCTAGGTCATCGGCCTGCGATGCTTAGCTGTCGCACATTTAAACTGTTAAATGTCACCGATCTCAGGTGAAATCCAACCAGCTTTGTTAGGAATGTAAGGACGATTTGGTGCCCCACGCAGGTCGACATCAATTGCTATTCATTGTTGTTATGAATTTCGCAGGAAGTGACGTGGAGACTTAAATGTCTTTCATCCAGCGAGAGTCATTTTAACGAACCGAGCGAGTTGGCTACACGATCATCCCCTGCTGGTATTCGGAAGATGATGGGTTCGAACCCCTCTTTAAGCAGCCCTGAGGATGGTTTCTCTGTTATTTCCCAAATGCTGGGGCTGTACCCTAATTATTCCTATTTCTAACCCTGACTTATTCCATCGTCACCTGTTTCTGTGCTAAGTAATACCAAAGTAATTCACTGTCAATGTTTAGGAATCTCCTTACTAGGTTTCTTGGAGGTTTATTCACAGTGGCTGTGGGGAGTGACTGCCTCACTTGTGCCCTTAGCAGGATCGCAACAATTTCTCAAGTAATTGTACGTTAAATCGTTATCCCTAAATCAAAAGCTGCTTTAATCCTGCCTACTACGGACCGCGTCCATAGGGGACAAGATAGATACCAAGCGAGTTGGTCCTGCGGTTAGGGGAGACAGTGGGTTTGAACACCACTGTCGGCAGGCCTGAAGATGGTTTTCCGTGGTTTCCTATTTTCACACCAGGCAAATGCTGAGGATGGACCTTGATTAAGGTCACGGCTGCATCCTTCCCACTCCTGTCCCAATTCTAATTGATTCCCTGCAACCTTCAGCTGCTAACCAGAACAAGATTGTACTTTCACCTGATTATTCTTATAGTGATTATGCCCCCTGGAACCTCCACTCTTACGTAGAAAACCACGAAAAAGTGGCTGTGTTTGTCTCCCTTCCTACCTACGCATGTGACTTGAAACCAAGCACCTCTAATTAACATTAGTCGGTAGAATATGTGGATTGTACCCTAGATTTACGGTCTAATAATCTTCCTGACACCAATCCTATGTCGAGGGATGTGTAGACTATTGAGAATTTCTGTGGTAGTTAGTAGTGTAGTGACCGAGCTCAATAGCTGCAGTCGCTTAAGGGCGGCCAGTATCGAGTATTTGGGAGATAGTGGGTTCGAACCCGACTGACGGCAGTCCTAAGAAAGGTCTTGAGTGGTTTCCCATTTTCACACCAGGTAAATGCTGGGGATGTTTCTTAATTAAGTCCATGACCGCCTTCTTTCCACTCCTAGCCCTTTCCTGTCCCATCGTACCATAAGCCCTATCTGTGCCGGTGCGACGTAAAGCACCTTGTAAAAAAAGGTAGTGTAGTGTGCTGTTGTAGATGAAGGGAGGCCCAGAACATTTCTCTTTTCTTCAAATCACATAAGTGTATCTACTTCTCTAACAGTGTTTTGGCGGGAGACAGTGAAGTGAGGAGGATACCACACCAAGGTAAATGAATTTCCAAAAACTTAAACACATGCTCAATTTTTATTAATTTTTAAAATATTTTTCTGAGATATTCCACTTTCATACAGTGTCCTTTTAAAAGGACACCAGGCCTCAGGAGGTAAATTGCAAACATCCATTCCCCGAGCCAGGGGAACTGACCAGACGTGTTTTAACTTCCTGACCCGGCTAGAAATCGAACTCAGGACACCCTCAACTGATCGTTCAGTTAAAATGATGGACAAGGAGGTGACTGCAATTATTATTACATATCCTCAAAAGGCTTCGGTACTGGTTAAGAGCCAATGATGAAGTCAGCGGACTACCCTAAGGAAGGACTGACTGATTGTAGGCTTTCCTAGGTGTGAATCTTATATGCTTAAATCTATTATTATTGCTTTTATACCTTTCACTTATAATAAATAATAATTATTATGGCTTGTGACCCCCGAAAAAGCCTGATGCAGGCCTTTCGAATTGACGCTGTATAGGAGACCTGCGCATCTATGAGGGTGGAGCCCTACATATGATGAATTCTAATGATTTAAACGTCACACACACACACACACACACACACACACACACACACACACACACACACACACACACACACACACACACACACACACAGCCCCCGAGCTATCGGAACTAACCACTGAATTCTAAAATCCCCGACCCAGCCGGGAATTTTACCCATGAACCCCTGGACCATAGGCCAGCACGCTGATCATTTAGCGATGGAGTCAGACTTTTCAGTTATGTCAGCGGTATTTCTCCAATTTCTTAATTCAGAAATATGCTAGGTCCTCACGTCACCAGTATTGTAGAAATAAAAAACCTAAATCTGCCGGATTTTTTAAAAATCCTGTACGTGAAATACTCATATTCTGTTCACTTACTGAAAATAAGATAGCATTTTTATTTGAACTGCTTATAGATGAAGGACTTTGGCGTAGGACATGAGTTCTTTAAGTATCAATGGTGGCTGCATGGTACCTGTGAGTTGCGTAGCTGTCAGCTTGACTAGAGCCCCTTTACCGTGATTTCCCATTTTCTCACTTGTGAAAATGTATGGGGTGAAATATATCATTCGATGATGGCAAACGTCTAAAAGAGATAGATATTAGATAATAATCACTCCAATCTAACATCAAGGGAGGAACCTTGGGGTTACATGCTTCAATTTGCGGGCAATCATCATCAGTCAGATGAAAGTCAATTTTTAAAATTTCAAAATAACATCTCTTTGGATTACTGGTAGAGTGTCGACATTCAGATTTAACAAAATTTCCGGCCTTGAATATGGGAAAATACCGGATTTCCGGCACATATGGTGATCCTAACAAAATCATCATCGTCAACTTGCACTATGAGCAATGAATGAAGAACGAGTCGATGCATTGAGTAAGGAAGTTCATTCGGTCTAAACTGAATGATAACTCCTTCGATGTTTTAATAATAATAATAATAATAATAATAATAATAATAATAATAATAATAATAATAATAATAATAATAATAATAATCATAATAATAATGTTATTTGTTTTACGTCCCACTAACTACTCTTCAACGGTTTTCGGAGACGCCGAGGTGCCGGAATTTAGTCCCGCAGGAGTTCTTTTACGTGCCAGTAAATCTACCGACACGAGGCTGACGTATTTGAGCACCTTCAAATACCACCGGACTGAGCCAGGATAGAACCTGCCAAGTTGAGGTCAGAAGGCCAGCGCCTAACAGTCTGAGCCACTCAGCCCGGCCTTCGATGTTGTTTTTTTTTGCTAGGGGCTTTACGTCGCTCCGACACAGATAGGTCTTATGGCGACGATGGGATAGGAAAGGCCTAGGAGTTGGAAGGAAGCGGCCGTGGCCTTAATTAATGTACAGCCCCAGCATTTGCCTGGTGTGAAAATGCGAAACCACGGAAAACCATCTTCAGGGCTGCCGATAGTGGAATTCGAACCTACTATCTCCCGGATGCAAGCTCACAGCCGCGCGCCTCAACGCGCACGGCCAACTCGCCCGGTCTTTGATGTTTTAAGCGTTCGGACGATGAGATGTGTAAGCACTCTTGAAGGACGCATATTGAATCATCACTCCGCACAAATTTGATCGCGTGTTGGGGCTGTACCTTAATGAGGGCCACGGCTACTTCCCTCCCGCTCCTAGCCCATCGTCGTCCTAAGACCTAAGACCTGTCTGTGTCGGTGAGATGTAAATCAAATCACAAAAACATTAAACAAATTAAGGAAAGTAAGGCCGCGTGCACATCGAGCGCGCTTCGCATAGTGTGTCGCGTGTAGCGTGAAATGCTATGCATAGCGCAAGGCGTGCTTGCTGTTCACACCGAAACCTCTACGCCGTGCTCTCAGCTTAGTTTGGTGCGAGGCGTTTTAGGGTGGTCACAAACTAATGCCGTTATCCAAGTACAATAGGAACAGTTTGTTGATGGATAACAGTTATCTAAAATTGAAAATTAGGAAAAAGAATCGAAAGTGGGTTCATGAATTTAATGAAGAACGAATTACGGTACTTTCAGAGAATTCCATCGTTTGCACAGAGATGCAAGACTTTATCGCGATAAATTTTATGATTACTTAAGAATGACAAAAAATACCTTTGACCTTCCAAACCCTGCAACTGAAATGTAGCGTCAAGTAGCAGAGAAGTATTGGGAGAAATTCAATTTTCCGAATTATCTAGGAGCACCGTGCAGCAAACACGTGGAAATTAAATTTCCGGCTAAATCGCGCTTTTTATATAGTAATTATAAATATTATTTTGCAATATTGTTACAATTAGCATACACAATTAATCATCGTAACAAAAATGGAGTAAATGTGTGACAAATATAATTAATAAACAGAAATATTTACTTCCAAGCCCACTACAATCCTGCAGAGTACCACCCTCCATTGGCAAAATTATAAACCGATATGACAGAGTCTGGGAGATTCTATGCACTTTGTCACAAAGTGTCCGGCTACATGGCTAAATGGTTACCGTACTGGCCTTTGGTCACAGAGTCCCGGGTTCGATTCCAGGCAGAGTCGGGAATTGTAATCATAATTAGTAAATTGCATTGGCACGGGGGCTGGGTGTATGTGTGTATTTATAATCATTTCATCCTCATCATGATGCAGGTCATCTACGGGAGTCAATTCTAAAGACCTGCACCTGGCAAGCCGAACTTCTCCTTGGACACTTCCGCACTAAAATCCATACCCAATTTCATCATGTCACAATTCTAAGCCCAGTAAAGTGTGACAGTAGAAGTAATATTACTGTATATGTTTACTGTAGGAATGCGATACAACTGTTGTAGATACTTAAGTCCACTTATTTTGCAAAACAGTTACATTTTTATAGTTTCTGTGTCTTGGGTTACATATTTCTTCTCTTTGAAACACTGCATGAATAATTTCTTCCACAGATTCAGAACCATCTAGGTAACGCTAAGCAATTAACCAACACTGCGCGTTGTCTGGCGCTTCGCTTAGCTGTAAGATAGGCGTTCAGCGCAGCAGAGCGCGGACGGTGTGAACACCTGGATTACGAACAAAGCACTAGTTATGCTTAGCGTGACGCTTAGCGTTGAGCAACACGCGACACACTATGCGAAGCGCGCTCGGTGTGCACGCGGCCTAAATCGTGTTGGGCTGACGACTCGTTGGCTGAATGGTCAGCGTACTGTCCTTCGATTCAGTGGGTCCCGGGTTCGATTCCCGGTCCGGTCGGAGATTTTAATCGCTTCTGATTAATTATTCTGGCTCGGGGACTGGGTATTTGTGTGTGTCCCAACACTCTCCTCTTCATATTCAGACCATACACCACACTACACCACACTACGTGCCACCACAGAAACACGCAGTAGTGATTACATCTCTCCATACAGGGTTGGCGTCAGGAAGCGCATCCGGCCTTAAAACAGGGCCACATCCAAATGTGCGAAGCAGTTTGCATCCACAAGACAACAGGTGTTGGATAATGCGGTAGAAAATGAAAGAAGGAAGGAAGACCGTGTTGGGTAGACCGCCAGCATTCTGAGTCCAAGTTGGCTATTTCGGTTCCTCTTAATCCAGTAATATTTGAAGGTTCTCATGTACACCAGCAATATTTTACCTGCACGTAGACGAACTTCAAGATAAATTTCTTGCATTTGATCTTCTTCGAAAACCGCTTAAAGTAGTGAATACCGGGCGAGTTGGCCGTGCGCGTAGAGGTGCGCGGCTGTGAGCTTGCATCCGGGAGATAGTAGGTTCGAATCCCACTATCGGCAGCCCTGAAGATGGTTTTCCGTGGTTTCCCATTTTCACACCAGGCAAATGCTGGGGCTGTACCTTAATTAAGGCCACGGCCGCTTCCTTCCAACTCCTAGACATTTCCTATCCCATCGTCGCCATAAGACCTATCTGTGTCGGTGTGACGTAAAGCCCCTAGCAAAAAAAAAAGTAGTGAATAGAACATAGAACCAATAACGTTGTTACTGTTAATATTTTTATAGTACTAAACAGTTTACCACACGCACACACTGACCACGTGACGCTCCAATACTTTTACAATTTGCTTTAGGGCAACGATGGGGCAGGAAAGGGCTAGGAGGGGAAAGAAAGCGGCTTTAATTAAAGTACAGCCCCAGCATTTGCCTGGCGTGAACATTGGAAAACACGGAAGACCATCTTCAGGGCTGCCGACAGTGGGGTTCGAACCCACTATCTCCCGAATGCAAGCTCTCAGCTGCGCGACCCTAACTGCAGGCCACTTGCTCGGTGCTCCAATATATGAATACTTTCTGATGAACAGCAGTCACCTTGTCATGAGGTTCAAGCCCCTTAATGGATTATGAGCCACAATATTGTTCTTTCCCGACCACGAAGCACGTTGGGCTCCCCATTAGAACAACGCACTAGGAGTATATTAAGAACTTATGAAGTACGCCGCCATGAGCTTCTATGGGCTGCATTACTCGTAACTTCACCAAGGCAATTTTATCCTGTAAGTATGTTTACAACCGTGAATTTCACATTACAAAACTCGTTATCTGCACGTATTGTTACAGTAGGCGCGTTATACAGCCACTCGGGAAAATAACGTGTGGATTTAATAAAACATTTTGCAACTCTATACGTGACAGAACAAATCCTTTTTAAGTAATTAAATGTCACTTAGGATTATTTCCGTGTTTCCGGCTTGGCTTGTTGGTGAATTTTCTCCTCATTCTCGGTCTCCCCACCTTTCTGTCTCTCAGTTTTCATCATCTCCTCTCCCATCTACATTCTTTCTCCCTCTAGTTTCCTTTCCATTCACATCTACTCTCCATATTTTACAGTGTTTCGAGGTTTGTTAGCAAGGTACACATGTTGAAACTTTGTATATGGATAGCCATTTTTCACTTCCATACTGCCTTGTTTTGTGTATTAATTATTGTGAAACATACCCACAGTACGCTCTGTGAAGGCTACAGAGAAGGCCTTGCTAGTGGATGAAGATTATAAAGCTGCTTAATTCCTATGTTTCCCTCACTTAAACAGGGCTACAGTACCGTTGGACACACATAGGAAGTGAAGTGAGTTTTCTTTGGAGCCAGAGAAACCTCCTTTAAAGACACAAGCTCCTTCCCCAAGAAGGTGAGATCCCTTATGGTTCCGAAGGATTATTTCCATTTTATCTGCTAATTTGTATTTTCTCTTTAGCCTTCTTTTCATTCATATATACGCATATATATATATGCAATTTTTATTTTATATAATGATAATTATGATTTGCTATCTTCCAGTCCTATTGTAACACTTTTCTTTCCGAGAGGAAAAAATGATTCCAGATTCGTGTGGCTATCCGTAAATGCGGTCAGACGTCTCTTGTTGAGAAGAGGCACTCCTTCGTGCCGGGAAAACCTGCGAGGTCAGTCTATTCCGATCACAACAATTTTGCGAAACTACAAATACAGCCTGATACAATTGATCACAGAAGACTAGATAGAAGGGATATGTAGATGTGAACGGAGAAGATTATCTCGGATGGGGGACCATTTACAGGGTTTCATAATCCATGATACCGTAACCCTGATACAGGTCACTAACCGTCTGAAAGAAGATGAGTGAGATGAAGTGAGAATTTACTCTATTACAGCATATCTCCTTCTCTGGGACTATAAATAAAATCGTAACGATCGTGTGTCTGTTAATTGATTATTTTGGCGAAGTTTTCTTATAGTTATCTTATTCAGGTGTTTAATAATTACTGTCCAGAGGTTTTTAGCTCTGGTGTCCGTTTGTTTGATTTTTATAACTAAAAACTAATGGATATATTTTAACTTCATATGTAGAGTCCATCTATCTAAATGTTTTGTTTAGGGTCCATATCATTTTTAAATCCCTGAATATTTTGGCGGTGAGGAACAGTGATTTTCCTCTCCCACAAAACATCCATGACCTACCAGCATAATGGATATATGTTTCTAAAACACTTTCTTATACACACTATTTCGATGGGAGGAATGATAAGGGAGATATTATTATCGAATATTTTACCGTGTAACTCCTAGCAGACATAACCCAACAGCGGGTGCGCATGGTGCTGATTTATAACTAGAAAACTATTTCAAAACCAAACTTCATATTTATAAACCACCTATCCAAAGGTGTTTTTAAGGTCTCCTACAAATTTAAAATCCCCGAATGGACTGGGAGTTTATATTAAGACCGGAACAGTGGACTTGATCTTCCACAAAGTGTCCAAGACTAGCACTTAATGGGAATATACCAACATTCATGGAAATCTATTTATAAAAATTTTCTCTCGTGTACAATTATTTTTGTATAGGAGGAATAATAAGGGAGATATTAACGGGGTATTTTCATGTTTCAGTCCTAGCGCATTTATTATGGTTGCGCGTAGTTCTGACTTGTTATAACTGGTCAGTTACTTTTATTACTCATTTCTTTGGTAAAGACCTTTATTCACCATAGCCTACTGTTCGGATGCCTGGAGTATTAATCTGTACACCTACATCGGCCATTGTCAGTATGATAATTCCAAATGTCTCGCCCATTTTCGAGGGAAATGCCTAGGTAGTACCTCATTTCGACTACCGAAGTACCTATCGTAGCCAAGTAATAACAGTAGCACACACTTCCAGATGCGACAGTAACATAGGCTCCCTACCAATTTCCGTTTGCAGTTCCTCGCCAGTCTGTGCTTCGCGATGACTATCAACAAGTCACATGGACAGACTCTGAAAGCTGCACATGACCTCAGTTCGAGCTGCTTCTCACACAGCCAAATATACGTCGCATACTCCCGTATTAGTAACAGCGAGTCACTCCTCGTTTGTATTCACGGTAACAGAATGATGAATGTGGGGTACAAAGAAGCGTTGGATTAAGTGATAGGCGTCAAGCATCTCTAATATAGAATTGGCCTCACATGTAAGCACCTAAAACGCAGTGTGTCAGCAACGAAGAAGTTATATCGTTGGTGTGTATCAGCCTCTTATTTTACACGAACTGTTACCCGCAGGTCCGCCTCTGTGGTGTAGTGGTTATTGTGATTAGCTGTCACCCCCGGAGGCCCGAGTTCGATTCCCGGCTCTGCCACGAAATTTGAAAAGTGGTACGAGGGCTGGAATGGGGTCCACTTAGCCTCGGGAGGTCAAATGAGTAGAAGTGGGTTCGATTCCCACCTCAGCCACCCTCGAAGTGGTTTTCCGTGGTTTCCCCACTTCTCCTCCAGGCAAATGCCGGGATGGTACCTAACTTAAGGCCACGGCCGCTTCCTTCCCTCTTCCTCGTCTATCCCTCCCAACCTTCCCATCCTATCCACAAGGCCCCTGTTCAGCATAGCAGGTGAGACCACCTGGGCGAGGTACTGGTCATTCTCCCCAGTTGTATCCCCCGACCCAATGTCTCATGCTGCAGGACACTGCCCTTGAGGCGGTAGGGGTGGGATCCGTCGCTGAGTCCGAGGGAAAAGCCAACCCTGGGAGGAAAACCGATTAAGAAGAAGAAGAAGACGAATAATAATAATAAGAAGAAGAAGAAGTTATCCACTGTTTCGCTCGCGTGGATTTCATAATTTGATAAAAGTAATCGTTCCTTTTTACTGTACTAGGACATTATCTGAAAATTAAAGTATAAAAACTCACCGGAAAACTGAGTTTCATTTACCCCAGAAACTCTTAGTAAATCACGTTTACGGTATCACTTTTTGGAACTAAGATGGTCATGCGACATAGAACTGTACAGTACATGTAAGAAACAGTCTTCGCTTAAGCTGAAAAAAAAAATAAAAGGTTTCTTTATTTTAAAAGGAGATTCCAAATACCTACTTCCACGTCTGTAACATCTTCAGTTTTTGAGATGTAAGTATCCCCATAAAAATAATTCAGCCCCTTTGTCAGCCCCTCCCTCACCCCCATCCCTACCTAAGTGGATTTTCCGAAAAAATTCTTTATTTCCAAAGGAGACACCAAATTTCACGTTTGTTATATCTTAAGCATACACACAAAAAATTCAGCTATTTTTTCACTTCTGTTCATCCCCGTTAAGTGTAAAAATAGTTGAATATTTTTTTATGTGTATGCTTATATTTCAAAAATTTAAGATGTTACAGACGTGAAAATTAGTATCTGGGATCTCTTGTAAAAATAAAGAAAGTTTTCAGGTCGCCTACGGGAGTCAAATCAAAAGACCTGCATCTGGCGAGCCGAGCATATCATCGAACACTCCCGGCACTAAAAGCCACATGCCATTTCATTTACCCCCCTTAAGTGCCTTTTCCGAAAAAATCATGTTCTTGTATTTTTAAAGGACAATCCAAATACCAAGTGTCATGTCTGTAACATGTTAGTTCTTATACCGGTACTTATTTTTAAAATTCACCCGCTTTGTCAATACTTTTCAGCACCTTAAGTGGAATTTCCGAAAACAATGAATACGTGTGTATTTTTAAAGGAGATTAAAAATTCCAACTTTCACGTCTGTAACATATTCAGATATAAGTATCCTCTTAAAAAGAATTCAACTCCTTTACTTATTTTCTCACCCCTTAAGTCGATTTTCCAAAAACAAGAAAATACTTGTTCCTTTCTTTTTAAAGGAGATTCCAAATACCAATTTTTACCTCTGTAAACTTTTAAGTTTTTGAAATATAGATATACTCATTTAAACAATTCACACTCCTTTTCACCTCCATAGCGACGAAACATCCTGAAATCCTTCCTTCGTGAGCACGTACACTTTAATATGAATAAAAGCAAAGCAAAGCAAAGCAAAGTCACCTCCATGAAGGCCCTTGGAGGAGTTGAAGGTAAAGGCTTCCACCATTGTTCACCTCGGCACGTGATGGCGTAGAGTGGTTAGCTCTACGCCCGGTCGCCTTTGCCTGGTACTCATTTTTGGTGTAGGCTGAGTGAACCTGAGGGCCATGTGCACCTCCGGAAGTGGAAATCTCGTTTCTTAAATTTTCCTGACGGGGATTCGAACCCACGTTTTTCCGGGCGAACCGAGCACGCGTTTACCTCATCGGCCAAGCAGCCCCTACTTTAATATGAATGTATCCCCAAAATGTAATTTCTTTATGTCCAGTAGTTTTGGCTCGGCGATGATGAGTCAGTCAGTCAGGACATGTTATTTTATATACCGAGTGGTACAGCTGCCCCTTTTTACTCAGTTTTATGCAACCCGCAGTTTATAGTCTAACCCAAAACACTGACTTTGGCAACTCACAGTGATGTCTGGTCTGGCTATTCTTTCCATAATTCCATAGAGCGAAATCAGCATTAACGATAAAATTCCGAATGATAGTGAAGAATTGTGAAAATTCAGTACCACAGAAAGATCATGTATAGAGAGTATGATGGCTGAACGACTAGAAGTAGTGTTGATATAATGCTTGCAAACGACAGCTCGTGATGGCCGAGCGTGCTGGAAGTTAGAGGAGGAAAGCGCTGCTCGTTAGTCGGAGGTGTGAGTCTGATATAGGACGTTTTTATTTCGTTGTTAAATGTTCGTGTGGGGTCGCGTTGTCGAAGACAAATCTAAATGTGCAGTTCTCATGTTGCAGGTACTTTGTTATGTTCATTTCTAAGTAGCTCTCTAAGTAGATCTATTTGCAATAAAATAAGCTATTACCGACAGAGGTGCAATGGACTTGTGCATGGCCATTCGATTAGTGAAGGAAATGTTCAAAATGATCACCGCTTTCGTTAATGCATATCGGAGTGCGGTAGAGGTGAGCCATTCCTGCTTGGTGAAACGTTTCGTGTGCACTACCTATGAAATCCAGTCGTATTTTTGTCAGCATATAATTCCAAGTGCTGTGTTACATTGTGCTGTGCCGTGCTGTGTTACATTGAGGTTCGATCAAATGAAAAACGGTAAATATTCTCACTATTCACGATCAGTACTATGCTCGAGATCTACTAATGCCGCCGGGCTGAGTGATTCAGATAATTGAGGCTCTGGCCTTCTGACACCAATTTGTCAGGTTCGATCACGGCTCAGTCCGGAGGTATTTGAAGATGTTCAAATACGCCAGTTTCGTGTCGGTAGATTTACTGGCACGTAAAATAACTCCTGGGGGACTAAATTTCGGCACCTGGGCGTCTCCAAAACCGTAAAAGTATTTAGTGGGACGTAAAGCAAATTGCATTATTATTATTCTACTAATGCCAAGTTCCAGTGCTGTAATGAACTATCCACAGAGAGCTGTGAAGACTGCTCTGCAGTATTCCGTTCAGTGTGTAAACTCCCAATTGCTATCAGCGTCTCCATAGTGTGAATCGAATAGCTGGGATGCTATGATGGACCAGTGTGATAGGTATCAGTATGTATGATCGAGAGGAATGGTAAGATAGAAAAGAAAGTTACCTTACTTCCTAGTTCCTCCTTGCCAAAATTCGGACTCGGAGATCACATGCCGTGCAGACGTCCTCTCACGTCCCATTTTGGAACAGAAATAAATACATGGATCTGATAACTTGTCTACTACGATAAAACGTTGGTTTATTGCTATTGGCTTTACGTCGCGCCGACACAGATAATCTTATGGCAACGATGGGGTAGGAAAGGGCTAGGCGCGGAAAGGAAGTGGCACGGTCTTCATTAAGGTACAACCCCAGCATTTGCCTGGTGTGAACGTGGAAAACAGCGAAAAACCATCTTCAAGGCTCCCGACAGCGGGGTTCGAACCCATTCTCCCAGATGCAAGCTCCCAGGTGCGCGCTCCGAACCGCATGGCCAACTCGCCCGTGAAAACACTTTTATGAGGCATTGAAGCTCGTAATTTGAACCATGAACCGTGCGAATATCTGCGCGGTTTGCGTCACGTAGTTGTCAGTTTGCATTTGAAAGACAGTGAGTTTGAACCCCACTGTCGGCAGCCCTGAATATGGATTACTGTGGTTTTTTATTTTCACACCAGGAAAATGCTGGCGGGAAGTGGGGATGTCACATTAATTAAGGCCATGGTCGTTTTTTTTTCTACTCCTAGCCCTTTCCAATCTCATCGTCGCCGTAATACCTATCTGTGTTGGATCGACATAAAGCAAACTGAAAAAAAAAAAAAAAAAAAAAAAAAGAAGGAAGTTCAATGGTGTGATCTACAGGAGTAGCTGGGGTGAAGGATGAAACCTTATAATGTAACATTTTGGGGGATGATTGGTTTGTTAACATAAACAGGGCCTTACATGCACATTTAATCAACTTTGTTCTTGTAAAATTTCTGTACTGTATGGAATACCTTTGTCAGAAAACTATGCATGTTCAGTTATGCAATAACAAGTTCCTTGTATTGCCAATTGTTTTCCGCACACACTTGTAATCGATGGGATAATGAGTTGATAAAATGGCGCAGCAAATCTGATATAGTTTTACCGCAGGTTGCCTCCATGTGATGTTTCATGTCCTCTTAATTTGTAGGCACGTTATGGTAGACCTCTTCCTTTTAACGTACTTTACAGAAAGAAGACTAAAGGAGGTGAATTTAGGAGAATGGGATGGCTAATTTACACGCTAACTACGTCCTTTTGAACGTCCATCGACATTTTATCCAAGGCCCGCAAAGTGCGCTGGGCACCCATCATGATGATGCCACATTCTTGTTCGAGCTTCTAGTGGGATATTTCCTAGCAAAGTTGGCAGATCCTTTTGTAGGAATTCGACGAATGCCTTCAATGAACTGAGGTCCAGTGAGCTGGACGCCAATTATTCCACACCATACAGTAGACTGGCACTTCAAAGTTATCGCTGTTGAAGCCAATGAGTATTGTCCAGGGACCAGGTATTCATGTTTCGTTAATTCACTCTTCCGTGATATGTGAAATCTGTTTCATAGGCAAACTGGCAGAACTGCAATGAATTCTTTGTTAATTCCCATTCACAGAAACTCACTCGATTATGAAAATCATTTCCATGTAATTCCTGACGAAGCGACTGATGATATGGGAGATACTGTATTATTTTGTATTGATGCAGTATGCGTATAACACTATTTTGACTCATTCACATCCTCTAGCAATGTCACGTGAACTAATGTGCGTGTTCACGGCAACAAAGTTAGCACACCAACTTCACCTGCTTCTCCTATGTTTGCCACGGACACGTTTGCGTGTTGTTACACCACCTGTTTCAGAGAATTGTTCGTAGAGATTTCTAAATGTTCGTTGCGATGGATGTTCTCTATTCGGGTACCTTACTGCATACAACCTACTTGCTTGTGTTGCATTTTTTCTATGCTCGCCGTAGATCAGTATCGTCTATGTCTTTTCAAAGTTTGAAAATACCAATTTCTCTCCAAAATTCTTGCAACATTGTACATTGTTGTACCTTTAACTACTGTCTATAGGAACATTTTCTTAGTTTGTAGAAGGGAGTAAGCGTTTTTACTGGTGTACAGTATCATAGACGTCTGGTTACTTTGTGGATTGTCTTGAGTACAAAGCTAATGCAAATAGGACAAATGAAACAATCATACACAACGTTACGGCCAATAATAGTAAGCCATTGTGGTCGTCTTACACATAGCCCTGTGCTACCCTCTGGTCATTTATCATGTTTCATACAACACGCTAATGAACTTCTGACGTATTCTGAAGCGCCAACTTCATATTACAACTTCTTCTTCTTCTTCTTCTTCTTAATCTGTTTACCCTCCAGGGTCGGTTTTTCCCTCGGACTCAGCGAGGGATCCCACCTCTACCGCCTCAAGGGTAGTGTCCTGAAGTTTCAGACTTTGGGTCGGGGATACAACTGGGGAGAATGACCAGTACCTCGCCCAGGCGGCCTCACCTGCTATGCTGAACAGGGGCCTTGTGGGGGGATGGGAACATTGGATGGAACAGGCAAGGATGAGGGAAGGAAGCGGCCGTGGCCTTAAGTTAGGTATCATCCCGGCATTTGCCTGGAGCAGAAGTGGGAAACCACGGAAAACCACTTCTAGGATGGCTGAGGCGGGAATCGAAACCACCTCTACTCAGTTGACCTCCCGAGGCTGAGTGGACCCCGTTCCAGCCCTCGTACCACTTTTCAAATTTCGTGGCAGAGCCGGGAATCGAACCCGGACCTCCGGGGGTGGCAGCTAATAACGCTAACCACTACACCACGGAGGCGGACCATATTACAACTACTCGGGATTAAATTAATGTAGTACATTGTAACAAACGCCATTATTAATTTGTTTTCTGGTTTCAATTGTGTTAGAGATAATAGAGGGTTTCCATTTGAAAATACGTTTGTATTGTATTGAAAATTATACTTCAGTATATTTTTGAATGACCTGTATTTACTAATTGCATGACCGCACTCTCCTGAAGTTCCGTATGTTCTTCAAAATTCCTTATTGTTTAAGAAATATAGGGGCTGCCTGGCCGAGGCGGTAAAGGCGTGCTCGATTCGCCCGGAAGGACGTGGGTTCGAATACCCGCCAGGAAGTCGTAAAATTTAAGAAACGAGATTTCCACTTCCGGAGGTGCATATGGCCCTGATGTTCACTCAGCCTACACCAAAAATGAGTACCAGGTTAATTCCTGGGGGCAAAGGCGGCCGGGCGTAGAGATAACCACTCTACCCCATCACGTGCCGAGGTTAACAATGGTGGAAGCCTTTACCTTCCACTCCTCCAAGGGCTTTCATGGCCTGTACGGAGGTGACTTTGCTTTGCTTTGCTTTGCTTTGTTTAAGAAATATTGCCGGTGGTAATCTTAGTGGACTCGCCCTATATTTATAACAATGCTATTTGTTTAACTATGTAGCTGCGGGAAAGGACAGGACTAAAAGTGGGAAGGAAACGGCCGTGGTCCCATCATTTGCCTGATGTGAGAACGGGCAAACCATGTAAAAGTCGTCTTCAGATCTGCCGTCAGTTGGGTTCGAACCCTCTATCTGCGGATTGAAAGCTGACAGCTACGTGAACCAAGCCATGCAGTTCTCTCTGTCCCAACTATCTACCACTTCAGCCAGACCTATTTGGTGTTCTAACCACGACGTATGTATGTTGAGTTCTCAGCACGAGGATGGTTGGAAGTTCAACAATCCACCATCAGCTGTCGTAAGGTGTCGCTGAGAGGTGTACTAGAGAAATGAGGAGTAAGGTAGTTGTCCATTGCTCCCATCACAGTTCCGGAAGGACGGTACTGCCAGTCTGACAAACACACAGAAATGCAAACACCACCTGAGCTTATGAACAACATTTTCACGCCATTCATCACAAGGATGGACTGCATAAGGAATGGCATAACTAGCATCGCCCATACGTGAGTCACTTTCACATCGTCAAAGCTAAGGATGAGACTGAGACAGAAACAAACTTGATCTCCTCCCTACTAGGAGACCCAGGACATTCAAGACACTGTCTCACACCAGAGATGGATGTGACCAGGAACCACAACGATATAAATAGTGTTCCAGCTCAGGCAGGTAAAGGAACAGATTATGCGCTCTGATGGAAGGTACAGCCTAGCAGTTGCTTGCACGGCTCCCAGTTACAACTAGTATAGGAGTGCGTATCTGAAAAGATTGAAACTTTTAACAGTGTGGTTGTGCCTAATTTATCCTTCTATTCGGTGTATTAGATTATGGTAAAGTCATCTCCGTACAGGCTATGAAGGCACTCTCCATAATCTCAGCACTTGGTTACATTTACTTCTGGCCACCTTTGCCCTCTCTCCATTAATTAACCTGGTCCTCATTTCTTGAATAGGCTGAGTGAGCCTCAGGACGATGTGCACTTCCGGAAGTGGAAATCTCAATTCTTAAAATTTTCGACTTCCTGATGGTGAATCAGGCCCATGTCCTTTCAGGAGAACCCAGCATGCCTGTACCGCCTCTTATTAGATTATGGTGAGGAAACATAATAAACCGGGCGAGTTGGCCGTGCGCGTAGAGGCGCGCGGCTGTGAGCTTGCATCCGGGAGATAGTAGGTTCGAATCCCACTATCGGCAGCCCTGAAGGGGGTTTTCCGTGGTTTCCCATTTTCACACCAGGCAAATGCTGGGGCCACGGCCGCTTCCTTCCAACTCCTAGGCCTTTCCTATCCTATCGTCGCCATAAGACCTATCTGTGTCGGTGCGACGTAAAGCCCCTAGCAAAAAAAAAGAAACATAATAAGTTATCTTTTATACAAACGCCTTGTTATAAGTAAATACGTTTAATTATATTCATTCCATTAGGTTATGCGAAGGAAACAAAATGAATTATGTAATGAAATGAAATGTCGTATGGCTTTTAGTGCCGGGATAGCCCAGGACTGGTTCGGTTCGCCAGATGCAGGTCTTTCTATTTGACACCCATAGGCGACCTGCGCGTCGTGATGAGGATGAAATGATGATGAAGACAACACAGACACCCAGCCCCCGTGCCATTGGAATTAACCAATTAAGGTTAAAATCCCCGACCTGGCCGGGAATCGAACCCGGGATCCTCTGAACCGAAGGCCAGGACGCTGACCGTTCAGCCAACGAGTCGGACAATGAATTATGTGATAACTAAACACTCCTTGGAATACTACCTATACTCACTGAAATACATAAAAGCTTCTTTAGGAATACAGCATACACAATGAACAAAGAACAAGTTGTACGACTGTATCGCGTAGACATAGTATACTCAACGAGGCACATTGCTGTGTCTTTGCTTGCGCCTTGACTGCGCATATCGCCATCTAGACTTCACAGCACTAACTATTAGAAATCAGCTGCTCTCGGCTCTTCCCGCACTCATGCCGTTAGCTCAAGGAGCACGGCTCTCTCGTTGCCCACCTATACTCTAAATACTTGCACAATTGATATTTATCTACTATGGCTCCTTGGATGGAATATTCCGTTATTCCACCTCATTACATATGACAATCAAGTTCCATGTTGTGTATTTTACTGGAACGTGATCAGTATCTGTTGACCTCTATTTAATTATTTTTCGATTTAAAACCATGTTACTCGCTGACGTTCTATATTAGGATTTCTAAAATATGGAGTAGGATATGAAACGCACTCATTTACCGTGTATTTCTGCAGTAAGTTAATTAAAAACTGTAGGATTACTGTCAATAATTCTACACTGTGCTCATCAATGTTACTTTGTATCTCTCTTTAGTTATGGCCACTTTTACACTTTGGATTCCAATATCAGAGACGAATACCTTTGGAAAAATTGTGTATGTATTTTTGCATATTTGTGCGTGTCCGACTCCTTGGCTGTCGGTTCAGAGGCCCCCAGTTTCGATTATTGGCGCGTGATTAATATTCTTGGAAATGTGTGGCCGCCTTAATCCGCTTATCTTCTTTTATATACGACACACGACAACATCACACAAATATGCAATACTGAATACATCCCTTCACATAGTGTTGATGTCAGGAAGGGCATCCTGCCGTAAAATTGGGCTATCGGATCATATCTCTGTGACCTTGCATTCGGAGATGGTGGGTTTACAACCTAGAAGGTGTTATCCATTGAATTTCATTTTCACGTCAGAACGTTTCTGTGACTGTACGTTATTAAGACCTCATCCACTGTCCGACTCGTTGGCTGAACGGTCAGCGTACTGGCCTTCGGTTCAGAGGGTCCCGGGTTCGATTCCTGGCCGGTCGGCGATTTAAACCTTAATTGGTTAATTCCAATGGCACGGGGACTGGGTGTATGTGTTGTCTTCATAATCATTTCATCCTAATCACGACGCGCAGGTTGCCTACGGGAGTCACATAGAAAGAACTGAACCTGGCGAGCCGAACCCGTCCTGGGATATCCCGGCACTAAAAGCCATACGACATTTCATTTACCTCATCCACTAACTTACCAGTCATAGCCATATTGCCGAAAACCTTCGATGTGTTAGTGCGACTTGGAACTGCTACCAAAAGATAGGTAGACTCACACCAAGTGCCGGCTCGAATAAACGCGGAAAAATATTAAAAAGAATAGAAGTATGTATTGTACCTGTCCCGAGCATCGATAGAGTACTAAGTATAAAATCCAGCTTCACAAATATGGATGAAGAACTTCGGAGAATCAAACCCGGGCATCGAAGTCTCATCCTCCCTGCTTTCATTCAGAGCAACATTAATCTAATAAATTATAAGAATGGATATTTTACCAAATTCAAAACGTAGTTTTATTCACTGAGAGATCATTACTGAAAACTTATATACACATATTAGATGCCAAACAACTGTCTGCGTGGCAATTTTTAAGATCTACAACACTTAGGGACTTTTCCCTTTCACTTTAATAATTATATAATTTGGAAATCCACTGTATTGTGAAAGAACACATAAATTACATGAAGACGGAGGCATTTCAAGTGTTTTCTTTTCTTAAGTCGTAGATTTGAGAGTATCGGACCAATACATTCCTTATTACATCAACAAATTTCCTAGTCATGAAAATCCCGCCGTCGCCTCTCATTTAAAGGCTCCTATTAATATCGCATTATACATTACCACGCTACTGAATATACGTGTCTCTCCGGGGTAACATTCTTAATACTAATATTTACAATGCAGATATCACAACGCTGGCAATGCTGCAAAGCCAGAATGAATCATCATACCATTGCCCAAAGCACAAACAATAAAATGCATAATATGGTGGGGCATTCTCCCTGTAGACAAGACAGTAAATATACTCCAATGCTCTCCAGAATCTGTGATCCCACAGAGGTCTCCTGGTATTGATCCATGGTCTTCGGTATCGAACCACGCCTTCTTGACTTCGTTGTGCTAGCTGAAATTCACTAACTACGACTTTATTTGAATACCCTAATCGGAGGAGTGCATCAACTACCGGCTTATTAAACGCAAGGCTTTCCGATGGTAAAGACAAATTACTACGCAAGCGGATATTTATGTACTGTGTTCCAAATGGACGAGACTGTCCCTGTAGGTCAGAAAAACCACATGTTCGTGGGCAAATCCCTTAAGAAACAAACAAGTGACAGGTCTGGAGCCTCATCTCCGTTTCACCCCTCTACTCAGAACTCATACATCATTTCGCCAAGGAACCCACGCCCTGGCCACAAACAGCTGAGCGGATATGCAGAAGTCCATCCGGAATAAACGATTAATTATTAATTCAACTATCGCACGTTTTCTGGGCATATTACCCTCCATGTTCATCGGCACAAATTTCTTACTAGGCTTACTGACATGTCTAATGATGTGGTATTGAACGGTTTCAGTATGTATGTATTGCGCCCTATAGACAAGTCGGAGAACAATAGATACCCCAGGGGTGCTCAATTCGAACATGATATTACTGACTGAATAAATACAAATGGCAGGATTAAACAGAAGGTTCGGAAAGAAGAATAATCGATATTCAATTGGAATTTTAACATGGTTTATTCAAAATTAAAAAAGTACTTTTGCCATCCTGATTATCTATGATTATGGAAATGATCGCTACGTTAATTTAAATTACTGATGGTTCTTAACGTGACATAAAAATAATTCAAACAAATGGGATGGTACATTCGACTTATTTACCCTACAGTTCCAACAGAGTTGATTTATGAACATGTTTGTTATGTCGTTATAATATAACAATATAAAATTTTGAATCTTGAAAAATGAGGTTGATGAATCAATTCCTCGAT
Organism: Anabrus simplex; assembly: GCF_040414725.1. Lineage (NCBI taxonomy): Eukaryota > Metazoa > Arthropoda > Insecta > Orthoptera > Tettigoniidae > Anabrus > Anabrus simplex. Next base: position 571,817,866 of record NC_090265.1, read on the forward strand.
CAATCTGAAAAATACATTGAATTTCAATGGAGTGTTTGGAATATAAAATATTCAAAATCTACAAACTCTATTTCTCCTCACAAAAATTCTTTAGTGAAGTTACGTTCTTTAAATATTCATTATCATTACATCTATCTTAAAATGCCTTAGAAATGAAGTAAAACTTAAATCGAGACGTCGAGTTAAATTATTATCACTTATTATCACTTATTATCACTTATCTCCTCATGAGAACTAATATCTAACGTTATCGTTAAATGGTCATTTATAAGGAATCAAAATTATTAATCTTCAAAGACCATTCAAATCAAAAATTTATCGACGTTGAAATGCTGTCAAAATCGTGAATTAAATGTAACTAAAATATCACGTATTATTCCATCTACCAACACAACACATACATCTGATATTTATAAGACATAACTACTAACTATAAAGTCTGACTGAAATGAAATGTCGTATGGCTTTTAGTGCCGGGAGTGTTCGAGGACATGTTCGGCTCGTCAGCTGCAGGTCTTCCAATTTGACTCCAGTAGACGACCTGCGCGTCGTTATGAGGATGAAATGATGATGAAGACAACACGTACACCCAGCCCCCGTGCCAGGGAAATTAACCAATGATGGTTGAAATTCCTGAACCTGCCTGGAATCGAACCTGGGACCCCAGTGACCAAAGGCTAGCACGGTAAACATTTAGCCATGGAGCCGGACAAAATCTGACTAATTATACCAACTATCTACAGGAAAAATTATATAGAAGAAATATTTACATTATTTACATCACGTCAACTTACGAATTAACATTCTCACTCTCCGTAGGATTCCATTCTGAGGTATCACGGAAAATATGAAGTCTCCATGTGGTTAAGAATTCGTGCGATTAAAGTGAGTTCGCCTGGTATCGAACTACAGTCTGATCTGGATATTTATCTGAGAATCTAGTCCAAATTTAATCATTCTCCAGTAAGATTCACACAAACATTCATGGCTTCGAATCAATGATTTCCACAACTTACAACAGGATAAACTTATTCCTAAAAAATCAAGACAGGATTCTGGAGTACGTCTACCGACATATACTTATTATCATCATCAGAAGACTTTATCAAAGTGACTACAATCTTGCATTCTCGAAGAACTATAATTTATTTTCTTCTACCTTCAATATCACGTATTTCAACTATGTCGTCGCACAAAACACGTCGTAATTCACTATCAGACGACTCTTATCACTTATATTAATTCACCATAAATTCATAGTACAATTACAACCTTACAACGAGGACTAATATTCACATAATTGTATATCACAAAACATGTAGTCAGAAAATCACGTAAGAACATGCTATCATCCAAGAAACAAGTCTTACTTCCATTAAATTCGTCTCGATGTTTATACCATTTAAATAATATATATCTACTCACGTACTCCTAATTAATCCATGAACTTATTCCAGAATTAACATCCTGATGACGTATTACCGTTACCACGAGGTACGAATGTAAGTCCAAATATCACCGAAATATCGAAAAATATAGGAAAAATATTATCTCAATAAATTCCTACGACAGAGATAACCCACTAATGCAGTAAAATTTATTACATAAGAAAGGATGGTCATGATAACACATGTATAAACTTCCGATGATCTATCATTTCAGACCTCTGTGACACGTGGTTAGGAATATGACTCAAATACACGAACAAAACTTCATGTCTTAACTCGAACATTTGGGAACAATTAATGAAATAACATGAGAAATAAATCAACTACTAGACTACGAGACTACACCAAAAGAATAGAGAAAGAAATTAATTGCTACAAACAACAGATATAAATAAAGACGTTGTGGACTTAACTTATACTGTAGGCTTCATGTTGAGCTCCGGACGTCCTCAATTGAACAGTCTAGGGTTGAAATCCCTGCATTTCTCCTCCGTTGGCGGCGGTCTGTAGATTTAGCAGTTCATAAATGAAATATGGGTAGAATCCAATATGAAATCCCATCTCCTTGCGATGTAGGCTGTTGAGGTTCTCTTCAACTCCACACTTAGAGATTATTTTGCTGAAACTTGTACAGAATAAATTAAGGAAAGTTCTAGGCACAATCCTTTGAATTGTCATGAAAAAACAGGTACTTTTGATTATTTATCTGCATCCATTCGACGTCTGTTGGTTGAGTACATTTAATCGTGATGGTAGAGAATAGTACAATTTTCCAAGTGTAGGATTAACGCTGGATATGCGTCCTCACTGTCCCTGGTGACGACTGAATCTCAAATGACGTTCTCCCTCGGTGTGTAGCGACGTTCTCGTTGACCAGTGTACTGAGCGTAGCCGGATAATAAATGAAATGGAGTGAGAATGATCACGCACATGACTTCCTTTGAGTAGCGCCAAGTCCCACTGATAGTAGAAGTACAAGTGAGGTCAAGTGCTGAATTCTTGTCAGCTCCTTTAATTAATTCTTACTACTTTTCACCAGTACACCATTCAGAATTAAACATAAATTCAATTACTAATTATTGTAGTTTACACGTGATATCATTATCACTGTTCAGTATAATTTCACCTTTATACACATTCGTAAGTAAATATCACGCCGTCGATGTTACTAATAATATTTTCTTTACACTTAATCAAATACAACTGTGCGTGAACATATTCCAGTTATTTCTTTCTCTCCGCTTATTTTTTATTTTATTTTCTGAAACAGCTAGTTTGCTCCTCTTCACGCTTGAAACCTGTCGCCGCCTCACTCAGGGAACGAGCACGTGTAATGACGACAAAAGAACCAGACTTTTGTCACACTACCCTACATTCAGCCACTTGGCAAGAAACATACGGTCACAGTGTGTATGTATGTATGTATTGTAACGGTCCATAACCCGTTACAAAAATTCCTCTGTACTTATTTTTATTATCTCTAGTATCATTATTTTAAATATTTTTGTATGTAATTCTATCATATGATTTCGCTATTCATTAATTATCGCTTGCTCATTTCATTCATTATGTATAGTATGTATGTGTGTGTGTTGGCATTAAGGGGATATACGGTATATTGCGAGATTTGCTGCTTAATATAATTTATTTATTTATTTATTTATTTATTTATTTATTTATTTATTTATTTATTTATTTTTGTGGACCAGCATTTAAGATGTTGCATTAGATGGTGTAATATTGTTACATTTAGTGACGAGTCATGTTGCTACCGCACACATCATTGCGTTCACTGAGAAACAGGAGATGGTTGGAGGGAGTTTCCAGTCTGCCTGAGGTGATTGCAACACAATGTGCAATACTTTGGATCTTGGATTGAGCGAGGTCATGGTCTGTTTAAACCATGACGTAGGCGTAAATCATGTGACAATTAGAATCTGTATAAGGACTTGTCTCCCATAGGAAGCAGTCATATGGATAGTGAGGCATCAGTCGGTCAGTCAGTTGGATGGAGCAGTTATATGGATACGGAGTCTTCAGTCATCAGATGCATTAGGTGTTGGGAATGTGTTCAGTGTATGTGTTCAGTCGAGTTCTTGTGTCGGTTTGGTGACAGCTGAAGATTGAGTCTTCGTAAGGGAGACTAACGGGTCTGTGGATTACTTGTAAAGCTGTTTGTGTAGCGTGGTTATATTTATAAGCCATGCTAACCCTCTGGTGAAGCTGAAAGGATAAGTGACCAAATTAGGTTTGAGATACCTACAGCTGATGCCATTTCCAAGGAATACGTCACAAGAACACTCACAGTGTCCAAGGTACTGTAATGTTAACCAGTGAGGGATAAAGTTCTTGTACAAATTTCAACGCCCAGTCAATAGCATTTTAAATGTAATGCCTAGAGCTTCATTCTGTTTTAATTCCAGATAATTTCATTATCGCAGCAAATCTCACAATTTCATTGTTTTTTGCTAGTTGCTTTACGTCGCACCGACACAGATAGTTTTATGGCGACGATGGGATAGGGAAGGCCTAGGAATGGAACGAAGCAGCCGTGGCCTTAATTAAGGTACCGCCCCAGTATTTGCCTGGTGTGAAAATGGTAAACCATGGAAAACCTTCTTCAGGGCTGCCGACAGTGGGGTTCGAACCCACTATCTCCCGGATGCGAGCTCACATCTGCGCGCTCCTAACCCCAAGGCCAATTCGCCCGGTCAATTTCAAAATTTGAGAATATATTTTGTTTAGTATCAAGTACAGTTCTTAATCTGATTACCCACCAGGGTTGGCTTTTCCCTCGGACTCAGCGAGCGATCCCACCTTTACCGCCTCAAGGGCAGTGTCCTGCAGCTTCATACTATGGATCGGCTGATACAACTGGGGGGATGACCAGTACCTCGCCCAGGCGGCCTCACCTGCTATGCTGAACAGGGGCCTTGGAGGGGGATGGGAGTATTGGAAGGGATAGACAAGGAAGAGGAAAGGAAGTGGCCATGGCCTTTAGGTACCATCCCGGCATTTGCCTGGAGGAGAAGTGGGAAATCACGGAAAACCACTTCCAGGATGGGTGAGGTAGGAATCGAACCCACCTCTACGCAGTTGACTTCCCGAGGCTGAGTGGACCCCGTTCGAGTCTTCGTAGCACTTTCTTTCAAATTTCGTGGCAGAGCCGGAAATCGAACCCGGGCCTCCGGGAGTGGCAGCTAATCACACTAACCAGTACACCACAGAGGCGGACATCAAGTACAGTTAATTGTTTTATTTCATGGTAGATCAGGTAACCTCAAATTTTAGTTGGGAAACCAAACGTCAATATCCTTTTCCCAGAACCTATATGTTATGCTGTATTGCTTATTGCCCTACAACCTAGAGACATTCAGAATTCTCATTCTATTATTGTTATATATATTTGTAGCTAGCGCCCATCATCAAAGTGTTAGTATTTCTGGTTACTGTATGTGTAATTAATGAAGTTATTACAAAGGTGAATGCCCCACAGCAGGGCACATTTTATGTGGAAAGCTGAATGTAAATACAAAGTGAGACCACATAGTGTATTTGGTTTTATGCATATTAAATTATATTAGATTAGTAATCACAGGAAGGAAGGAAGGAAGGACGGACGGACGGACGGATGGATGGATGGACGGATGGACGGACGGATGGATGGATGGATGGATGGATGGATGGATGGACGGACGGACGGACGGACGGACGGACGGACGGACGGACGGACGGATGGATGAATGGATGGATGGATGGATGGATGAATGGATGGATGGATGGAACACTTCGACCTTGCAAGTTGTGGATATGTTAAAAGGTTTATTTTATGACGAACATCAGTTACCTTTATTTCTCTTTATCCCAGATGTTAATAGAAGCTTCAAATATGAACAGTAATTCCCATTTTAAATTCTTACCGGGCAGAGTGATTCAGGAGGTAGTGCGCTGACCTTCTGAGACAAGGTTTGTGGGTTTGATTCGTCTCAGTCCGATTATGTTTGAAGATGCTTAGGTACGTCAATCTCATGTGGATAGATGTATTGGCTCGTGAGAAGTTATTTGTCTAAATAATAACAATAATAATAACAACCTAAGTGCCGGTATTCTATCCTTCTCTCCAAATTCTAGAAAAGAATTATTCTACGCTCATTGGGCACGTGTCTTCAACTGAATCGTGATTACACTTTGTTTGGGGAATAAGTAATTTTATATTCTTTACTGATTCATTCATCTGATCGACTAATGTAGTGCAGAGATAGTTTGCTGGACTTAAGATTGCGCACTTTACAGTGGCACAAATCTGAAACCTGAACAACTACTGTATATAACAGTATATCACTTCCTTCCACTCCCAAAATATGTCACAATGTATACGTTTGAAAGTAGTGAGGTAGAACCTTTATGCTTAAGGTTTCGTTTGGCATGGAATTTGCGTTCATAATGGCAAATAACTGCTCTTTTTTACCTTCTGGAACATTTTCTTCATCGTTACAAACAGTTTTTAAATCTAATTTTCATAACAGATATGTGGTGTTGAGGTAGCATGCATGCTGCTTACCCGGAGGCTCCAAGTGCATTTCCTGGTCAGTCCAGTGTTATTGATTCTGGACTGAGAATTGCAACGAAATTCACTCAGCCTCGTAAGACCAAGTGAGAAGTATTGTGATATGAGATGTACCGGACCCGCTCAAGAAAGCTGAACAATACAGCTGAGGATTTCGCCATGCTGATCACATGGAACTCTAGAATCTGTAGGACTTTTTGCTGGGCAGCAGGCATAAGGGGTTGTTGCGTCAACTGTTTGCTTTTATTACTTTGTCAATTGCAGCACCACCGACAGTGTAATCCACTGAATGAAAAATATGGACTCTTTTCTAACCAGGTACTAAATCTACGCGTCGTTTACGTTACATTTCTACATCCAGTTGACACTATCGATTAAAGATCGGTTCTTTCCTAAGCAGCAAGGCGGTCCAGAAGGTAATTTCCGTTTGAACCCACTGCAGTACTGCTTGTGAACGGACTATAAATATCAAGTAAGCATAAGCAAGTCAGTGACCCTGGATTCGAAAGACTGAGAAAGTCCCTTTCCTAATAAATTAATGAAAAATTTGTGCAACCTTTGGATGGCGTACCATATGTATATGCATACCTTTTTAGAACTTGCTAGAAAGACTAATACGGGCGGGCATCCGAAACGGGGAAAATTAATATATTTCCCCAGTCAGTCGCTATCTTGAATATGGTTTCTCCCTTATAGATATGTCATAGTGCATACCAGGTAAGGGAGGAGCTCCTTATTAAACCACATTTCGTGGGGATTCCTCCACTTTAATCCGTCCGAATGCTGTATGGTTTCTACTTTTCAGATTGCGACTATTTCATTCACAGGTTAGTGTTATTAGTTGAAATTTTGGGGGAAAAAATAGAAAAATGTGATTAATCGAGATAAGATGAAAATCCTCAAGAAAGATTTCAGTGCGCAACTTGGGAAAGAGAAAATCTGTCGAAAAATCCATCCGTCAACAGACGGCAACTCGACTTGTGGATTCTGAGGATTCCAGGCAAACACAGCTGATAGTGTCGGAGATCACTCCCATACAAACAGAAAACATTCATTGGAACTCTAAACATCAATACCCTAATTCAAACAGGAAAATTACACAATCTCACACAATAAATTGGCAGACAGAAACTTCGCATATTCGCTCTTCATGAAACTAGGATGAATGACAACGAAACTATGGACTATGGAAATTACCGCATTTTCAAGAGTAAAACATTACAGAGACTCGCAAAAGGTACACCAATCTTCGGAATGGTTTTTTTGGTCCAAAAATCCATCATTAACTCTGTCAAAGAAGTCACCCCCGTTAATGATCAAATTATGACCATACGCATCAGTAAGCCTATAGAAAATACAAACTTTTCAATGCTCATGCACCTACTAACATTGACAATAAGAAAATTCTGAAAATGTTGAGAATTTTTGGAAAAAAATAGAAAAAATATGAATAACATTAATCGAGATAACGTGAAAATCATGATGGGAGATTTCAATGCGCAGCTTGGCAAAGAAAAACATCTATCGAAAAATCATCGGCAAAAATTCTGCACACGAAAACACGAACACCATCAGCGCACGACTGGTAGACATTTATCATAAAATTTCACCTGAAAGTTATGTCTACCCATTTCATGAAACCTGAACACAAACAGAAAACTTGGCGATCTCCCATTTAACATCACCGTGGATACCAGATTGATCATGTTGCCATCTCCCATGCCCATTACACAACCATCCATCACGTTCAAGTCCGACGTGGAGACAATATTGATTACCTTACGAGAATGAAAATGAAATTTTCGCCGAAGAGAATTCGTGAAAAAAATAGTAAATATTACATCCCAAAATCTGATGCATCCAAAATTCAAGAAAAAAATCGCGGACGAATGGAATAAAGAACCAGTAATAATTGGGCGCACTTCTGCAGCAAAATTATCAGAGAACCAAAGAAATGTTTCCACTGAAAAATAAAGTAAAACACCCCTGGTGTGATTACAACTGAAGTTATTATTGATTGCCGAATCGCATTTCAAAAATACAATAGCCACAAATCTCTAGAAACCCTACTAAACTTTATCGACATCTGCAAACAGGCAACGAGAACTATGAGGACAAATAAAATTAATTATATAACTAAGCAACTTCAATCAATCGAGGATGACTTCAGAAATCACAACAGTCGAGATTTTTGTAAATCTTTCGCCAACATAAAGGTTACGTACCACAAAGTTTGATCTTCAAGGAACAAGGTGGAAGTCTACCACTCACTAACCGAGCTCGATAGCTGCAGTCGCTGAATTGCGGCCAGTATCCAGTAATCGGGAGATAGTGGGTTCGAGCCCCACTGTCAGCAGCCCTGAAGATGCTTTTCCGTGGTTTCCCATTTCCACACCAGGAAAATGCCGGGGCTGTACCTTAATTTGGCCACGGCTGTTTCCTTCCACTTGATAGGCCTTTCCTATCCCATCATCGCCTTAAGACCTATCTGTGTCGATGCGACGTAAACCAAATGGCAAAAAAAAAAACAAAAAAACACAACACTCACTAACCAAGAAAACTGTGAAGAACTAGTACGTTATTTTTCCGACCTCCATAATTGCCCTGAATCTCCTCCAGAGCGAACACAGAACACATAAGAACCAAAGCCAAACCACCAATGCAAGAAGAAATCAATCATCACCATACCAAAACTCTCAAGAACGGAAGGACATCAAGATAAGACGGAATCATCGTAGTACTATTGAAAAATGTAGGACCACGACCACTACAGGAAATCACACAGATTATTAAAGACATTTTGCGAAGTGAAAACTACCGGAAGAATGGAAATGCGCGCTCATCCACCCACTCCACGAAAAATGAGATAACTCTGATGTAAACAACCACAGAGGAATTTCCACCTTCCCCATCGCTTATAAAAACATCTTCGCCTGTCTTTTACAACGTACGCAAGAACAACTTGAGCCCCTCATCGGTAAATATCACGCTGGCTTCAGACCAAACAGATCAGCCGTCGAACAAATCTTCAATCTGAAATCCACCATGAAACTTCGAGCCACGCGAAATCTCCCAACCATCTGTGCATTTGTTGACTTCCGTAATGCTTATGACTCCATTGAACGACAATCTCTTTGTAATGTACTCTAAAAAAACAATCTCGATCCGAAGACAAGACGACTCATCCAACAAACTCTAATCGACACAATTTCCAACGTCAAATTAATCGAAGAGATCTCTCAACTTTTTCCGTTAAAACCGATGTCCGGCAGGGTGACGGACTTTTTCCGTTGCTGCTTAACATCGTTCTCGGTAAGGTCATCAAAGAATGGGAAAAAGAATTGAAAAGTCGCATCATATGGAAACCTGTCGTGTTAGGAAGAAACCAGAATAATATCAACGTTACTTGCTTAGCCTTTGCTGATGATTTGGCATTACACGACGGTCGTCAAATCTGAAACACTCGATGCCAGTGAGACCTTATACGTCAATTATAAAGGAGATCTCGAAAATATCAAGAAAGATGAAAGGAAAATCATCCGAAAAATTCCTGGCCCAAAACTTACAGATGAAGGATATCGTCTACCTTCGTACAAGATCACAGAAAAATACTCAAGCATTGAAACAGATTTCCGTAAACGGTGATTGAACTTTCATGGACACATTATGAGGCTAGATGACAACCGACTAACAGAAAAAAATATATATGTACTCACAAACATTAAAGACGTCAACGGTTTGGATAAACAAAAGTCTTAACTGATCTCAATAACGCCAACATCACCCCTACAGATGTCGAAGACCACAAAAATTTCAGACATAAGATCTACACTTGGGAATTTGCTTCAGAAGATAAACCCAGCAGATCTAGGAGAAAATGGTCTGACGAATGTCAAGCTAAACCTAGCGACATGATTAAAGAATTCTGGAAGAATAAGAAAATATTAACAACAAATTACAATTTGCTTTATGTAATTCATTATGGGTCGAAATAAACGGATTAAAAACAACAATAATAATAATAATAATAATAATAATAATAATAATAATAATAATAATAATAATAATAATAATAATAATAATAATAATACTCAAAGAGACCACTGCAGCATGGATTATGGAAACGAAGATAGATATGGATAGGTTAAGCATCTAGGAAGTCCAGCTGTTAGAAAGGAATACGTTTAGGACCACAGTAAAGAAATGTTTAAGTGGTTCAAGCCGCAGGAAGAACTAAGAAGTCCGGAAGAGCCTGGACAGACGAACAACGGAAGCAGGCCAGCGAACGCATGAAGCAATATTGGACAAAGAGAAAACTCCGCACCAAGAGAAAGAAATGATGAAAAATTAAATATCGTATGGCTTTTAGTGCCGGGATATCCTAGGACGGGTTCGGCTCGCTAGGTTCAGGTCTTTCTATTCAACACCCGTAGGCGACCTGCGCGTCGTGATGAGGATGAAATGATGATGAAGACATCACATACACCCATCCCCCGTGCCATTGGAATTAACCAATTAAGGTTAAAATCCCCGACGTGGTCGGGAATCGAACCCGGGACCTTCTGAACCGAAGGCCAGTACCCTGACCGTTCAGCCAACGAGTCGGACAGAAAGAAATGATGATGTAGCGTGATCCTTAGTGGTCCATTCTCTTGTAGAAAAGTATGATAATACAGTTATTGATTAATTTCCCCCTACTTATTTTTACGGTTTTCAACTTCATGGATGGCGCACCAAATGTATATCTATATTTTTAAGAACTTGTTAGAAAGACTTAAGATAGCGTGCATCCGAAATGTGGAAAGTTGAACCTATCCTTATCTACCTATCTGGCTCTCTATCTATCAGTTGACCGACGGTGAATTTAAGGGTGGTTATGATGTGTTAGATTTTAGTAATTTTGACTTGAATAACTCAGGAAAGAGGTCTAGTATTCTGCACTTGCATTTAGAGGAACGATGAGCTTTCGGGCTAATCTAGAGCTACCGGGCGAGTTGGCCGTGCGGGTAGAGGCGCGCGGCTGTGAGCTTGCATCCGGGAGATAGTAGGTTCGAATCCCACTATCGGCAGCCCTGAAAATGGTTTTCCGCGGTTTCCCATTTTCACACCAGGCAAATGCTGGGGCTGTACCTTAATTAAGGCCACGGCCGCTTCCTTCCAACTCCTAGGCCTTTCCTATCCCCTCGTCGCCATAAGACCTATCTGTGTCGGTGCGACGTAAAGCCCCTAGCAAAAAAAAAAAAAATAATAATCTAGAGCTCTTCAGTTATGAAATAGGGCATTGTTTGCATCAGTGGTCTTGCGATTGGTCTCCTCTTCAGGAAAGGGTGGAAATCAAATTCTTCTCACTCATGTTCGTTTGTTTCACGTCATATTTATATGAATAATTCGTTTGTTAATCATGGAATGTCAATCTCAATTTCATCCCCATCCGTTAAATCGAATCAATATTGGGCTCCTAGAAGTGAACTGGGAGTGAACTGAGCTTTTAAATGATTCACTTCGGTTCGATGATCAACATTTTTCACCCCAGTGAAGTCATTCCACATAGTTATACTGTATTATTTAATTCTTGTCGGTCCCGCGGTGTAGGGGTAGCGCGTCTGTCTCCTACCCGGATGCCTCGGTTTCGATTTCCGGCCAGGTCGGGGAATTTTACCTGCATCTGAGGACTAGTTCGAGGTCCCCTCAGCCTACGTGATTACGATAGAGGAGCTATCTGACAGTGAGATAAAGGCCCCGGTCTAGAAAGTCAAGAATAATGGCAGAGAGGATCCGTCGTGCTGACCACACGACACCTTGTAATCTGTAGGCCTTCGAGCTGGGCAGCGGTCGCTTGGTAGGCTATGGCCCTTCGGGGCTGTTGGGCCATGGGGTTTGGTTTGGGTTTGGATTTCATTGTTAGCACATGTAATTTCTGGAAGTTTCCTTCCAACTTATTAGCAGTAGGTTAATAGCAAATGAAGTAGTTCCACAACTAAAGATGATGCCAGATATTTTTGCAAACTCTAAAAACTACTGCAAGCAGGCAAGAATAATAGCCGAGGGGATTCGTCGCGTTAACCACGCGTCACCTCCTAATATGCAGGCCTTCAGGCTGAGCAGCGGTGGCTTGGCAGGTCAAGGCTTATTAAGGTCCTAGCGTTATCGGAGTTGTTTGTTATTTTTGTTTGTTGATATCGTGATCATTGCTGTAGAATCTTCAGTTTTACGTGAAACCACAGGGACGTTTTTCCAAATTTCCATATACATACGATCCGTGGCTGCCTTGGTGAGAAGACAATGACTAGGCCGCTTGGCTATCACGGAATAATAAATTCCCTTATATATTCTTGTACATTGGCTTTGTTCCAGCTGGTGACAGGATGCGCTATAGAAGGTTTTGTAGTATCCATTTGATTAGGTATTAGACCTTGCCGGGTGTAGATTTACATTCTTCATGTTGACATATGTGTATAGGAACGGGCCGTGAAAGCATCAATGTTAACATTCGTCGTGTTGTTGTGTAGCGCTCGGTCCATTAATGCTTAACTTCAGACTTCTTCCACTGTGTAACCTATCTGTACACTTGTATAGGCTTATGCTCGTAACACGTAGCCAAACTTCTCAAATCGTTTTTCGCGCTTTTCCTCCTTGGTCAGTGCGACGCCAGTCCGACTCGTTGGCACAATGGTCAGCCTACTGGCCTTCGGTTCAGAGGATCCCGGGTTCGATTCCCGGCCGGGTCGGGAATTTTAACCTTAATTGGTTAATTCCAGTGGCTCAGGGGCTGGGTGTTTGTGTTGTCCCCAACATCCCTGCATCTCACACACCACACATAACACTATCTTTCACCACAATAACACGCAGTTACCTACAAATGGCAGATGCCGCCCATCCTCAACGGAGGGTTTGCCTTACAAGGGCTGTACCCGGCTGGAAATTAAAAACAAAGTGCGGCGCTATATCTGTTGATGTCTATGTTTGAACCAGATGAAACCTGTGAAGGCAGCTGGCCATTTGATCATCGTTGTCTACGTCCGGCTCCGTGGCTAAATGGTTGGCGTGCTGGCCCTTGATCACAGGGGTCCCGGGTTCGAATCCCGGTGGATTCGGGAATTTAACCATCATTAGTTAATTTCGCTGACACGGGGCTCGGTGTATGTGTCACTTTCATTATTTTATCCTCATCACGATGCGCAGGTCGCCTACGGGAGTCAAATAAAAAGACCTCCCCCTGGCGAGCTAAACGTGTGCTAGGACACTCCCGGCACTAAAAGCCATACGCCATATCATTTTTTCATGACGCTTGGACGGCGTTTGCCTTCTTCGCAGTCGGCCAACATTTTATAGTGTAGAGCTAAATGGTATGATAGAACTTCGATTTGAGGTAGTCGTGCATCCGGCGATCGCTGGGAATATCTGTCGTTGGTTACAACGTCATACAGACTGTATAAATCCTTGCGTCGATCTCTTCGATAAGTTAGCCACGGTTAGCAATCGTAGACCCAGGATGTTTAATCTTTGTTACTCAGGGCTGGTTTTTTTCTTGTGGATCCGACGTCAAATAGTCGTTCTTCCTTTTATGAATATCCAGCCTATGTAGCACCAGTTAACTATTCTTTTATTGGTTTTGCGTTAGTCATCAAGATAGTTTTTGACGGCTAGCATGAAGTCTTCATCGTAGAGATCTATAAATTATTACATAATCGTGTATCTGTGTATCTATGTAATAATAATAATAATAATAATAATAATAATAATAATAATAATAATAATAATAATAATAATAATAATAATAATGATGATGAATAGCATTGAGAAACAAGAGAGGAAAACTCTCAGAAAAATCCTAGGACCAAAGTTCGAAAATGGAATTTGGATGAAAAAGAAACAATTTTTCAATTCACAGAAAAAATCACAGATACCATCAGAAAGAGACGACTAAAATTCTACGGATACGTACACAATGGATAACAACAGGCTGACAAAGACAATTCTAAATCTAGCTCTAATCCTAAAAATCCGCAACAATTGGTGAATTCATGAAGATCTACAAGAAATGGGTACTGAGGACGAAACCATTCAAGATACAATGAAATTTAGAAGCTTAGTAAACAAACATAAATTTGCAGAGAAACCAACAAGAAAAAGTACGGGCTGGACAGAAACACGCAGAAAGGAACACAGTGAAAAAATGAAGATATATTGGGAAGAAAAGAAGAAGAAACATTGTGCAAAATAAGTTCAAACGCGCTCCACAGTTGGGCACAACAAATAATAATAATAATAATAATAATAATAATAATAATAATAATAATAATAATAATAATAATAATAATAATAATTACCGGGCGAGTTGGCCGTGCGGTTAGGGGCGCGCAGCTGTGACTTTGCATCCGGGAGATAGTGGGTTTGAAGTCCACTGTCGGCAGTGTTGAAGATGGTTTTCCGTGGTTTCCCATTTTCACACCACGCAAATTCTGGGGCTTTACCTTAATTAAGGCCATGGCCGCTTCCTTCCCCTTCCTAGGCCTTTCTTATCCTATCGTTGCCATAAGACCTATTTGTTTCAGTGCGACGTAAAGCAAATAGCAAAATAATAATAATTTCGTGCGGCTATTTCTAATCTGATGCAGCCCTTGTAAGGCAGATCCTCCGAGGAGGGTGGACGGCATTTGCCGTGTGTAGGAAACTGGATGTTCTTGTAGTGAAGGATAGTGTTGTGTGTGCGTTGCAGTGATGCTGGGGGCAGTACGAACATCCAGTCCCCAGGCCAATGGAATTAACCATTTAAGGTAAAATTTCCGACCCTCCTGGGAATCGAACCCGGTGCCCGCTGAATCGAAGAAGACCACCCAGCCAAGGAGTCTGACATCAGCACAGTGATGATAGAAGATGAAGTACAGTATATCAAACCGTGAAGACTAAATAACATAACAGATTTAGAATTTAGTTATTTTTACGTTCGACTTCTTCCTTCAATACCTACAATCCAATAGTATAAATCCATCTCCAGGCACAACTATTATAGTTCAGGAAATAATTCTTAGAAAAGTTAGTATCCTATATGTCGAACTACACACGATATGGCAGAAAAGTAATTGACCGAAAACTTTGGCCTCTTAGAACATCAGTCGTATCATTATCATCATCGTCATCAAGATATGACATAAAAGAGGACATGAAGTTATAAAGCTAACAATAACTAAGTAGGTATTTAGTGCATAACCACTCTAACAGTATATAAAACAAGTATAGCTTGTTTTTGAAAATTGTAGCAATTTATAATTGTAGTATGCAGGCCTTTAGGGCAAAACATCTTTCTAGGTCGACGCTCATAACAAATACCATTTTAAAAAATGTAGGCCTTTTGAACTTGCTCATGTTTTATCTACTAGAAACCAAACGAATCAATAAACTGTTTGTTATATCATCAAATGAAGTCAAACATGTACCCTCCTCCTCTTCGATTCTTTGTTCTTGACAGGGCGTGGTGACATCTCATGTAGTAGCTCTCTTGACGTGACCCACCAAAGTGTTCCGGTCTGCTGCCGTGTTGATCGTCCCAATAGGGGCTGCAGCTGCTCCATCCATCTCGCTGAGATTATCCTCTGGGCCTCTTGCCATTAAACTTTGCTTCTACAATTAGCTTTTCCGTGCTGCCTCTTAGCCGGCCAACGGTGTAAGGTGCCTGCCACCTACAGGGAGGTGGTTCGATACCCGCTCAGGTCAGGGTTTTTTACCTGGATCTGAGGGCTGGTTCGTGGTTCGCTCAACCTACGCGATTACAACTGAGGAGCTATCTGACTGTGAGATAGTGACCCCGGTCTAGAAAGCCAAGAATAACGGCCGAAAGGATTCGTGGTACTGACCACACGACGCCTCATCATTTGCAGGCCTTCGGGCTGAGCAGCGGTCGCCTAGTAGGCTGTTGTGCCATGGGGAGGGGATGCTGTCTGTCCTTCTGAATGTGTCCTTGAAGTATCAGGTATGATTGGCTTATCTGCATTAGAAGTTACGTTTTAATGCCACGTTCGTCCAGCACGGAGATGGTGGCGAGGTGTTCACTCCTGGTTACCCTGAGGATATGCCAATATAACTACATGTAGAAGCTGTATGTTCATTCAATCTGCTCGTTCCATGGTCCAGGTTTCTTTTTATTTTTTAACTTTTTACAATTGTGCTGTACGACTCACCAACACAGGTAGGTCTTATGGCGACGATGGGATAGGAAAAGGGCTAGGAGTGAGAAGGAAGCATCCGTGGCCTTAAATTAAGTTACAGTAATCAGGAGATAGTGGGTTCGAACCCCACTGTTGGCAGCCCTGAAGATGGTTTTCCGTGGTTTCCCATTTTCACACCAGGCAAATGCCTGGGCTGTACCTTAATTAAGGCTACTTTCCGTGGTTTCCCATTTTCACACCAGGCAAATGCTGGGGCTGTACCTTAATTAAGGCAACGGCCGCTTCCTTCCCACTCCTAGCCCTTCCCTGTCCCATCGTCGCCATAAGACCTATCTGTGTCGGTGCGACGTAAAGCAACTAGCAAAAAAAAAAAAAAAAAAAAAAAAAGAATTAAGGCTACGGCCGCTTTCTTCCAATTCCTAGGCCTTTCCTATCCCATCGTCGCCATAAGGCATATCTGTGTCGGTGCTGCGTAAAGCAAAATAGCAAAAAAGTTAAGTTACAGCCCCAGCATTTGCCTGATGTGAAAATGGGAAACCACGGAAAACCACCTTCAGAGCTTCCGACAATGGGGGTCGAACCCACTATCTCCAGGATGCAAGTTCACAGACGCGCGCCCCTACCCGAACGGCCAACTCGCCCGGTTTTATTAGTTCTTACGTCGCGGTGGCACACACAGGTCGTATGGCGACGATGGGATTGACAATGGCTAGGAGTGGGAAGGAAGTGACCATGGCTTTAAGTAAGGTACAGCCCCGACATATGCACGGTGTGAAAATGGGAAACCACGGAAATCCATATTCAGGGCTGCTGACAGTGGGATTCGAACCCACTATCTCTGGAAGGCAAGCTGAAAGCTACGTGACCCAAAACCTCGCAGCCACTTGGTTGTTAGGTCCATGTTTCGGTTTCTTTAGTTGAAATGACGAAGATAAGGGCATTGACAAATTGAATACAACTAGGAATACTTTCCTACAATTTCCGAGAAATGATGTCATATGATTATTGTCCGTAACTGAAGGTTTTACAGGAAATTACACTTTCATGTGTTCCAGGACACTCACTCGCCGAGCGCTGTACGGCTGGGTGAATTAAGGTTTTGCAATACTTAACCCATTGCAAAACTAACATTATAAAGTATCTTTTACACATTTTGATGTGACAAAGTCTTGTATTAGTCGTATATTACACCATCAATGTGTTCATATTTCATTTTACGTTTGATACCCAACCATCATCCCCAGGACACAAGAGAAGGACCGTTCATTGTTCGACATTCCAGCTATGAATGTTGGTCTAAGTCTAACAAATTTCATATTCATTTACGGATAATGTTTTTCAGCCCTCGATATAGAAATTTAGAAGTGTCAGTCCGTTCACCAAGGTTGTATTTGCACCATATCGGCTTCGGCGCACAACATATTTACACGGAGGCATTGTTACCAATGCGTTGGTCTGCAACTCGAGGCTGTCGACGTAGTGTGTATCAAGACACGTAGAAGTTAATTCCATAAAAGTGAACAATTCATAGCCCAGAGCACCAAAATAAAACGAAGTTTAAAAGCAATGCTTGTTCAACCCGCGTTTGGAAACAAAATTATGTTAAGCTTGGAAACGTTAAGTTACTTCCTCATTGGATCTTCATAAAACACCTTGTATCAAGTTATATTTGGGTTAAACAATATTTTAACAGGTCCATGTTGAGCACTGAAACCTTTCAACTCGTATGAATTTAGAGATGCATAAATTACTTTGTGCTGTGTTTTTTCACATAACTTAGCCTCATTCTATATCAATTTATAATTTAACACATTCTCTTCCGTCCTATTGATTCCATGTTGTTGTTGAGTCATCAGTCCATAGACTGGTTTGATGCAGCTCTCCATGCCACCCTATCCTGTGCTAACCTTTTCATTTCTACGTAACTATTGCATCCTACATCTGCTCTAATCTGTTTGTCATATTCATAATTTGGTCTACTCCTACCGTTCTTGCCACCTACACTTCCTTCAAAAACCAACTGAACAAGTCCTGGGTGTCTTAAGATGTGTCCTATCATTCTATCTCTTCTTCTCGTCAAATGTAGCCAAATCGATCTCCTCTCACCAATTCGATTCAGTATCTCTTCATTCGTGATTCGATCTATCCATCTCACCTTCAGCATTCTTCTGTAACACCACATTTCAAAAGCTTCTATTCTCTTTCTTTCTGAGCTAGTTATCGTCCATGTTTCACTTCCATACAATGCCACGCTCCACACAAAAGTCTTCAAAAACATCTTTCTAATTCCGATATCAATGTTTGAAGTGAGCAAATTTCTTTTCTTAAGAAAGCTCTTCCTTGCTTGTGCTAGTCTGCATTTTATGTCCTCCTTACTTCTGCCATCGTTGGTTATTTTACTACCCAAGTAACAATATTCATCTACTTCCTTTAAGACTTCGTTTCCTAATCTGATATTTCCTACATCACCTGCCTTCGTTCGACTGCACTGCATTACTTTTGTTTTGGACTTATTTATTTTCATCTTGTACTCCTTACCTAAGACTTCATCCATACCATTCAGCAACTTCTCGAGATCTTCTGCAGTCTCAGATAAAATAACAATATCATCGGCAAATCTCAAGGTTTTGATTTCCTCTCCTTGGACTGTGATTCCCTTTCCAAATTTCTCTTTGATTTCCTTTACTGCCTGTTCTATGTAAACATTGAAAAGGAGAGGGGACAAACTGCAGCCTTGCCTCACTCCTTTCTGGATTGCTGCTTCTTTTTCAAAGCCCTCGATTCTTATCACTGCAGACTGATTTTTATACAGGTTGTAGATAATTATTCGTTCTCGGTATCTGATCCCTATCATCTTCAGAATCATAAATAGCCTGGTCCAATCAACTTTATCGAATGCCTTTTCTAGATCTACGAATGCCATGTACGTGGGCTTGTCCTTCTTGATTCGATCCTCTAAGATCAGACGTAAAGTCAGGATTGCTTCACGTGTTCCTACATTTCTTCTGAAGCCAAATTGATCTTCCCCCAACTCAGCTTCAACTTGTTTTTCCATTCTTCTGTAAATAATACGTGTTAAAATTTTGCAGGCATGAGATACTAAACTAATAGTGCGGTAGTTTTCACACCTGTCAGCACCGGCTTTCTTGGGAATAGGTATAACAACATTCTGCCGAAAATCGGATGGGACTTCTCCTGTCTCATACATCTTGCACACTAAATGAAATAACCTTACCATGCTGGTTTCTCCTAAGGCAGTCAGTAATTCAGAAGGAATATCATCAATTCCAGGTGCCTTGTTCCTATTTAGGTCACTCACAGCTCTGTCAAACTCTGACCTCAAAATTGGGTCTCCCATTTCATCTGCATCAACAGCCTCTTCATGTTCCAGAAATAAATTATCTACATCGTTAGCTTGATACAACTGTTGGATATGCTCCTGCCATCTTTCTGCTTTGTCTTCTTTCCCTAGAAGTGGCTTTCCATCTGAGCTCTTAATATTAATGCACCTAGATTTCCTTTCTCCAAAGGTTTCCTTGATTTTCCTGTATGCAGCATCTACCTTTCCCAGGACCATACAGCCTTCGACATCCTTGCACTTCTCCTTCAGCCATTCTTCCTTAGCTACCTTGCACTTTCTATCCACTTTATTCTTTAATCGCCTGTATTCTTTTCTGCCCTCTTCATTTTTAGCATTCTTGTATTTTCGTCGTTCATCAATCAGGTCTAGTATCTCCTGAGTTATCCACTGATTCTTAGTTGATCTTTTCTTCCTTCCTAACATTTCTTCAGCAGCCCTACTGACTTCATTTTTCATGACTCTCCACTCTTCCTCTACTGTGTTTCCTTCGGCCTTTTCATTTAGTCCTTGTGCAACATGTTCCTTGAAACAATCCATCACACTCTTTTCTTTCAACTTGTCTAGATCCCATCTTTTTGCATTCTTTCCTTTCTTCAATTTCTTCAACTTCAGATGGCATTTCATGACCAACAAGTTGTGGTCAGAGTCCACGTCTGCTCCTGGGAAAGTTTTGCAATCCAACACCTGGTTTCTGAATCTCTGCCTAATCATAATGAAGTCTATTTGATACCTTCCAGTGTCTCCAGGTCTCGTCCACGTATACAGCCGTCGTTTGGGGTGTTTGAACCATGTATTGGCGAGGACTAAATTATGGTCAGTGCAGAACTCAACCAGCCGACTTCCTCTTTCGTTCCTTTGTCCCAATCCAAATTCTCCTACTGTGCTACCTTCTCTTCCTTGGCCTACCACTGCGTTCCAGTCTCCCATCACAATTAGATTCTCGTCACCTTTGACATATTGTATTAAATCTTCTATCTCCTCATATATTCTTTCAATTTCTTCATCATCCGCTGAACTAGTAGGCATATAGACCTGCACTATTGTGGTGGGCATTGGTTTGGTGTCTATCTTGGCGACAATAATTCTTTCACTATGCTGGTCGTAGTAGCTTATCCGCTGCCCTATTTTCTTATTCATTATTAAACCAACTCCTGCATTACCCCTGTTTGATTTCGTGTTGATAATTCGGTAGTCACCTGACCAAAAATCCTGTTCTTCCTGCCAACGTACTTCACTTATACCAACTACATCTAACTTTAGCCTATCCATCTCCCTTTTCAGATTCTCTAACCTACCACAACGATTCAAACTTCTAACATTCCACGCTCCGACTCGCAGAATGTCAGTATCCATCTTCCTGATGATCGCCCCCTCTCGTGTAGTCCCCACCCGGAGATCCGAATGGGGGACTAGTTTACCTCCGGAATATTTTACCCGGGAGGAAGCCATCATCAGTACATCATTCATACAGAGAGAGCTGCATGTCCTCGGGAGGTGGTTACGGCTGTAGTTTCCCGTTGCTTTCAGCCGTGTAGCAGTATCAACACAGCTAAGCCATGTTGAGTATTATTACAAGTCCGTATCAGTCAATCATCTAGACTGCCGCCCTTGCAACTACCGAAAGGCTGCTGCCCCCCTTTCGATGAACCATTCGTTAGTCTGGTCTCTCAACAGATACCCATCCGATATGGTTGCACCTGCGGCTCGGCTATCTGCATCATTGGGACACGCAAGCCTCCCCACCGCGGCAAGGTCACATGGTTCGCAGAGGAGGATTGATTCCATATAACACATTATTGTATACATATGTACTCCCACCATAGGGATTGTAGACTAAATGTAAAGTGAAAGGTAAAAGCGCCTCAAAGAGCTAAAATGTTGAACCAGAACGTTAGTTGTGTGTGTAGCAAGGAACCATTTCGTCAATAGCATTACCGCGCGGTAGCACTTCTGACGAACCGAGCCGTCAATATCAATCTGAAATTAAAAGAGCAATGTTACACTAAAGCACCCCTAATTCTAGGAACCTTATATGTGTTATAATATATTAATTGTGTTATTCTCAGTATAATTTGTATACTGATTTTCAGCTCGACAATGATGACACTTCTGTTCTTTTCAGCAGCCAAATTTTAAAATTGCTGAAGAGAGATACTTAGGCCTATTCTGACCTGCTATGTCCAGTCTTGACTACATTATTTCTTTACGCATGCCACTCCTAGGAAAATGTTGAACTTATCTTCTCTCTGAGCGAAGCATTTCTGTTTAACTTCGGCGTTTGAATGTTTGAAAATATCGTACTCAACAAAATGATCAACACTAAATTAACTATAAGAAACCTTAGACATGGCAACTTATTTATACCTCCCACCTCCACCCCCACCCCACCCCAATCATTCTAACCAAGATACAAATAGGACTAAGATTTTCCTAAATTTAAGCAGTTGGTTCCTTTCTTTTCTTGCGCGCTGGAGAAGAAGTAATTTTCATAATGCGATCTGTTATCATCAAGATTCAAAGGAGTGTCAGTTTCGCTATCACTTACAGTTCGATATTCGACATCGACACTTTTAGGCCCTATACGAACGATTTTAACTACAAATACGTCCTACTTGATTATGTTATATTCTGAACAGAAGAGCTGCGAAGTTTCAAGCTCGATAATCTAACGTAATGTGGGATGTTCCAGGTTTCGAATATGATCACCGGAGCGCAACAACTTGTCAAATACCGGGCGAGTTGGCCGTGCGGTCAGGAGCGCGCAGCTGTGAGCTCGCATCCGGGAGATAGCGGGTTCGAACCCCACTGTCCGGAGCCCTGAAAATGGTTTTCGATGGTTTCCCATTTTCACACAAGGCAAATGCTGGGGCTGTACCTTAATTGAGGCCATAGCCGCTTCCTTCCCATTCCTAGACCCTTTCTGTACCATCGTCGCTATAGGACCTATCCGTGTCGGTACGACGTAAAGCAAATAGAAAGAAAATAGCTATTTGTCAAAGTTCAAATGCGTAAATTTGCTAAAATAAAATGTCATTGTTATGAAATAAGGTAAAATGTTACAGGGAACGACAAAGATATTAAAGTGATGTTCATTTTCTAAATGCATGACCTTTTCTGCCCTTCCTAGATTCGGAGAGGGACGGGAATTTTATCTGTGAATCGGGACTTGTCCCATCAAATCAGGACGTCTGTTAACGCAGGCTATGCGGTCTCGGAAAACAGTTCGATGGACTAGGCTACGAGAAAGTAATACAAGTCATGAATAACTCCTGTGAACCAAGTCATCGGGCGTTGGGAGAACATATATCAATCTCCAGCAGTTCGAGTTAATAGTCTGGTGGCTTGCTGTCCGCTGCTTGACTTGGCAGGCGCCTTCATTCATGTCTGACCTTCGACATCGACAGGCAATATTTCCTCCTTAGTCAATACACTGTGATAAATTCGAGCAGTGAAATATGGTGGCAACATTCTGGCACAAAATAAGAAGGTTGTCCGGCAAGTATTTGCAGACTTATGGCTGTAATATTGTACTGTGCGACTTTAAAAAAATCTCTCAGAATAATGTTGTTGTTGTTGTTGTTGTTGTTATTCAGTATATGGGTCTTTTGACTTCTTGATCATAACTTAGCCCTGTTTACTATGCACACTACTTGACAGAGCAAGTTATTGACAGAATATTTAACAAAGTCCACGAGTACAGGCATGACTGAAAGGAAGGAACACATTACAATATATATTTCCTGACAAGTCATTAGATGGAACTTAATCTACACTTCGCAAGAAAAAAATCCGCTCTTATATGCTCTCAGAATGAGTTTAAATCACAACATGTACTAAAAATTGACCTCATCAGTGTCCTTACAGAATATGTTTGGGCAAACGTATATTAGAGAACTGTACCCTACTTTGAAGTCTGCGCTTCAGTCCTCTTTTAAAAATAATACTGAGGTCTCTGGTTGGAAATTTATTGTTACTGAAGAGTTTATAATTACGTGTTTGAGTGTTCTTTTTTTTTTCCAAGTTGCTTTACGTCGCACCGACTCAGATAGGTCTTACGGCGACGATGGGACAGGGAAGGGCTAGGAGTGGGAAGGAAGCGGCCGTGGCCTTAATTAAGGTACAGCCCCAGCATTTGCCTGGTGTGAAAATGGGAAACCACGGAAAACCATTTTCAGGGCTGCCGACAGTGGGGTTCGAACCTACTATCTCCCGACTACTGGATACTGGCCGCACTTAAGCGACTACAGCTATCGAGCTCGGTACGATTAGGTTTAATGTATCAATTGACAGATAAAAGAGCAGGCTATCTGTTGCAAATAACTGAAAATCTGAAACATAGTCTTAATGAAATAGCGATTCAAAATAAGGCCACATTTGTGACGTCATATGCTGTGTTGACTCTTAAATCATGTTTCTTATTTCTCATATCGCAGACCTATTCTACACTGAGTTATTACCCACACTCCAAGTGTACAACCTTCTACTGAATAAAAATTCTTATCCACATAATATTTGTCTTTTATTTTCTAGAAATTTTGTGATTCGCGTATCAGAGTTGCCGTATCGTGCGTGTTCAACTACTGTCAGAGATACCGCGTGGAAAACAATCTACTCCGTCCACTGCCATGTTTCTCTTCCATCTGAACTTCTATGATCAGTTATATCAGTCCGTATTTGGCATTTCGGGAGGTATTGCTGAACTAAGCTGCCTTCCAGCTCTTTGCGATGCTTTAGACCTGGCATGATTTAGTGACACCGCGGAGTAGTCCTCGTTGGGGAAGTGATCTGCTCAAGGGATCTGCAATATTCCGCGATACATCCACATTTCAGTGGCCTGCAGTCATTGATGAAGCTTTTACGTAGTGTCTACCCTTCGGCAACATAAAGCAGCACCGGCAAGACTTCACGATTAACTAATGAGTTGCGAATCGAAGGCCAGTGTTACCTTCAGCAACACACTTCTTGCAGTGCTGATTCTGCTTTTGATTTCTACATCTGGCTCCGATTCTTGTGATGGCCAGCTTCCCAGGTACTTAAAATGTCATACCTTTTCAATGATGTTTCGGCCGTGCTCAGTGGCTCAGACGGTTGAGGCGCTGGCCTTCTTACCCCAACTTGGCAGGTTCGATCCTGGCTCAGCCCAGTGGTATTTATCATCATCATCATCATCATCTGTTTACCCTCCAGGTTCGGTTTTTCCCTCGGACGTAGCGAGGGATCCGACATCTACTGCCTCAAGGGCAGTGTCCTGGAGCTTCAGACTCTTGGTCGGGGGATACAACGGGGGGTATGACCAGTACCTCGCCCAGGCGGCCTCACCTGCTATGCTGAACAGGGGCCTTGTGGAGGGATGGGAAGATTGGAAGGGATAGGCAATGAAGAGGGAAGGAAGCGGCCGTGGCCTTAAGTTTGGTACCATCCCGGCATTCGCCTGGAGGAGAAGTGGGAAACCACGGAAAACCACTTCCAGGATGGCTGAGGTGGGAATCGAACCCACCTCTACTCAGTTGACCTCCCGGGGCTGAGTGGACCCCGTTCCAGCCCTCGTACCACTTTTCAAATGTCGTGGCAGAGCCGGGAATCGAACCCGGGCTTCCGGGGGTGGCAGCTAATCACGCTAATTACTACACCACAGAGGTGGACCCAGTGGTATTTAAAGGTGCTCAAATACGTCAGCCTCGTGTCGGTGGATTCACTGGCACGTAAAAGAAATCCTGCGGGACTAAATTCCGGCCCCTCGGCGTCCCCGAAAACCGTAGAAGTAGTTAGTGGGACGTAAAGCAAATAACATTATTATTATTATTATTATTATTATTATTATTATTATTATTATTATTATTATTATTATTATTAATGTTTCATTTCAAGGTGCTAACATTGTTGGTGATTATCTGCTTGCGGATTACCATGAAGTTTTATCTCCTGACTTTAATTTTCAGGCCAAAATCCTCGCTTACATCGTTGATACAGCTCAAAAGAAATTGAACCTCTTCTATAGTAAATTATCAGCAAGAATCACGGTATCCTCTGCATAGCGAATACCTTAGCTTATGGTACAATTCATCACCACACAAAGTGAGCAAGAAAGAAAATGATGAAAACATAATAATTTACAAACCAGAATAAAAGGTGAAAGAAATAACAAAATGTAGAAAAGGAGGGAGAGACAGAGGTGTTCGATACAGAAATAAAAGGAAGATATAAATATACATAAACGTTCCTTTTTTGTTTTCATAAAAAATGCGAAATTAACTAAGATATCTACTTGTTGCAACCACTGAATAATCGTCGTTGAAGCTGTCAGGAATTCATCGATAGTCTCGGAGGAGGCTCTGCGTGCGAATCTGAAGGTAATGTGTTCCCCTCTCGGGAATTCTTCTCCACAGTCACTGCCTGCAGAAGGCCATAGGCCCCAAGAATGCATTGCAGAGCCACTGTTGTTCATTTACTTTGCGTTTATCTTAATTCCGATTATTAAATTCATCAAGGGAATTTCGAAAAATATAATATAAATAATCTCATAATATTATTTGTGCATCATAACTTGAACAACCATGATGGAAATTGATGCAAACTTCTTTCTTAAGTAAATATTTTTTGCTCGCCCCTTAAGGTCTGTTCTGTTTGAGGACACTTATCAGCCAAAATAAGTGCATTATTTTTTTTCAAAACAATATCCTGCTGTTTGTATAGTGATACGTTTCCATCTAGAATTAGGTGTAAAGAAAAATAATTTTGGCATTAATAGTTTAAAGAATAAGAAAAAAATGCCTCCCTTCGAAAGACTACAGATAGTACGATATATACACATTTTGACGCTAATTCTTCCGTACAAGATACCATATAGCGTATGTGCCAGGGTGTGTAAACATTTTTCTGTTATCTGGTTATCTGATGCTGATAACACACCGATGGAGCCGGAAATTGCAACCAGATCAACCAGGCGAAGAATTTTTAAATTTCAAATACGGTGAATCAATTCATCAATGCGCAGGAATTATGTATGAAATAGCCACAGTTTTTTTTTTTTTTTTTGCTAGTTGCTTAACGTCGCACCGACACAGATAGGTCTTACGGTGACAATGGGACAGGAAAGGGCTAGGAGTGGGAATGAAGCGGCCGTGGCCTTAATTAAGGCACAGCCCCCAGCCTTTGCCTGGTGTGAAAATAGGAAACCACGGAAAACCATTTTCAGGGCTGTCGACAGTGGGGTTCGAACCTACTATCTCCCGAATACTGGATATTGGCCGCACTTAAGCGACTGCAGCTACCGAGATCGGTTAGCCACAGTTTACATGTTTCAGGTTTCATATCAACAGATTAGAACAATTGTAATTATTTTAGAATGGACACATTCTTCCCCTAATTTACTTGTTTTAATAGTCCGATTATTATGTTCCAATCTAGAAGGAATGGGATTGGATTCCTGGTAATAGCCCCTATCGTCTTGTGGGTTGAGCGTTTGGAATCTGATTCATTTAAGGATAAGACCCAAGAGAGGGATAAATAGTGATCGAGGCCTACGACCTCGATGTTTGGCCCCTTAAAACAACTACCACCACCATCAGCATCATCAGTACGTACTGATATTGGTCATCTCCCTATGCCCTAAATATTCTTTCATTTATTTTCTTGTTTAATCCTGATTCACTCTCATCGTCAGATAAAAATCGTATCATTGAGATTGATGTCTGCTACGCGTCCAGCTACTTGGCTGAATGTTCAGCTTACTGGTCGATTCGACTGTGGGCTGGGGATTTTACCCGCGTCAGGTTACCTTCTATAAATCTGTTTGTGTTCGTCTTAATACCTATTTTGATTAGTATACGTAACTGCGCATATTATTTTACAAGTTGCTGTACGTCACACCGACAGAGATAGAAATTATAGCGACAATCGAATAGGAAAGAGGTAGGAATGGGAATGAAGCGACCCTGACCTTAATTAAGGCAAGTTAGAGCCCCAGTATTTGCCTGGTGTAAACACAGTAAACCATGGAAAACCATCATCAGGGCTGCCGACACTGGGATTCTAACCCACTATCTCCCGAATGCAAGCCCACAGTTGCGCGCCCCTATTCTCACGGCCAACTCGCTCGGTAGATCTTTTAAGTTTATCCCTCTATTTCCTATACTGTTCTTTAATTTTCAAGTTATTTATATTCTTAATATTTTGTTGGTTAAGTCCGTCTTTAGTATATATTTCCCCGAACTGTAAGTAATCCATTGTATTTTTTTAATTTCCTTTGATTTCATTTTCACAGTGCACCTGTTCATAAAAAAACCCATGGCATTACAGCCCTTCAAGGGCCTGGGCCTACCAAGCGACCGCTGCTCAGCCCGAAGGCCTGCAGATTACGAGATACCGTGTGGTCAGCACGACGAATCCTCTCGGTCGTTATTCTTGGCTTTATTGACCGAGGCCGCTATCTCACAGTCAAATAGCTCCTCAATTCTAACCACGTAGGCTGAGTGGACCTCGAACCACCCTTGGGTCCAGGTAAAAATCCCTGACCTTGCCAGGAATCGAACCCGGAGCCTCCAGGCAGGAGGCAGGCACGCTACCCCTACACCATGGGGCCAGCTGCACCTGTTCATGCAGCGCATAATTTTGTTCACGAATTTATGACGTTTAATTTAAAAATCTATTCATTGTTGCCAGGAGCTTGTATACATGCAGTGACTAATTCTATACTATTTCGAGTATTTTCGTAACCAGAATACGTCCCAAAAAAGAATGCCATTGTTTTGTTTTTTTTCTCATCACGTCCCGTCTTGACTGGGAGGAAACATTTCAGGGAAGCGCTAATCTGGAAGGGCAGCTGATAGGCAGGCTGTCAGTTGGCTTCTTATGGCTATCAAAAGCCATAAAGTGCTTTTAAAAGGATTGTCAGGCCTCATTGTGTAACTCACTCTCATTTTCTGTCAGGATTATTACTTGACAACACAACATGATGTTCCCGGTATCTTGAAATACGACTCACATGATTACCAGTTCATTATTGAATGTGGCGCTACCAGTAGACCATGAGGAATATTATTTAATAATTTAATTAATTATTTAGGCTGTGGATCTTTCTGACAACTTGATTATGCCAGTTAGGAGATATGATCGCCATCTAGACAGTAGTCGTTATATCAAAAGTACAGACAAAGCGATATTTAAAACGCACTCCACCCAACTGTTCTCCATAATATGAATCACAGTTCTTGAACATTCCAGTCTTGAGTCTAATTTAGCCGACAGTACATAGTAAATGATTTGAAGCTGGGTATTGTGAGCTCTCTCTCCGTCACACACACGAGGGAGAGGAAGAGAGAGAGAGTGAGGCGGGGAGGGGGGTTTGGTTGCCCAAATAGTAGAGCGTTGGTTTTACGAACCCAGGATGGTGGGTTTGAACCTGGTTCAGCCTGGTGTTATTTGAAGGTGTTCATGTACATCAGCCATACTTCAGTAGATTTATTGGTATGTACTATACTCCTGGAAAAATTCCAGCAACGCGGCTACTCAGAAAACCGTAAAAGTAGTCAGGGAGACGTAAAATTGTTATTATTATTATTGTTTTTATTATTATTATTATTATTATTATTATTATTATTATTATTATTATTATTATTATTATTATTATTATTATTTCTGTGGTGTAGTGATTAGTGTGATTAGCTGCCTCTCCTGGAGGCCCGGCTTCGATTTCCGGCTCTACCACGAAATTTGAAACGTGGTACGAGGACTGGAACGGGGTCCACTCAGCCTCGGGAGATAAACTGAGTAGAGAGGTGTTCGATTCCCACCTCGGTCATCCTTGAAGTGTTCTTCCGTGGTTTCCCACTACTCCAGGCAAATGCTGGGATTTTACCTAACTTAAGGCCACGGCAGCTTCCTTGCCTCTTCCTTTTTTACCCCTTCCGATCTTTCGATCCCCCCAAAAGGCACCTGTTCAGCGTAGCAGATGAGGCCGTCTGGGCGAGGTACTGGTCCATCTCCAGTTGTATCAACGACCTAATCACACGCGCCAGGACACTGCTCTTGAGGTGGTAGAGATGCTAACCTTCACTGAGTACCAGGGAAAAGCCAACCCTGGACGGAAAACGGATTAAGAAAGAAAGAAAATAATAATAATAATAATAATAATAATAATAATAATAATAATAATAATAATAATAATAATAACATGATCTCTCTCTGTCGCTGAGCTGAGTTGCTCAGATAATATAACTTTGACATTTTGAGCCCATTGTGGTTGGTTCGATCCAAATTCGGTCCAGTGGTGCTGGAAGGTGTTCATATGCGCAAGCTTCGTGTTGGAAGACAATTTTTTGGGGTGAAAATTACTTTTATATTTGGCCCAGTTTTACGACCAGATGCCATTCCTGGCACCAACACTATGTGGTAGGAGGCATGCACTATTGCATGTGTCTGAGGTAGTTGGTAATGTGATGTGTTGTCCATATTTGATGATGTTTGGATTGAAACAAACACAAGCTGGGCTTAGGGGCGCAGACGGTCAAGGCGCTAGCTTTCTGACCCCAACTTGGCAGGTTCGATCCTGGTTCTTTCCGGTGGTATTTGCAGCTGCTCAAGTAAGTCAGCTTCGTGTCTGGCACGTAAAAGAACTACTGTTGGACAAAATTCCGGTACGTCCTTGTCTCCGAAAACCGTCAAAATAGTAGTTAGACGGACGTAAAAACAATAATAATAACAAATAAAATCCCAGGATCAACTGGAAATCGAGCCAGGGCCCTAGGAACCTAAGACCACTACGCTGATCATTCGACGAAGGAGCTGGATGCTCGGCAGATTTACAAGTACTTAAAGCAAGGTATAATATTCGAGTACCTGGGTGTCTCCGAAAACAGTTAAAGTTGTTAGTGAGAAGTAAAAACAATATTATTATTTTATTTATATTTCTCGCTAGACTGAGTGACTCAGATAATAGAGCAGAAGGTGGCTGTTTAGACTTCACCTCATCGCGGTTATATTTGAAGGTGTTCAAGTATGCCCGCCTCATGCCCGTTTTACGATGTTGAGTTCACGTGGTAGAGCGCAAAATTTACTGCTAGTTCCGACGATGAGCACTGAGACGTCTCAGAGGTGTTCAGTTCACTAATAAAAAATGGACGTGTCCCCATAAACATGGATCCAAAATATTGACAATAACGTTACCAAACCGATTATAAGAAAATCGCGCCCAAATAACTGTTTGTGGAATTCGATCCCAGTTTAAGAATTCATATTGCATTATGAGCACCTTACCTAACACGATGTAGGACCAATTTTTGTCACAGTTTACAAGTTGGTGGAAGGTTGGAAAACAGGGCACACATCGGTGGACACGGGAACCAATTCTGGAAGAAACGTGACAGTGTCAACACCAGCCAACATTGCCCGGGTCGAATAGACCATCCAAGGAAACAAATGCATCACATTTACGGAAATGAAGGCAGCCACGGGAATTAGCCGATGCACCTGCAGCGGATCGTGCCCGGCCACTTACAGATGGGGAAGGTATCATCCACGTGTGTGCATAGGCTCTTCTCTGGAGACGAAAAGCAGAGGCATGTGGACGAATGCAAAGAACTTTTGCAACACCATGCTCAAGATCAAGCCGACTTCATGGCTTCATGCCCGGCCCCACACTTTATTGATCAAATGGGATTCACGGTGCTGCCACACCCGCCATACTCTCCCGACTTGGCACCGGGAACATGAAGAAACCTCTGCGTGGTCGCCGTTTTACGAATTTTGTAGAACTGGACACAGCTGTTAAGGCATGGGTATGCAGCACTCTGAAATAATGGTTTCCAGAAAGGTCTGGAGAGACTGACACTTCGATGGCAAGAGTGTGGAAAATCTTATACAACTGATAATCCGACTATAAGCACGAAGCTTAGAAAATACACTACAATGAGTGAAATTA
This sequence comes from Anabrus simplex, assembly GCF_040414725.1. Taxonomy (NCBI): domain Eukaryota; kingdom Metazoa; phylum Arthropoda; class Insecta; order Orthoptera; family Tettigoniidae; genus Anabrus; species Anabrus simplex. Next base: position 571,849,325 of record NC_090265.1, read on the forward strand.
GTGGAGTGATACAGAGTGAGATTTCTAACTTATGCAACATAGTACTCCATATACGTTATTAAAGTAGATCAATCAATTTACATTAAGAAAGTAGTGAAGTGTCGACTTAATTTAATCCGGTTTTCCATCATGAAGACGACTGGATTCCCGTCCTGGGATCTGATGAGAGGTAAAGTGTCCGATGAATTAATAAAGTCTGCCGTAGTGGTACTCTCCTTTCACGTCGCTTGGCAGAATTATTACAGTCCGTGTTGGATCCACCTTGATCTCGGAAATCAGTCGTCGAAAAGTAACGGAAGTCTCCGTTCACGATCACTGTCCCGAGAAGTTGTCTTCCTTCTTGAAGTTTTCCAAATGCTAACTGAAACTTGTTCGAAAGAATCAGCACAAGGCCACTTTGCTAATCAACACTCATGACTTTCCGCAATACGTACATTTTCAATCTACGTTATCTGTCTGAAGATCATTAGAATAGAAAGAGTTGCGGAATTACGGTCGCCTTTATACAATCTCGTAGAAAACGTTAGAAGATATAACCAAGTCAGACTCCACAAATTAGTTTATTTTACCAGTTAATTTCATCACACGCCACTGAAGATTCAAATAATGTTACAATTATAACACTGAATGTTAATGTTACGTATTACACGAATGCCACTTTTTAATAATTATTATTTTGAACACACACACACACACACACACACACACACACACACACACACACACACACGTGACTTGCACCATATGCAAATATAATTACTCTTTCGAACTAGAAAACTAGTATATGTGAAACTACCTTTCTTGTAAAAAAAATCACAAATGCCAATATACCACTTCAGCATTCTGAATATCGCCAGTCAATAATATTGACATTTCTCGGTTGTTATTTATTTCAATGAAACTCTGTGAAAATGTGATGTAATATAATATGCTAAATTTTATATAGTAGAATTAGTCTGATAAAATATTATCCTCGATTGAATACGGTGTCAAACTGTTTTCTCGAAAGCGTTCATTTTTGAGTTGTGCGATCTGTGCAGTCAGCTATTAGAAGTGCAGTTCATAGACAAATCAATACGCGATCCAAATTCGCAGCCTGGCATAAAATAATGATATAAAATCTCGTCTGACAGGTCCTAGCACCTGGTCGGCGGAATATATCGCCTTGTGTCTGATGTATTGGCAAGTTAAATGATGCACGATCCCGGAATTTTAAAAAATAACTTCGATATTTCAAATAACTTCATATCCTCTGGATCATAATGGCACGGTATATTGGCTTTGAAAATAACCTTGTTCTGGATAAAATATCCGGAAAATGTAAGCAAATTTATAGTTTTACATGACCGTTGATCGCGTGACCATAAACACATTTTCATGGAACGCACATCATAGGGACGTAAATTTTCATTTCTAACATCCCAGATGTATGGGTGGGGATTCGTACCACGGACACCTTGGTGAGAAATCAGTGATTATGCCAGTGAGCTACCATACCCTCTCTGCAAAACTCCCGGCACCTCGGCGTCTCGAAAATGCGTAAAATTAGATAGTGGGAAGTAAAACCATTAAAACTGAGTTCAACACTGTCTCTATCTCTCTCTTGAACACACACATACATGCATTCACACACGCAATATGTGTATTCCGCTAAGTTTTCAAAACGATGTAACGGTATTGTTATGTAAGAAGTGTTACTCCCTCACACTGAACGTGAAATATTCCTGTTCTTTCAGTGTTTCCAACTGAAAATAATAACAACAACAACAATAATAATAATAATAATAATAATAATAATAATAATAATAATAATCTCCATCATCATTAGAGTTCTGCCCTAGGGCAGCTCTTCACATGGCAGCCCTCCATACAATCCTGTCCCCTGCTACCCTTTTCGTTTTCTTATAATTGGCCCTTATACTATCAACTATCTAGTATCTTCTACGTCCTCTTCTTCATTTTCTGTTCACCGTTCCTTCCATAGCATCTATCAGTAAACAATCTCTTCTCATCCAATGTCCAAACCAACTGTTTTTCCTCTTCCTGATTACCTTTAGTATTTCTCCCTCTTCCCCCACTCTTCTCAGCATCTCCTCTTTTGTCACTTTCTCTATCCATTTTATCCCCTCCATCCTCCTCCAAATTCACATCTCAAATTATTCCAGTCTTCTTTCTTCTGCTTTCCTCAGTGTCCATATCTCAGATCCGTATAATGCCACGCTCCATATAAAGCACTTCGCCATTTTCTTTTCCAGGTCCCGGTTCATGCATCCACAAAAAACCTCCTCTTCTTATTGAATGTCTCCTTAGCAATTGCGATACGAGATTTGATCTGTTTGCATCTCATAACTTCTGTTATTATGCACCCAAAATGTTTGAAAGCACTTACTTGTTCTGTGTCTTCCTGTCCAAACTTTACACGTTTCCTTACTTTCCTTGCACTTATCACCATATATTTTGTTTTTTCTTATGGATTCTCATTCCGAATTCCTCATAGGTCTTATCGTCTATCTTTAAATTTTCTTTTTGCATCTTCTCTTTAAATCTTCTCTACCAATAACACCATATCATCAGCAACTGGAATATATTCTAGCCTCCTAAAACCAACCCACACTCATCTTTTTCTTTCCATACATTTCTGAATAATAATAATAATAATAATAATAATAATAATAATAATAATAATAATGATAATAATAATTATAATATACCTCTTTATCTATATGGGAACGCATTTTCATATGACGTAATTCAGGTTGTTTCCATATCAATTTCGACGTCTTTTTACACTGCCTAATGGCAGAGGGTCTGGAACTCTTGTGGGTGACTTATTGGTGAATTTTAATTCATTTTTGTTAGTTTAATACCGAGTGTATCACCAGAGATCTTTTACTTGCAGATGGCATGAAGTAAAAAGTATACTTTCTTTTTTGCTCCCCTTTCAAATCCTGTACCATCGATCGGGTTTGAATCCACTATCTGGCGGTTGAAATGCCTTCACTCTGTACCTTGAGGCGTTTTTCTGGTAGCATTAAAATTAAAAGCAGAGCAGAATACACTTAGTTCCTCCCGTAAAATAATATAGATATATGCGTGTGTATTGAGCAACATAGACTATGAAAATATTTCGAAACTCTCTAATCCGCGGTGGTGCAACGAAGCGCACAGTTTATTTTGCGAGCGCGGTATGTGCTGCGATCTTGCGGATTCATGCTGAATTCCCACAACCGACGTTTCTTTCGTCTCTCTCTCCTTTTGTGACTGCTAAGCCGCTCCACTATATTTCGCTGCATGTGCGCGCCTTCTTTATCCTGTAATCCTCATCCTCTTCTTCCAAAACCCGCTATAATAGCATTTACTTTGCCTTGTTTCTTTCTTGCCAGAAAGAGATTTTTTTATCTCCTTCCTCCTTGTAAGGCACAAGTGAATAAATGTAGCACCAAATTTTTATTGCAGGGGGCTGTTCTTTTCACGGTTTCTTGATAAGGAAATGAATTCCTAACATTGTTATGGCGAAATGTAATTGCTTTCAAATTTTCTCTCTTCGTTTGCGGCCATCAATCAATAAATTAATCACTGTTTCGACGGATCGATACCCACATCATATTCTCCATCTTTCTCATTATTCCAGACATCGTACTTTACAGATGTCACTTAGAAGTACAGTAAAGCCTTGGGCTGCGAGCATAAACATGTTTCTAATCCAAAGCACTCGTATGTCAAAGCGAATTTTCCCACAAAATATAACTAAAACGCAGATAATTTGCTCCACAAAAATATATATTGTTTTAAAATGATCCACATGAGAAGCCACTTCCCTACACGTGACCGTTGCCTTGATGTTCTCATGACTCCTTTTACTGCGTCCAGACACATTAATTTTCTTTAGTGCAATTAGTTGATGTAGACTTTGAGTCAAGTCTTGCGACATCGGGCACATGCACACCTTGTTCCTACTTCTCGATGATTGCCTTTGGTGATTGTACTTGAGGATCCAAACAGCCACTGGGTTCACAAGTAAGGTATACTATACCACTGTTCACGGTTTTGCCTAGTCGAAGGAGTAGAAGCGCGTTCGTTTCACCAGGAAGGACGTGTTTTATTTTCCCATCTGAAGTCGAACATTTTTGGAAAATGAATTTAATTTTTACGATCGCATTTTGCTCGAAACTACCTTTCAGCTTATTAGGTGATGTTCAGTACATATTATTGCTGCTGTCGTGTGACCTCTGGAAACACCTGGTGCAAGTATTTCTAGTTGACATCCATGGACGATCTGCTCGTCTGAATTTGAGATGATGATGGTGAGGTAGGTCGGCCGCGCGGTGTAGGGGTAGCGTGCCTGCCTCTTACCCGAGTTCGATTCCTGGTCAGGTCAAGAATATTTACGTGGATCTGAGGACTGGTTCGAGGTCCGCTCAGCCTACGTGATTACAATTGAGAAGCTATCTGACTGTGAGTTGGCGGCCCCGGTCTAGAAAGCCAAGAATAACGGCCGAGAGGATTCATCGTGCTGTCCACATGACACCTTGTGATCTGCAGACCTTCGAGGTGAGCAGTGGTCGCTTGGCAAGCCAAAGCCCAGCGGAGCTGTTGCGCCATAGGGTTTGGTTTGGTTTTTGATGGTGAGGTAAGGAGAGGGTGAAACCCGATGTCAGCACATGGACTTCTGCTCTGGAATAACAACAATGGATCTTCTCAAGGCTTAAAATCATCATCCGATGAACGAATTACTGTCAACAGTGCAACTTCATGTGAATATTACGGACTTTTAGCACGCAATATAGTGATTAGAAATGTACACCATTATCTCTTCTACCTCGCCGGCCAACATTCTGAGGGTGGAATATTTCTTCCACCAACGGGACTTGAACTGGCTTACCACGGTATCAGACCACTTACATTTGAAGTCTTAACGATCATGATCACCAGACGGGTCAGTACACATACTGCACATCAAAGAGACATGGAACTTAAATCATTTCCAATAGAACAAACATAACTCACACACCCATAGCTCAGCTGGTAAGAGTATCCGATGCAAAATCCGGAGGTTGTAGTTCGGATTCCACTAGCGTCCTGTTGGCCATTTTAGTTCTATACTTCACTTCACTTTGATATGTACTATATATACTGTCCATTACCTAATATGTTGAAAGTTTATTTCGAATTTAGAAGAGCAATTTGTGAAGAGGTACATTATTTTTGGATTTATCTCAGCTTGCACCAGCCATGAGTAGGTCTATCAGGTTTACGTGGAATCCGAACCACAGGCAAGTGAGTTTTTATTTCTAAAATCCCACAAGCATTGGCGGGGTTTTGGTGCGGCCACCTTGGTGATAATAAATGAAACGCCAGTGTCTATGCCACTCGCCTATAACGCCCTCGCACCAGGTAATTCCTCAGCAGCTGGGGAGAGGGCTAACCACTCTAACGCACTTGATGTCGAGGTTACTAGTAGTAGAAAGCTTTGAACTTCCACGTCTACAGCTTCCTTCACACATTCAAGGAGATTACTCTTCTTGTTAATCTACTGCTCCCGCAATATCCTAGAACCTTGAGAGTCGAGCGAATTTTACAGGATACGCTCATTATGCTGATATGAACAGAAAGCCAACATTTTTAATAATGCTATTTGTTTTATGTCCCACTAACTACTTTTACGTTTTCGGAGACGCCGAGGTGCCGGAATTTAGTCACACAGGAGTTCTTTTACGTGCTAGTAAATCTATCGACACGAGGCTGACGTATTTGAGCACCTTCAAATACCACCGGACTGAGCCAGGATCGAACCTGCCAAGTTGGGGTCAAAAGGCCAGCGCCTCAACCGTCTGAGCCACTCAGCCCGGCGCCAACATTTTTGAGCTAAAAAGTGATGGGACCGCCTGTGAATTACAGGAACCTCGCTAATTCGCCTAAGGATCAAGTCAAATGACGCTTTAGTAGGTCTTGAGGTACATACATTCCTGTGACATTTATCTGTGTACGACGTGCTTCAGCATTTGCAGGAAAATGGGTTTACAAAGCTATCAGAAAAATTCTGATGCCTATTTAAGTAACTTATGCAGCTGGAAACTCTCATACGTCTGTGATCCGGGAAATAATGAGTTCGAATCCCACTTTCGGCAGCCCTGAAGATGGTTTTCCGTGGTTTCCCATTTTCACACTAGGCAAATGATGGGGCTGTACCTTAATTAAGGCCACGGCCACATCATTACATCTCCTAGGTCTTTCCTATCCCATCGTCGCCATACGACCTATCTGTGTCGGTGCGACGTAAAGCAAATACCAAAAAAAAATGTCTGAGTGGGACAATTTTGTCAAATGATTTTTAATGATAATGTCCTTTACTTTACGACTCACTAACTACATTTTATAGTTTTCGGAGAAGCCGAGGTGCCAAAATTTTGTTTCGCAGGAGTTATTTTACGTGCCAGTAAATCTACAGACACGAGGCTGACCTTCTTAAATACCACCGGACGGAGCCAGGATCGAACCTGCAAAATTGGGCTAAGAAGGCCAGCGCTCTACCGATCGAGCTACTCAGCCTGGCAAAAAGTTTTGTAAATATCATATACACAGGGTTACTTTAAGATGTTACGCCAAAATAACTTCTACTCCATTAAAAATATCGATATATCTCTGAAGAGTGTTTTTTTTTTTTTGCTTTACGTCGCACCGACACAGATAGGTCTTATGGCGACGATGGGACAGGGAAGGGCTAGGAGTGGGAAGGAAGCGGCCGTGGACTTAATGAAGGTACAGCCCCAGCATTGCCTGGTGTGAAAATGAGAAACCACGGAAAACCATTTTCAGGGCTGCCGACAGTGGGGTTCGAACCTACTATCTCCCGAATACTGGATACTGGCCGCACTTAAGTGACTGCAGCTATCGAGCTCGGTAAAGTGGTTTTAAGGGGTCGTGAAACATTACGCTATATTTTTCTGTGGGATTATTAATAACGGAGATATCGACACCAACTTCGTTTAAAAATATACTCTATGATAATTTCTGACGCTAATAGAAAAGTCCATACTATTATAACTCCAGACATGTAATTAATTCATACATCTGGCAACTACTTTTGGAAATATCAATAATACTTCAACTTGTGGTTCTAGTGGTTGAGAGCGGACACTGGCTTTGTAACAGACAACGTTCACTGGTGCAAGCTGTTCTCCTGCTTTGACCCCGGCCACATAACTGGTAATCTACGGTACATACAAGCAAGCCTTGTAAATACAGTGTGATGTATCAGCCGGATTTGCACCATTCTTCGTCGACTAGCGCGCAAATTTGAATAGGCGTCATCTTTCAGATGTGCAAACACGTTTAGCTAGCACAACTCCTACGTGGAGTTGGGATTTAGTTTTTCCGCCAGTGTATTTTATTGTAAGAATATGAACACTGCAAGAGCTTTAAATATCTAGGGTCAACAATAGCTGAATACAATGATATGAGTGAAAAAATATATGCTAGGATAGCAGCTGGTAATAGAAGTTTCTTTGCGTTCAGCAACGTATTTAAGGAAAGAAGCCTTAGTAGGAATGTGAAGCTGATTCTGTGACACAAGGTGATGAGGAACTATTATGGAGATGGGATAGGAGGATACTCAGGAAAGTCAATGGACCAGTAAAGGATGGTGGACTCTGGCGAATCGGGAATAGCAAGGAGATCATTGAGCTGTCTTATAAGCCAGATATAGTAGGAGAAATAAAAAGTAGTAATCTGAAATGGTTGGGATAGGTGGAAAGAAATACAGAGAACAGGGCGGTAAAGAAACGATAGGAAACCAGAAGGGCGTCGTATGAGGGGAAGACCAATGATAAGACGGTTGGACAACTTGGAGGAGGATTTAAGAAGAACGGGAGTAAGAAGATGATAAACCAAAGCAGTCAACAGAGGAGAGTGGGTGGAAATTGTCCAGAAGGCCTGTAAGAAAGTATTTTACTGTGTGCTTTAAATGTTTATCGTCAACCGAAATGCGCATTTGCAGTCTTTTCTGGAGAGATGATGTTATGAGCCGATGGGTTTCCCTCCATATTGCAGCACACGCTGCGATGATACCAACCTACATCGTTATTTCTTTTAATAAACATTAATCTTCCTATTCTGTATTTAGTTCACCCGTCATAAATGCGTTGCCAGCCCAATGGGTGCATCCTGTTGTATTTACGGGAGATGATCGTTGCCATAAGACCTATCTGTGCAGATGTGACGTAAAACCACTAGCAAAAAAAGAGAAATTTACGGGAGATGCCTGTACGTACTCTAGATTACCAGTTGTGTGACTGGGGTCACAACAAGGAAATTGTGAGCACTCGCGAACGCCGTTGAATGCAACAGACGAGTGCCTTCCTTTAGCCATTACAACAGCAACTTGAAGCATCGTTAGTATTTCAAAAATTAATTGTCTGATGTATAAATTAATTACATGTCTGAAGTCATGATAGTACGAAGGTTTCGGCTTGCGTCAGAAATTACTATAGTTCAATTTAATGTTTTACGAGCCCCTTAATACCATGAGAACAGAATGTCGATATTTTCGGTGGATTAGAATCTTATTGGTATAACAGCTCTGGTGAATAACCCTTTGTATGCACCAAGACAAGACACCATACAGTAAAGAATGCATTAACGACAGATATGAAGTATTTAAGATGGAAAATATACTAGCAAGGCCAGATATTATTGTCATCATTCATCAGTCAGGCAGAGCAATGATTCTGTTCTCAACTATAACATTTGAGAGAGATCTCAACCGGGCTGACGCTGGACAAGGAAAATAAGTCCTTTTACTATCCGAGTTAGTGATACCTCTAAGAGCACAACATACTGCATGAGAAATGGACAATAGTGTGTTTACTGTATAGAAGCAGAGTTGGCACCTGTAAGTTTACGTGGATTTGCCTAGAGATATAGGGATTACAGTAAATTCCTCAAAGAGTTCGATCATGGCAGTTATCAAAGATTCTCTCTGTATTTATCAGTATTATCATAATCTCTATCGCCCATCATCGGAATCAATTATTAAACTCCCAACCTATCCGGGAGATAGTAGGTTCGAATCCCACTATCGGCAGCCCTGAAAATGGTTTTCCGTGGTTTCCCATTTTCACACCAGGCTGTACCTTAATTAAGGCCACGGTCGCTTCCTTCTAACTCCTAGGCCTTTCCTATCCCATCGTCGCCATAAGACCTATCTGTGTCGCTGCGACGTAAAGCCCCTACCAAAAAAAAAAAAAAAAACTCCCAACCTTCCTAATTTAATGTTTGATTAGTAAGTATTTCGTGTTTTCCGATATGTTTAAGTAATTTCACGTTCTACTTTTGTAAATACACTGTTTTGGATTTCTTTTTCTCCAGGGTAAATTACTATATTTTCTTTCAGGAGCCCTGTGGTCACTCATTTAGTACGAGTTGATGCCAATTCCGTGCATATACAGGGTGTATCGTGATGATGTTACAAACTTTCAGTGATGATGGATGGCGGTAATTGGATCAATTTGAACTCCGGAAACGATCGAGTCAAAAGACGCAAAATTCTACTCATTTAAGTCCGTTTACCTGTACAAGTTTCACAAACTGCTCCATTTAAAACAAATGTTCGAAATGGCGTCCCCCTGCGTCAATGCAGGCATGTCCGCCCCCGTAGCGTAACGGTTAGTGTTATTAGCTGCCGTCCTCGGGGGCCCGGGTTCGATTCCCGGTACTGCCAGAAATTTAAGAAGGGCTGGTATGTGGTTGAATTGGTACATGCAGCTCACCTCCAATGGGGGTGTGCCTGAAAAATGCTGCACCACCTCGGGATGAGGACACGAGTTTACTTGTCCGACTCGTTGGCTGGATGGTCAGCGTACTGGCCTTCGGTTCAGAGGGTCTCGGGTTCGATTCCCGGCCGTGTCGGGGATTTTAACCTTCATTGGTTAATTCCAATGGCCCGAGGGCTGGGCGTTTGTGCTGTCCCCAACATCCCTGCAACTCACACACCACACATAACACTATCCTCCACCACAATAACACGCAGTTACGTACACATAGCAGATGCCGCCCACCCTCATCGGAGGGTCTGCCTTACAAGGGCTGCACAGGCTATAAATAGCCACACGAAATTATTATTAATGTAGGAATGTCGCCGTGGCACAAAGTTCTGTCGTACGCGTTCGACTATTCCCGGTGTCGTTTGAACAGCGTCGCAGGCAGCGAGAATCCTTGCCTTGTGTATGAGACACCTTTCGAGACTGAAGAGGATCTCTTAACACATGTCGTGCAGTCGGAGGTATCAGACCGATTTTTGCTTTAACTTTTGACCGCCGCCCCAGTGGTGTTTGGATACAGCGTTGGTCTAGTAACCCCAAGTTAACGGGTTCCACTCCGACTGAGGTCGGTGGCTCTTAAGGGTGTTTAAAGGTGACATGTCGTTGGCTTTAGGCACGTTAAATAACTACTGCTGGATGAACGACTCGAACGTTTCCTGACTACGGTCCCTTAATCTCAAATTGATTCATTTGCCGGCCTCCATCATCGCTGAAAGTTTGAACGCCAGTTCTCCCAGCTAGCAGATTTTCTGTTTTCTAACTCCCATACCACTTTACCTACCTTGTGTCATTGCATAACAGTTTTCTCTTTCTGTTACAGATGGATTTCCTGAGCATGACTTCCTTCAAGCTATCAAGATTCCGTTCGTGGATCCGAAGACACAGTTTTTTGATAGTGGTTTCGATGGCTTCCCTGCGTTTGGTCTACTTTCGGGTTCCGATATCAAGTCTCCGTACCGTCTGTTTTTGCCCGAAAAACTTTACGGGGAATTTTCTATTGTTACTACTGTGCGTCCTAGTAAACCTGAGGGTGGGTTTTTATTTGCGGTCGTCAATCCGCTTGATACGGTGGTAGAATTGGGTATACAACTTTCTCCTGCAGGAAGCTCGTTTACAAATATCAGTCTGATGTACACCGATGTTACGCATCACACGGTAACTCAGACTATCGCGAGTTTCGTGGTCCCCGCGTTCGTCAATAAGTGGATGCAATTTGCTCTCAGAGTGACAACCGAAAATATCACTCTTTATTATAGCTGCGAGGAATATGGTACAGTGATCGTGAAGAGAGAACCAAAGGAACTCATCTTTGACTCTGCTTCAACACTCTACATTGGTCAAGCTGGTCCACTCATCAAGGGAGCTTTCGAAGTGAGTACTCTTCCCAATTTTTGTCTGATTTTATACTAGTAGAAATATATTCCTTGTAGCCTACGTGTTGTTTAATGCCAACTATTCATTTTCTACTCTTGCATTTGTCATTTTATTGTAATTTCCGCCGTTTAGTATGTAAAATAGAATCTTTTACGAAACATTTCTCTCCTTCAGAGCAAGGTATTCAACCACATCTGCAGTGAAAATTCCGAAATAAATTTCCAATCTCTAATGTGATATATTCTATCAGAAGCATCACATTACTATGTACTGTTTAGATACTTAATCAATATGAAATTAAAAATCTAGTTCAAGTTAGAGAATTTTCTACTGTTGCAAACGAAATATTTTAAAACTACTTATCTAGCTGATTATTGAAAATACCCTCGCACTTCGTCCTACTGATTCCTTCCTCCTCTTCACCCAATTTCATTCTCTATAATTCATTCATCTTCATTAGCTCCTCAACTGAGGTTGAAGACAGGAGGAGCATAGGACCATAAATTCATGCCATGCAATTTCATCTCACCTGATCCCCGACTCCGTATCAGGAAACAGGACTAGGGGGAGACATACATCGTCCTACTGCTGGTGATGCAGCTCCCAGGACATGGGTTTGTACATAGTTACATTTACTGTTTGTTTTCGGAGTGCTAAATATAGAATGTGTCCCAGTATACGTTTGATGGAGTGACAATATATAAAGTATAATATTTTCATTGGACAGAATGATTTCTTATCGTAAAGGATGACCACCACTATCAAATGGGAGTACGAGTAAGATAAGCCTTACGTGTGGTATCGAAATGTTTGGTTGTACTCACAATGGTGACTTCCTGGGCAGCTTAAAATTTTACAAATCTTTATCAAGAAAGTATCTGGTATTTCTTTCACAAATGAATATGTAGGAAACTTTCCTCAACGTAATCGAGTTTTAAGTATAGGGCAATTGATTAATGGAGCACCGGGAGTGTTGGCAGTGGATATAGGGGCGCGTAGCTGTGAGCTTACATCTGGGAGATAGTGGTTCGAACCCCACTGTCGGCAGGCCCGAAGATGATTTTCCGTGGTTTCCCTTTTACACACCAGACAAATGCGGGGGTGTACCTTAACTAATACCAAGGCCGTTTCCTTGTCTCTCCTAGGCCTTTCCTATCCCATCGTCGCCATAAGACCTGTTTGTGTCGGTGCGACGTAAAGCAAATTGTTAAAAGATTAAGGGAATGAATAGACATGGCATTTTGAATGTCTGGAGCTCCGTAACGTAATTTCTAACAACTAAACTACTATTCTGAAGAAGTATTTGCTAGGAATAATAATAATAATAATAATAATGCCGGACTGAGTAGCTCACACGGTAGAACGCTGGCCTTCTGACCCCAAACCGCAACTTGACAGATTCAATCCTGGCTCAGTCCGCTGGTATTTGAAGTTGCTCAAGTACGTCAGCCTCGTGTCGGTAGATCTATGGGCACGTAAAAGAAGTCCCGCGGGACTAAATTCTGGCACCTCGGTTTCTCCGAAAACCAAAAAAGTAGTTAGTGTGACGCAAAGACAATAATAATAATAATAATAATAATAATAATAATAATAATAATAATAGGAACTCCTTGTTTACCTGACTGGTGGTATTGCCATCATAGACATGAGACCTACAGTTTGACGGGGAATCCGAACCACAGAAGTGTGACTTTTCTTTGATTAAATGATAATAGCATTAAAACATTTCGTTTATAATAAAACGGCGTTGCAATCAATTTCTATATTGCACCAAAAATACTTCACGTCATTGAATCTTTGTATTCTAGTACCCACCAAGGAATGGTTATTACATAGTTGTGGTGTTATATTCAGATAATATTCAGCATTCAGCTGATAGCCCCCGATGCTTGTCATTAGTAACATGTGTACTAAAACTCAAAGGCCTCGTTAAGAGAGTTAGACAGCTGCACCACGTTTTATCCATCCTTGCATTCAGTTGTGGCGCTACCCACCAAAGTGCCCTTTTGCTACACTCACGAAGTCGAATCAGACTTACCAATATAACTTACTCAGTTAGTACAGTGTTGCATCTAATGTGTGTAATTTCAGAGGTCTATCGTCCAAAATCCGATGCTATCACCTTTCGTGTCAAACAGAGTGCTGGAGTTTGACACACACGTTAAATCTTGGCTACAGCTGTGATGGGGGAATGGCGACCGCGCCACTAAATCGAATGTAGCTGTTTGACGTGAAATTACATTCAAATTATTGAGGTCGGGAGTCTGGCGAAAAACCTATGTGGCGCTTTTCATGTAACCAGTAGTAAATATGGTTTCTACATTACATTAAGGTAGAGGGAGCAGTACACAAGATATGAGTGCGGGAGATGACGTATCGCATACTACGTCATCACAAAATGGCCATCCAGTTGGTCTAACGTCATTTAGCGCAAGGTGTAGCTTGGCATGTAGACGTTGCTCAGAGACGCATGAGGTATAATTTGATTCGTATTGACTAAATCTCCCGACAGGGTAGGGGAGGTGGTGGTATACAATTCCTGATCACTAGATTGCGTGCCAATAGCCTGGATTAAATTCCAAACCTCTCCGCAGTGCTCATATGGAGTGAGGGCATATGACACTTTTGACGGTTATTCGTCCGTCGGATGGACACGTTAAGCCGTGAGCAGACCATTGCTGCTATTCGACAGGAGTAGGCTAAGTGCCACCACCGGTTTTCACTCTTTTCCTTTCTACTATCATATATAACGTCATTCATTTCATCTCATTAACTCCTCTGATGAGGATTACGTCACGAATGACATCCGGTCATAAAAACCCGCCACTGTAGATTCATCTCACCTCGTACCCACCCCGTAGAGAAACGGGAAGAGGGTCGGACAAAAGAACAGAGAAAATTCATTCTGGAAATGGCTTACTTCTTTACAGAATACTGTCGATAGTAACTTCGATCTCAAGGCATTACCTTTGCTACACCTTTATTTGATTTCTTTCACTAAACCGTCACCCTAGGAGAATACACATACCAAATACTTGAAATATTGGTCGAGTTGGCCGTGCGGTTAGGGGCGCGCAGCTGTGAGCTTACATCCGGAAGATAGTGGGTTCTACCCCCTCTATCGGCAGCCTTGAAAATGGCTCTCCGTGGTTGCGCATTTTCACACCAGGCAAACGCTGGGGCCACGGTCGCTTCCTTCCCACTCCCAGCTTTCTCGTCGCCATAAGACTTATCTGTGTCGCTCCGACGTTAAACGGATTCTAAAAATTTAAAAATTTGAAATAAGTCCCGTGTTTTAGTTTCGTATTCAGTCCTCTTAATTGATAATTAAATACTAATAATAATTGACATAACTGTAATATTAAGAATATTTTTATTTGTTTTGTATTATTGTATTATTATGCAACGAAGAGTGTCCAAAGTAACCACATAGTACATGCGAGTACATGATATTGATACCAACATGACGTCTAGCTCTTAAAATAAGTTTCATTGAACGGATTACTATGGCACCACTCTGCTCAATCCACTTCCTTCACAAGAGAAGGTAAGAAAAGCAACACCCTTCATAATCATTCTGAGTACAAGCGTGAGTTCGGGATTTTATTTTACACAAATAAACCGTTCTTTTAATGGCTGATGCTCTATCACCCAATTTACGAGCAAGATAATTCTTTACAGTTGTTTTAGACAGCGAATATTCCTCTCATGATGCCCTAATTTATATAAACTTGTCAGAAGTAGTTCAGCCTTCTGCACATTAGTTGCCTATCAATCCTGCACCCTGCACTACCAACTTTCAATGGTACTTTTTCTCTTTGTGGTAGATAGGTGTAACATATGCTTGTGACAGCGAATTAATCACTCCTTCAATGAAAAACGAAGTGAATTGATTGGCCTTTCAATAAGTTCTCAATCATGATATTTTATGACTCTGTAATTATTAAAGCACTTACGTTCCCTCTTATTTTATGTTGATGAATTATTGGGTGCATTACTGAACGTCATAGAAAGTGATCGCATTCTTTCTCTAGGCATACTACCTGGATATTGGTAAGATAATTTCATAGCGTGTAGATTAAATTATTTTCTTTATTAAAAATAGAATAGTTTTCCACTCGCCGAGCAAGTCGCTGTTTGGTTTAGGACATGTAGCTATCAGTTTGCATTCGGGAGATAATGGGTTCGAACCCCACTGTCGGCAGCCCTGATAATGGTTTCCAGTGGTTTCCCATTTTTACATCTTCCCACTTTTAGCCTTTTCTTATCCCATTGTCGCCATAAAACTGGTCTGTGTCGGTGCGATGTAGAGCAAATTGTAATGATAAAAAAATTAAGGTCGGATAGAAACTGAAGTAATAAAGTAATTAATTACCCTGCCCCCACCCCATCGCCCCAATGCCGCAACAGCACAGAAGAGCCATGGCCTACCAAGCGACCTCTGCTCAGCCCGAAATCCTGCAGATTACAAGGTGTCGTATGGTCGTCATGACGAATTCCCTTGGCCGTTATTCTCGCTGTCAGATCGCCCCTCATTTTAATAATTTGTTGTTATCGATAATATGATCGATCGATATGAATTTTCTAAACCTTTATTATCTTACACCAACAACTGTCTCAATGTCTCGATGCGAAACTTGTTCCTAGCATGAATTCTATAGTTTGGCTTTGCTGTATAAACAACAACAGTAGAGTACGTAAAGTGTACGCCAGATGTCGCACAGCGATCATAAGCGATTCTTAGTTTATGTTTCAAATGTTTCCAATACGAATCTCGAAGATAACCGAGGTCGAACGATTCAGCACTAGGGTGTCAATCAATCACTAAAAAGTGCGCCTACAATATAATCAGTGGATCATAGAATTCGCCTTCAGCAGATTGATGA
Source organism: Anabrus simplex (assembly GCF_040414725.1). Taxonomy (NCBI): domain Eukaryota; kingdom Metazoa; phylum Arthropoda; class Insecta; order Orthoptera; family Tettigoniidae; genus Anabrus; species Anabrus simplex. The sequence continues at coordinate 571,865,403 of NC_090265.1, forward strand.
TGACTGGAGGAATTTACCCTTTCTCAACGTCAATGACAAACATATAGTAGGGAAAGAAAGCTTGCACGAAGTCATTAATGATAATGGTTTGAGACTGACTGACATTGCGAATGGGAAGTAGATGATAACCAAAGGACCTTGGCACCCGCGGAAAAACATAAAGAAGGAGACATAGATATCACCAGATGGAGTAACAAGAAAAAAATCAAACAGACCATGTTATCATAGACAGGCAGCACGCATCAGACATCATGGATGTTAGAAGTTGTAGAGGTGCTAATGCTGATTCAGACCATTATCTTGTAAGAATAAAATACAGACAAAAAGTAGACTTGGCGAGGACGGAAACTTTGGATATAAGAAAGGAGTTATGGGTGGAAGGAGAAGTGGGAACTAAGTGGGAGATACTGAGAACAACTATCAGTGAAGTTGTAGGTGGTACTTTGGGAAAGAAGGAACATGTAAAGAGAGCAGAATGGTTTGATGAAGAATGGTTAACACTAATTCAAGAGAGCTAGGAAAAGAATGTTTCAAAGGAGGACAAGGCAAACAGTGGAAGAGTAAAGAGAGAAGCGGAGAAGAACCGATAAGGTGTGTAGATCCAAGGAAAGAGCTTTTGAGAGAAAGGGAATCGAAGAACTGTATGAAATGAAGGATAGAAATGAGGTACGAAAGTTTTATGAGTGAACAAAAGATCTTAAGAGATGATTTCAACCAAGAGCTGTTTTCTTTAAGGACGAGAATGGAAACCTCATTGGTGGCAAAAGCAAAGTGCTCGAAAGATGTCAGGAGTACTTTTACAAGGTACTCAATGGAAATACTGAGGATGCTAGAGAAAATGAGAACATAAGTGATGCTGGGAAGAAAGAGAATCGAATGAAGAGTTAATAGAGATTTAGAAGAGGTCAGGATAGCAATTAAAGCGTTAAAGAGGAACAAAACCCCAGGTGAAGATTGGATGGAGACAGGACTGTTGAGATATGGGTGAGAAGGAGTAGAGAAGGCTGTTCATGGCTTGACGAAGGAGATTTAGATGAATGAGGAAATGCCCAATGATTGGACAGTGGACCAATACATAAGAAAGGAGATAGAGAGGCAGTATGTGGAAATCACCGAGGGATTATTTTGCTGGACGGAACATACAAGGTTTTCAATAAGATATTAGCCTCAAGACTGGAACTATGGATGGAACGGATACTAGGGGATTATCAAGCTGGTTTTAGAAACAATAGCTCTACATTGGATTAGATTTTTATATTGCGACAGTTACTGGAGAAGTTTTATGAGTATGACAAACAGCTACACCAGCTGTATGTTGATTTTTAACAGGCTTATAGCAGGCTAGTGAGAGGCAAAATTTATAAAATTATGAGAGAGTTTGGAATCCCGAGGAAATGATGTTGTACTGCTCAGTTATTTATGTATGAAAGTCGTCTAATTACTGGATTCAGTGGTTAAGAGTGTCAGACTAATTATTATAAGACGTGGGTTTCATCCCGACCAAAACTGTCAACTTTTGAAGGGCTGGTAAAAATATCCTTGGCACTTCATCATAATTTCAGCGTAAAAACTTCCGATGGTGCATTCAGCATACACCAACAAAATTAACTGCTCATGTTAAGAAACCGATCAGTACGGTTTTGATATCACTACAAGACAGCAGTGCAATAAGAACAATGTTTGCACACAGGTCACCTAAATAGTAGGCACCGAGCGAGTTGCCTGTGCGGTTAGGCTCACATAACTGTGATCTTGCATTCGGGTGATAATGGGTTCGAATCCCACCGTCGGAATCCGCATGGGTGGTTTTCAGTGGTTTCCTATTTTCACAACAGGAAAATGCTGGGACTTTATCTTAATTAAAACCACGGCTATTATCTTTCCAACCCTAGCCCCTTCTCAACTTAGTCGCCGAAAATCTTCAGTGTAGTGCGACGTTAAATCACTAGAAAAAAGAAGCACTGCGTTAGGACCCGGTAAATAGAACCGTACGATTATTAGCCTATTACTAAAGCCCGGATGTTGATGACGTAACTATTAAAAATTCACTTAAAATGCTAAAAATGTATTTTTTAAATGACCTAAAAATTAAGAATATGAATTATAAAATATAAAAAATGAATGCAGAAAATCTCTTCAGAAAATAATAGGTTAGACACAAACTTACAAATTATATATTATAGGTATTTTATTTAGACGCTGCTCGAAGACAAATAATACATAATACAATAATACAATGGTTGAAAAAGAAACAGTTTGAAAAGAACTCGAAATAATAAAAGACAATGTGAAATGAAAGCCTACAAACAGATTTTAAAAATATAAGGAACTAATTTCTAACAGATGTAAAATATAGATATGATTCCGGAATAAAGAATCGGAAGGACAAGAATAAGACTACCGTACTTAATATTGCAATGAAATGTTTTGTTTCAATATTTGTACAAGTACTAGTTAAGTCATTCGGACGTAATTTCATAAAATATTATGGTAACATGATTAAAAGAGACAAAATGATCTAAAGAGAGAAAAATCTCCAAAATATGACAAAAAATTCTCCAATATAAAAAACTGCTCAAAAATATAAATAATGAAAAATAAGAATGATATATTTCTAATCGAGGTGCCATGAACAGAGTTTGGAGCAGTGCCATGTCATGACAAGTCATCAACGTCCGGGCCCTAGTTATTACTGAAAATGAAAACCTACAACCTGTTTTCCAGTCAATGACCGGGTCAGGGATGTGATGAATGAAGCAGATATAGGCTATTAGTACGATGGGGTTGCCACTCCCAAAGCGATTTATTAATGACTGATAGATGCTATGAAATAAGAATGGAGAGTGTTGCTGGAATGAAAGATGACAGGGAAAACCGGAGTACCCGGAAAAAACGTGTCCCGCCTCCGCTTTGTCCAGCACAAATCTCACATGGAGTGGCCGGGATTTGAACCACGGTATCCAGCGGTGAGAGGCCGACGCGCTGCCGTCTGAGCCACGGAGGCTCTGACCTGGTTATTACTATAGCCATAATTACACTCCGGTGTTGATTTGTTTTTCACAATGGGTCAGGTTTAAAATGCATTTTCTCCTTGGTTGGAAGATTGGCGTAATCGGCAGGTTCATCCCTTCGTTTGTCTTATTACGTTCGAGTAAGGGCGTAGTGAGAAAGGAGAAGGAATTCATTAAGAGAGTATGAGTAGTTAATATAGAAAACAGTAGGCGAGTTAAGTAAGAGAAGATGATTCAGATCCAGACTTGCACTTGATATTTTCTTTTCGTCAGAAGACTTCAGATTGCGTTTGTTAGATTTTTTTTACGATTTAGTGAGACAGGAGAGAATTAATCCTGATTAAAGTATGAGATAGCAAGGGAAGATAACCTTGATGATGTATTTGGAACTAAATAAAGAGCTTGAAATTTCAGCATGATCTTCAATTATGAAACATGCTATGGGATTTTCCTTTAGACAGTTTTCTCTGCAGATGTGGTTGCTACCTTATTCTGACTTCAAATGAGTAGATAATATACAGTATTTGCAGAGGAACACAAAATTACCAGCTAAATATCCTGAACATTGTAATTATTTACATTTAAAATGATTCTCCCTTTATTTTTAACATGAATGGCAGTTAACTAATCACTTTCCAGTAGAATATCTGACTTAATAAATTATACAAGGTCATTTAAAGTAAAAATGTATATTCCTAAATTGATTTCTTTCCAAACATAATTTCCCCACATACTGCCGACATTTCATTAGTTAAAACCGAGGATCGGTAGAGATGTATTGGCTACTCCATCTAATTTAGTGCTCCTTAGGATGAAGTGATTTAGACAAAGTCCTGAACTAATTCAGAGTTTTCTCGATTACTCTAGATTTCATGAGTAGATGAAAGAAATTTAATTTTTAGTGTTTGTAGAAACTGATTAGTCTTTTCATAATAAAATCTATTTATTCTGACTTATTAGTTATCAAAATGTTATCCACCTTAGAAATATTACGTGGGATCACCCCCACTAGGCTGATTTTAATTGATTAATTGTGTGCATGGTAGATATATTCCTGTGTACTTCTCTTTTCAGCTTGGTAAGTAGGCATGCAATATTGTTAAACGAATGTACCTTGCTTTTAGTTTAGTATATATTTTCATGAATCGAGGGCTGGCATTGGGATTATAGTAATTGTAAAATTGTAGTAATTAAATGATACCCAACTCACTCGCCATTGATCTACGAATTGTAGATACTTCATTTCTGTTTATTGGTAGATCGCAATAAAAATATATTTGAATATCAACGAAGAGAAATATCTCCGAATAGTAATTTTAAATTTTTCAGGAAAAATTCTCGCGTTAATTGCTTTGGCCTTTCATAACTTTCTTGATGACATGTATAGCCTAATTTTAAAAACTCATATTCTCCTAACAAGGTTCGTAGTTTAAAAAAAATAAATCTTAATTTTTTAAAATATAACATTATGCTCGAGAATAAAAGGTAATGTATAATAGAGCTTTTGTTGTTTTTCAACTCTTATACACGATTGTGAGTGTAAGTAGCACAGGAACATCGTAAGAATGGGGAAGCTATTACAGACATAATTAAAAGAAAATGACATTATTATAACAATGACCATTATTTATTTATGTACTTATGTGGTAGTATTTGAATTATGAGAAACTTACGTTAAACTATGTGCAGCAGTGCTGAGCATGCTTAATTCCTCATCCAAACGAAAGCAACCATCCACTAAATTAAAAATGGATTGTAGACCATTACTTGGTAATTCACTTAGCAATCTGCAATAATTTCAAGGAATACGATAGAGGATAAACGCCGTTTATTTTTTGCCGACATCTTTATGGTAACGCTCTTTCTATTTATTATTTTATCTTTGTGTTCCATGCCTACGGGGAACACTCGCTACCCATTAGGTAATAGTGATTCTACCAAAAATTACACCGTTGGTTTTTCATCATATTTTTACGAATAAAACACTGACGGTTTTATTAGACTAATTTAATTTAGGATGACGCAAATAGTACACACACTCATGCACAATTATATTTCAAAATGAATGACATCACTTCACTATTAGTGGCTATTTGTAAAAGTTCCTTTTCCTCCCATCGTGTCTCAAACTGGCAGTGATTACCTGAAATGGGCGATTCTTCGTTGTGTTGATTGGCAGGTTTCGCCTTTCGCTTCGTTTCGCACGCACTACTCACTTCGCATTGCAGCCTCATGCAGCTAAGTTCCCACGTATGCCCATTGGTTATCATAACACACCATAGCTGTTCACTTGGCTCGACTCCAGACAAGACTCACGTGACTGCTCCACACAACGAACTACTAAACACATATTACTCGACAAGACAATAAGATAGCACAAACTCAACAATCAATCAATCAATCAATCAATCAATCAATCAATCAATCAATCAATCAATCAATCAATCAATCAATCAATCAATCAATCAATCAATCAATCAATCAATCAATCAATCAATCAATCAATCAATCAATCAATCAATCAATCAATCAATCAATCAATCAATCAATACTGATCTGCATTTAGGGCAGTCGCCCAGGTGGCAGATTCCCTATCTATTGCTTTCCTAGCCTTTTCCGAAATGATTTCAAAGAAATTGGAAATTTATTGAACATCTCCCTTGGTAAGTTATTCCAATCCCTAACTTTCCTTCCTATAAATGAATATTTGCCCCAGTTTGTCCTCTTGAATTCCAACTTTATCTTCATATTGTGATCTTTCCTACTTTTATAAAGGCCTTTCAAACTTATTCGTCTACTAATGTCATTCCACGAAATCTCTCCGCTGACAGCTCGGAACATACAACTTAGTCGAGCAGCTCTTCTTCTTTCTCTCAATTCTTCCCAACCCAAACATTGCAACATTTTTGTAACGCTACTCTTTTGTCGGAAATCACCCAGAATAAATCGAGCTGCTTTTCTTTGGATTTTTTCCAGTTCTTGAATCAGGTAATCCTGGTGAGGGTCCCATACACTGGAACAATACTCTAGTTGGGGTCTTACCAGAGACTTATATGCCCTCTCCTTTACATCCTTACTACAACCCCTAAACACCCTCATAACCATGTGCAGAGATCGGTACCCTTTATTTACAATCCCATTTATGTGATTACCCCAATGAAGATCTTTCCTTATATTAACACCTAGATACTTACAATGATCCCCAAGAGGAACTTTCACCCCATCAACGCAGTAATTAAAACTGAGAGGACTTTTCCTATTTGTGAAACTCACAACCTGACTTTTAACCCCGTTTATCAACATACCATTGCCTGCTGTCCATCTCACAACATTTTCGAGATCACGTTGCAGTTGCTCACAATCTTGTAACTTATTTATCACTCTATAGAGAATAACATCATCCGCAAAAAGCCTTACCTCCGATTCCACTCCTTTACTCATATCATTTATATATATAAGAAAATATAAAGGTCCGATAACACTGCCCTGAGGAACTCCCCTCTCAGCTATTACAGGGTCAGACAAAACTTCACCTACTCTAACTCTCTGAGATCTATTTTCTAGAAATATAGCAACCCATTCAGTCACTCTTTTGTCTAGTCCAATTGCACTCATTTTTTCCAGTAGTCTCCCATGATCCACCCTATCAAATGCTTTAGACAGGTCAATCGCGATACAGTCCATTTGACCTCCAGAATCCAAGATATCTGCTATATCTTGCTGGAATCCTACAAGTTGAGCTTCAGTGGAATAATCTTTCCTAAAACCGAATTGCCTTCTATCGAACCAGTTATTAATTTCACAAACATGTCTAATATAATCAGAAAGAATGCCTTCCCAAAGCTTACATACAATGTATGTCAAACTTACTGGCCTGTAATTTTCTGCTTTATGTCTATCACCCTTTCCTTTATACACAGGGGCTACTATAGCAACTCTCCATTCATCTGGTATAGCTCCTCCGACCAAACAATAATCAAATAAGCACTTCAGATATGGTACTATATCCCAACCCATTGTCTTTAGTATATCCCCAGAAATCTGATCAATTCCAGCCGCTTTTCTAGTTTTCAACTTTTGTATCTTATTGTAAATGTCATTGTTATCATATGTAAATTTTATTACTTCTTTGGCCTTAGTCTCCTCCTCTATCTCGACATTATCCTTGAAACCAACAATCTTTACATACTGCTGACTGAATACTTCTGCCTTTTGAAGATCTTCACATACACACTCCCCTTGTTCATTAATTATTCCTGGAATGTCCTTCTTGGAACCTGTTTCTGCCTTAAAATACCTATACATACCCTTCCATTTTCCACTAAAATTTGTATGACTGCCAATTATGCTTGCCATCATATTATCCGTAGCTGCCTTCTTTGCTAGATTCAATTTTCTAGTAAGTTCCTTCAATTTCTCCTTGCTTCCACAGCCATTTCTAACTCTATTTCTTTCCAGTCTGCACCTCCTTCTTAGTCTCTTTATTTCTCTATTATAATAGGGTGGGTCTTTACCATTCTTTACCACCCTTAAAGGTACAAACCTGTTTTCGCATTCCTCAACAATTTCTTTAAACCCATCCCAGAGTCTTTTTACATTTTTATTTACCGTTTTCCACCGATCATAGTTACTTTTTAGAAACTGCCTCATGCCTGCTTTATCAGCCATATGGTACTGCCTAATAGTCCTACTTTTAAGACCTTCCTTTCTATCACATTTATTTTTAACTACCACAAAAACGGCTTCATGATCACTAATACCATCTATTACTTCAGTTTCCCTATAGAGCTCATCTGGTTTTATCAGCACGACATCCAGGATATTTTTCCCTCTGGTTGGTTCCATCACTTTCTGAATCAGCTGTCCTTCCCATATTAACTTATTTGCCATTTGTTGGTCATGCTTCCTGTCGTTCGCATTTCCTTCCCAATTGACATCTAGCAAATTCAGATCTCCCGCTACAATCACATTTCTCTCCATATCGGTTCCTACATAGCTGACTATCCTATCAAATAATTCCGAATCCGCGTCAGTGCTACCCTTTCCAGATCTGTACACTCCAAATATATCAAGTTGCCTATTATCTTTAGAAATGAGCCTTACACCTAGAATTTCATGTGTCTCATCTTTAACTTTTTCGTAGCTTACAAATTCTTCTTTCACCAGAATGAACACTCCCCCTCCCACCATTCCTATCCTATCTCTACGATACACACTCCAGTGCCGTGAGAAAATTTCTGCATCCATGATATCATTTCTCAGCCATGATTCAACTCCTATTACAATATCTGGTAAATATATATCTATTAAATTACTTAGTTCTATTCCTTTCTTTACAATACTTCTACAGTTCAACACTAACAATTTTATGTCATCCCTACTTGATTTCCAGTTCTCTGTTCCCTTGGTGGTCATTCCTGTACGACCCTCAGCTGCTACTACTGCCCGTTATGATACCATCCCTCACATTATAAATGGCAATGTTGTATTACATTAAAACCCCACCAAATCCTATGGCACTACAGCCCTTGGAGGGCCTTGGGCTACCAAGCGACCGTTGCTCAGCCCGAAGGCCTGCATATTACGTGGTGTCGTGTGGCTTTCTAGATCGGGGCCGATATCTCACCGTCAGATAGTTCATCAATTCTAATCACGTAGGCAGAGTGGACTTCGAATCACCCTTCAGGTCCAGGTAAAAATCCCTGACCTGGCCATCGAAGCCGGGGCCTCCGGGTGCGCTACCCCGACACCACGAGGCCGGCTGTATGCACATTAAATAACTAAAACTATAGATTATAGGATCCAACTTCGGTGCAGAGTATAAAATACATTCGTTCACAATTTACATAGGTTTACATTATTTAACTGTGTAATTTACTTTATCAAAAGTAACAGCATGTCGCTTAGTGACACTAAAATTTTCGTATTATGATTACCGCAGTGGCTCAGTTACTGGTTTTCCGCGTGGATACCCGAGGCTCGAATCCAAGTCGATCTTGGGTTCACACGTTCGCCTGAAGAATAACGTGACGTCGTGAGTGGCATCCAGAATTAAATCCCACGCCAAAACTGAGACTGGGTGTCTTCATTGCCCTAGAAATATCTGGGATAAAATGAAAAAAGTTTCTTATCCTACATGTATTCATAGGGTAGCAGGATATATCCTTGGTTCGTTGCTCAAGGTTTGCCTGGCAGAGAGTCACTTGATGGGAATATCCCTTCCATGTTTTGAAATCATTGCAGTTAATTAGAAATGCACACTCCAGTAGTGACATCAGAACAACACAATTTATCATCTGCACTAAGTGCGAAAGACCCCTAGGATGAAGCAATAATAATCAGAAAGGAATAGATTTATGTTTAAAAACTATTTACTTTACCTCAAATGCGGTCGTTTGTAGTCCGACGTCTATAAACCATGCATAAAATATTATGTATCATTTAATACTATAATATCATCCCTTCTATTTTATCAGAATTCGAACATACTTATTTTCTCCCGAGAACTGCTTCATTTCAAGTTACATTGGCTGTTCAGTTCACGTAACTCCCTTTTTAATATCGCATCACTTCTTCAAGAAGAAGTTAATTCCATCACGGATTTCTTACAGTTCACTGGCGATAACAAGCTCTCAATTAATGCCAGCTTATACGCTTTTCATTTGTTGTTACCGGGGAGACAGCGAGATTCATTGTCACTACACTTCACTGCACCCAACATGGAGTAGTGCTTGCAGGAGACCTAATGAAGTAAACAGCTTCTCCTTTCGTTCAAGTAATTAAAATCGAACATACCTGTATTTCCAGTTATTATTATTATTATTATTATTATTATTATTATTATTATTATTATTATTATTATTATTATTATTATTAGACTTTCTTTTTCCGTCATGGTCTTCTAGAGACCACGTGACAATGTTTCATCCTTTGCTGTTACTTCTTCTTCCTGCAATACTCCTTTATTTGCTCACTATGTTTTGATTTTCTCTGCTCGGACCATTTTGAGTCTGTTTTCTTTCCCTCCCGACCTTAGAATACTTCCAGTTTTAACAATTTCTTTCTAAAAATTTCTACCTCTTTTTCTGCTTCTTCTCTCATATTGTTTCTTTTCAAATCTTTCTAGACTTCATGAATCCACGTTGTTGTTGACTTCTTGTTGAAAAGATATTTGGAAATCTGTTTCGTTAAACTGTTTTCAACCATTCTCTGTAAGTGCCCAAAAAATATCAATCGCTTCCTTTGCATTGTTTCTGTTAAGTTTTGTACCTAAGTTCAGGTATATTTCATCATTAGTTCTTCATTTCCAGAGTTCTGTAGTTCTTAGCGGACCGAGTATTTTCCGTATAATTTTTCTTCCCAGTATTTCAAATTTAATAAGCTTGTAATTCAGTACTATATATTTACTCGCATATAGGCATTCTGGTTTGACTACTGCGCTTTAGTGTTGTATTTTGAGGTTTTATGTTTTATGCTGGCAGCAAGCCGGCCTCTTACTGCTGAGTTTCGTAGTTCAAATCCCGGTCACTCCATGTGAGATTTGTGCTGGGCAAAGTGGAGGCAGGACATGTTTTTCTCCGGGTACTCCGGGTTTACCCTGTCATCTCTCATTCCAGAAAATCTCTCCAGTATCATTTCATTTCATCTGTCAGTCGTTAATCATTGCTCCAGAGGAATGCGACAGGCTTCTCAGCCGGCACAATTCCTATCATCACCGCTAGATTGGGGTTCATTCATTCCATCATTCAATTTCTGAACCGGTCGAATGACTGGAAACAGGCTGAGGATTATAATTTTTATTATTACTTACGTATATGTTGAGTGTTACGCTGACGAGGAATCCCCTACAATCTTTCTACCTACACAGTTTACATCCTCCGTTTTTCCAGCAGAGCTTGTCGAACCCTTGATTTTTTTCCATACTGTCGTAATCGCACAACACAGCACAAGTAACGATTTAGTATTCTTTTCTGTTTCGTGGTGACTAATATTGCATAGTTTTTTTATGACTCCCTCTCCTGTTTCCACTTAGCCACTATTACTACGAACTTGTTCTAATCACGGAATTCGTGTTTTTTTTTTGTCTGTTCGATAGCTGTGGTTGAATACACACGTGGTATATTTGGTGATACAAGAAGTCTATTTTTCAATCCAGAGAGCGCCTTCGATGCCTATTTGGAGATGGTTTAACATAAAAATAATTGAAGTTGAGAAGACAAGCGGAACATATTTTTGTGACTATGAAATGAAATGGGAAACATTATCTCATTCGTTAAAACTAGGCAATCTTTTTCATGAAAAGCGAGGATTATTTTGACAATGAATTTCTAAATTTTTACGAGGACCAGTTGAAAATACCTTTTCGATTACGACCTGCACCTTGAATTCATCTAGATTTGAAACGGAAAGCTACAGAAAACCACGTACTGGATGACTGACAGTAGGGTTTGAATTTTCTTTTCTTTATCGTGTTACGCAAAGCTTAGTTGTGCGCCGTACTAATCCCTCAAATTACCATCAGATTTGCGACATAGCCCCAATCAAACTCTTGGTCAACCAAGCGGGAAGCTGATATGGCGAATCTCAGACTACAATTGTGTTCATTGTGTATATCCTGTCACGAAACTGCGGTACTGTGTGTTTAAACTTACGTCCCTATCTGTGTAATATTATTTAAGATTGAGATAAGCATAGGGACGTGAAAATTAGTTATTCAGAATTTCCCCGCAGTGGATTTGCTGGTACGGGCTGCCATTTCTTGATGGATACAGTACTTTTGTATCCACCTCTTGGCACAGGCCAGAGTAAAGTGTAGCTTCCACCGAAGTCCCAGTCAACATCCATGGCTGTGACAATATGGAAGCTGCTGGGGTATGGGTGGTACTGAGTAATGACATTCAGAGCACGACTAGTGCATCTGAGTGTTATGAAAGGTGCTGCTCACAGGGTCAGTCGTGCTGCAATAGTACTTTCTGACCCAGTGAGAAAAGCAATGGCAAACTACCTCACTCCTCGTCTTGCCTAATACGCCTCATTTTGGTGCTGCCATTGGTTTTTGCGGTTTCCTTATAACCGCATAACGTTTGGTGGTGCTATTTGAGGATCCAACCAGCCTCTGGGCTGATGACCTAACAGACACAGACAGGGAACATGATACTCAGAATGGTCGCCGATACCGGATATTGAAATACTCAGCAATGGCTTCTCACTTCTCTCATGTTACGTTTCACTGATACAGCAGCTGATAATAATGTACTGGTCCTATTTATATATGTATGTCGAGTGCTCAGCCCAGAGGTTGGTTTGGTCCTCCACAGATCCACCATAAGCCATCACAGGTGGCCCAGGCGTCACTGAAGACGAGTACTAGGGAAATGAGGAATGAGGTAGTTTCCCGCTGCTTTCTTCACCGAGCCAGAATTTGCTATTACATATCAGTCTGCCAAGCGCACTGAAATGTACGTTCCAACCGACCCTATGACCTATATATTCATACCATTAACAACAGGGACTGGCTGCATAAGGAATTGTATTACTATCATAACTCATACCTCGGTCACTTTAATGTTGTCAAAGCCAAGATCAATGATAGTAACACATTTGTTCTAGTCCACACCAGAAGACATAGTGTACCGTAAACACTAGGTATTGTCAGCATCAATAGTTCCCATTCAGAAAAGAACAAAAATCCGGGCTCATAAGTTTACAAAAGTATCTTAGCCTGAATATTGACAGACCGTAATTTTTAGGCCCGACCCAGCCTGGCCCAAACCGAATCAAACCTGAGTCTGAGAACTGGTTGTAGCTTATCATCTGAATTGGCCCGTTTGTCCAACATTTTATGATTTAAACGAATTATTCATTAATATTGGAAATTTTGACCTCCCCCTCCTCCTTCTTCTTCTTCTTCTTTGTGATGAGGCCTGCTAGGTACCACGTGTCAATTTCAATTCATCCGTCGTTGTTTTTCCTCTTCCGTTCTTTCCAGTATTCCTTCATCACTGAACTATGCTTTATTCTTCTCTTCTCGGAGCACTTCGGATTGGGATTGCTTTTCATTTTTCCTCGGAATTCTTTTATCCTAAAAAGCTTTCTTTTTAAAGATTACCCTTTCCATAGCTTCCTCTTCTATTCCTTTATTTCTTTCTGAATCTTTCTTGACCTCTTGTATCCAACTCGTTGTTGCCTTTTTCACCCAAATGTGCATGAATATCTGTAACAATATAAATAAAATACATCATAAATAATAATAAATAATAATAAAGCACGAGGAAGCTCGGGAAGAAGCCGTAGTTTCCATTTGGCTCTTCTTACCATCAGATCTTCGTTCCGTTTCCTCTCCATTTTCGGCATTCCATTTCTCACAGCCAAGTAACTTGGTCATCGACTATGCTTTTCCACTCACTGAGAGAAATATCTGCCTGGCTCAGTCCTTTTATTTTACACATGTATTTGAAATGAAGATGGGGTCTTCCAACTGGCCTCGCACCCTCTTGCAGTTCCCCATCAATCAACGTGCTGAGTATTCGCTTAAGGTTCATCTGTCTTACACGACCCAACCATCTGAGTCACCCATGACTGAGCAAAGCATATCTGGCAAGGGCTATCCAGGTCTCGCTGCTGCAAAGAAGTCTAACTTACTGATGACGCATGCATTGTAGAGCCGTATGTTATTATTTTCCATCACCAGTTGGTTGGTCCACATTCCTTCATTCAGTCTGGAAATAGCAGACATAGCCTTGACAGTTCTTTTAGTGACTTCGTTATCCATTATTATTATTATTATTATTATTATTATTATTATTATTATTATTATTATTATTATTAGTATTATTATTCACGAATCGAAAAATACCACAATTTAATTTCTTTCTCCTTGTCTCAATCGTGAGCCCGATCCGAGCCCGACAAACATTTTTTGTCAATTGAAACTCAAACCCAGCCCATGGGCCGGGCCGGGCTGTGCCCAGGACGTCTACACAGGCGACCTGTGAGTATTGGAGAGTCAAATGTTTAGCGCGACGATATCATAATAATGCTTGGCTTTCTTGACTAGATACACTCTGTCATTTCAGAAAGATCGGTTGTTCACACGAGGATTGAGGATCCAGGCATTGTTCTCAGGAGACTAAATGAACACCGTTTTATCCCTCAGGACAATAGCTACTGTAAATCCTTGGGTGACTCGTGTATCGAACCCGGAACCTCCCGGTATAAATCAGACATGCTACACAACGGAACTATCCCACCAATACTGCAGTGGATAATAATATACAGGATTTTCTCATACCAATAACAGGACAAGAGTCTTCATTCGGTTTTTATAATTTGTGTTTCTAACAACGAAGTACTCTAAACGAACAAGCTTTCTCTTGAAATGTTCGTACTAACGTCTTTATTCCCATGCCTGATTCTTAGAACATTACGTGCACCAAATATGGAAAGCTATTGAATAATAATTGTTCATGATGAGAACTTAATTGCATATATGGTCTTCCTTTCCAGAAATCGGTTTCAAAGTATACGTTAGTGCATTCTCGTATGATGTTGGGCAAAGTGACTTGATAGTTGAACATTGAAGCTCTGTAATTTACAGGTGTTGTAAATGGATATTGAAGTGAGGAAATTAGGGGTTTCATTTCCAAAATTAGTGACCCATTTAGGTAATGTGTACTAGAGAACGATGGAGCAATGTAAGAATTTAAATTCGTAAATTTAATGTGCATTTGGTTTGAACTCAGTGGTCAGCCACCCATTTTTCTTCAATATTAACTTTATAGAGAAATAGAACATTCAAGACACACCCACAATTTGTTTTAAGAAGCAAGCAGATTGTTAACTTGTAGCTGATGAAGTGTTGCACGTGAATGGACAGCTAATGTCTGATAATCATGTCTGGTTTTAAACAATTTGATATGGAGATCGTCGCATCATTTAGGAACTCGTCATACCATGGTCGGCCGCGACTTCGGTCAGAAAATTAGGAATTCACTCATTTTGCTATGAAAATATATTGCTCTTTATATATAACTAGCAAGATACCCGTGCTTCGCTACGGTATTATACTGAATTGAATGCTTATTGTTTTAGATATATAATCCGCGAAATTCGCGATCTGACTCGTTTTCTGTGAGAATCCGCCAAAATTCGCGATCTGACTCGTTTTCTAACAGATTACGGAATGTTTCCTCTCATTTTAAAATCTTTCTTTCCAGCAATCGATTTCGTACTTCCCGGGCTAGGTCTAGATATTCCACCCGGTCAGTTGGGTCCCTAAATCTTTGCCATCTTTTCCTATAAGCGTTTTTAATATGGATCAAATCGTTCAGAAGATCCGGCGTGGTGTCGTCTTGGGTGCCTTGGCGATAATGAATCCGCGGCCGGACTGCATTCTTAGTCATTACCCGTCCAGGACCCCTTTCCATGGTGGTCCGCACATTTGACAACGGTCCAGAACATTAGCCAACGGCCGTAGCCGTGTTGAAACACCGGATCCCGTGAGATCTCCGAAGTTAAGCAACATTGGGCGTGGTCAGGAGTTGGATGGGTTGCCACGCGCTGTTGGTGGGGGGGTAACGGAATGGAGGAGCGGGAAGGAACTGGCCACTCTACCGCACGTAAACTCCGGCTCAGGAACACCTCTGCGGATGTTCGGACCTGCCTCGGGCAGAATAACCCTTACGTACCTACCTACCTACCTACCTACCTACCAGAACATTATTATTATTATTATTATTATTATTATTATTATTATTATTATTATTATTATTATTATTATAGATGTTCTGGACCCCACAGCAAGATGCAAGACCGCTACTTGGAGGTACATTACATCTGCTGCCAGTGTCATTGTTACAATGTGACCAGCACCATCGTCGCGCGTAGGCAAGTGTGAGGAATTTCTGGCGATACCAATGACATACTTCCGTGCATTATTGACCTTATTATAGAGGTGAACAATTTGATGGTCCATCTCATTCCTATCGTTTATTTCAAATGTGTTTACATTTTTATTTATATGCCAGGAGAATCTACTAACGTTCTGCGAATGAAAAGATGGCTGTTGAAAATGAACCCAGGAAAGATTAAAAATGATCGGTTTATGATCAGAATAAGTACATCGAAACTATATAGCCCGTTTCCAGTCATTCGACAGGGTCAGGAATGGGATGAATAAAGCCCCATCTAGCGGCGACAATAAGAATTGTGCCGGCTGCCGAAGCACACCTCTGGGGCAATGATCGATGAATGACAAATGAAATGAAATTTGGACAGTGTTGCTGGAATGAATGATGACAGGGAAAATCGGAGTATCCGGAGAAAAACCTGTCCCGCCTCCGTTTTGTCCAGCACGAATGTCACATGGAGTGACCGGGATTTGAACCACGGAACCCAGCTCTGAGAGGCCGGCGCGCTGCCGCCTGAGCAACGGAGGCTCCTTATAAGTACATTATGAACAGTAACATCAATTGGTCTCACCTCCTTTTACACCCCACCGCCGTTAAGTTTATTTACCCCCCCCCCCCAAAAAAAAATTAATAGAAGGCGTGATTCTTTATGTTTAAAGGAGATTCCAAACACCAATGTTCACGTCTGTTACCTTCAGTTTTGAGATATGAGTATACCCATAAAAATAAAACTTTTTTAAAAACTTCCTTTCACACTCCGGCTAAAAATACTTTTTCCTTTAATAGTAAAGGATCTTCTAAATTGCAATTATCACGACTCTAACTTCTTCAGTTTTTGATTTATGTGTCATCATGAAAGGAATTCATCTCCTTTTCACTCCCGCCCCATAAGATGATCCCCCCCCCCAAACGCGTTTTTCTTTGTTTAAGGAGATTCAAATACCAATTTTCACGTCCGTAAGAACTTTAGTTTTTATTAGATGTATGTATTCTCATACAATGAAGTCAATTAATTTTTCAAATTTTTCACCCCCTTCATTGGATTCTCCGAGAATACGTGTTTCTTTACTTTTAAAGGAGATTCCAAATGTCTAATTTCACGTCTGTAATATATTCATTTTTGAGATATCAGTAGCCTAATTAAAATAATTCGACACCATTTTCAGTCACTTTTACACCCCCTTCCACCCAAGTGGTATTTCCGAAAGCTAATAATACACGTTTCTTTATTTTTAATAGAGATAAAAAATTCCATTTTTCACTTCTGTAACATGTTAAGTTTTTGAGATATACTATAGAAATTCTCTTTTAAAAAATTCACTCCTTTTTAGTTCCCCTTAAGTGGAGTTTCCAAAAACAAATCACCTATCTTTACATTTACAGGAGATTCCAAATACCCACTTTTTACGTCTGTAACATTTCAGGTTTCTCAGATATTCTGTAGATATAGTCCTTCAAAAAATTCACTCCAGTTTGTCACTCCTGTTTAACCGCCATTAATTGGATTTTCCGAAAACAAAAAAACACGTGTTTCTTTATTTTTAAAGGAGATTCTAAATGCCAATTTTTACATCTTTAAACTTTAAAAGTTTTGAGATATAGATATACTCATTTTAGAAGTTCACCCCCTTTTCACACCCCCATTAATGGGATTTTCCAAAAGCAAAAACAAATACGTATTTCTTTATTTTTAAAGGAGATCCCAAACACCAATTTTCAGGTCTGTAATATCTTCAGTTTCTGAGATATGAGTATCCTCATTAAAGTCATTCAACCCCCTCTTCACCCCTTTTCACCCCTCCTATTGGGATTTTCCGAAAACAAAATATACGTGTTTCTTTGTTTTTAATGAAGATTCTATGTACCAATTTTTACATCTGTAAACTTTAAAAAGTTTTGAGATATAGATGCACTCATTTAAAAATTCACCCCCTTTTCACCCTCCCATTAATTGGATTTCCCAAAAACAAAAAATACGTGTTTCTTTATTTTTAAAAGAGATCAAAAGTACCAATTTTCATGTCTGTAATATCTTCAGTTTCTGAGAGATGAGTACCGGTATCCTGATTAAAGGCATTCAACCCCTTTTTCGCCCCTCCTATTGGGATTTTCTGCAAACAAAAAAATACGTGTTTCCTTATTTTTAAAGAAGATTCTAAATACCAATTTTTACATTTGTAAACTTCTAAAGTTTTGAGATATAGATACACTCATTTTAAAATTTCACCCACATTTTCACCCCCTTAGCGCCGGAATATCCAAAAATCCTCTCTTAGCGAGCACCTACATCTTAATATGAATATATCCTCAAAATTTCATTTCTTTATGTCTAGTAGTTTTGGCTCGGCGATGATGAATCAGTCAGTCAGTCAGTCAGTCAGTCAGTCAGTCAGTCAGTCAGTCAGTCAGTCAGTCAGTCAGTCAGTCAGTCAGTCAGTCAGTCAGTCAGTCAGTCAGTCAGTCAGTCAGTCAGTCAGTCAGTCAGTCAGTCAGTCAGTCAGTCAGTCAGTCAGTCAGTCAGTCAGTCAGTCAGTCAGTCAGTCAGTCAGTCAGTCAGTCAGTCAGTCAGTCAGTCAGTCAGTCAGTCAGTCAGTCAGTCAGTCAGTCAGTCAGTCAGTCAGTCAGTCAGTCAGTCAGTCAGTCAGTCAGTCAGTCAGTCAGTCAGTCAGTCAGTCAGTCAGTCAGTCAGTCAGTCAGTCAGTCAGTCAGTCAGTCAGTCAGTCAGTCAGTCAGTCAGTCAGTCAGTCAGTCAGTCAGTCAGTCAGTCAGTCAGTCAGTCAGTCAGTCAGTCAGTCAGTCAGTCAGTCAGTCAGTCAGTCAGTCAGTCAGTCAGTCAGTCAGTCAGTCAGTCAGTCAGTCAGTCAGTCAGTCAGTCAGTCAGTCAGTCAGTCAGTCAGTCAGTCAGTCAGTCAGTCAGTCAGTCAGTCAGTCAGTCAGTCAGTCAGTCAGTCAGTCAGTCAGTCAGTCAGTCAGTCAGTCAGTCAGTCAGTCAGTCAGTCAGTCAGTCAGTCAGTCAGTCAGTCAGTCAGTCAGTCAGTCAGTCAGTCAGTCAGTCAGTCAGTCAGTCAGTCAGTCAGTCAGTCAGTCAGTCAGTCAGTCAGTCAGTCAGTCAGTCAGTCAGTCAGTCAGTCAGTCAGTCAGTCAGTCAGTCAGTCAGTCAGTCAGTCAGTCAGTCAGTCAGTCAGTCAGTCAGTCAGTCAGTCAGTCAGTCAGTCAGGACAAGTTATTTTATATATATAGACTAGCAGGTGTACCCGTGCTTCGCTTCGGAATTCTTCATTGTACACAGAATTCTAAGTTAGGTAGTGTACACGTTGTAAGATTGTATTAAAATGCATAGCTTTTAACATTACCCTAGAAATGCGACGGGGAAGTCACCAAACGTATTTTCTTATGTGAAGACTAGGTTGGGGAATTTTCATTGTAACTGTGGGCCATCTTGCTTACCATCAGTCACAATCAAGTTGGGGGAGTTTTCACTGTAATGGCAGACACTCATTCTCCATATGTCTTTTATATCCTCAGAAAGACTGGCTTAGTGGTTTTCCCAACTGAGATCAATATAGGTCATTACAATGCCGTTAATAGGAATGTCGCCACTAAAAGCAGTGATATTATATGAAATATTCGATCAAATGAGAAACCAAACATTTTCTCACTTTTAACAAACAGTACTACGCTGCCGATCTAACAATTCAAAGTCCAAATCTGAAATGACCAGGCCGCAGACAGCCGTGAGTCGTGAACACTCTTTTATTTTCGGTGGTGGGGGGGGAGTGAATAGTGGAACGTCCCAGGGCAAAAACTATCCACTTTTACTCACCTGTTTCATAGGAATACCCGATAAGTCGGAAAAATTCCAATTCAGTACACTGGCGAGCTGAAAACTATCCGGTTTAGAGGCAAATGTTTCTTCCAAGCCATAGGAGAAACCTCCTTTTCGCTGCTAATTTGGAATACAATGCATGTAGTACTTAATAAAAGTGAAGGGGAAGAAGCTTTTCTTAAGAAACGCTCTTTTCAAGGTTGAATTATTAGTTATTTAGTGAATTGAGGTGCTATAATTTGGAATAGGCCGAAATTATAATTCTAGACCAGGTCGTGAACCTCTGCCATTATTCAATCAAGTGTGCACACTGATCATTCCAATCAGCGCGTCAGAATAGGGATCGAATAGCTGGAATACTATGAGGAACCAGTGTGTTACGTACCAGCAGTATCAGAAAATGTATGAACCAGAGGAATGGCATGCTAAAGAAGAAAGGTATCCAACTCCCTAACTATTTCCCGCCAGTATTCAGACAGGCTGTTATACTGGGTACGCAGCAGTAATCCCATCTATTGGAGGTGAGTGGCAGCATAGGAATGGGATGTTTCATCTCCGTAGACTTCTTTTCGATATAGTAAGACATATGTGTACCAAGTTTCGTTGAGAGCTGTTCTGGAACATACACACATATATCCGTAATCTCGGTTATTTTTACATTAATTTTCACCCCTTCCCAACCTCCATACTGACTGACGTCCAGAGTATCTCAGATCAACTCGTTTACCTCGTAAACAACGGATTTGGCATTAATATTAGTCTTTTTCGTTTATTTTTCTATTTAAACCCTCTCTTCTAGGAGTGCTCGGTGTGTTTAACCAACAGGTTTATTTTTGATAGTAAGTTAAGTCATATGTGTACAAATTTCACTTGAGAGCTATTCTGAATCATACACACATACATTCGTATTAGTAATTTCGGACATTTTCTCTTTCACTCTTCTAAACTCCCATGTCGATGGAGACTGAACATGGAGTTAAGCGACGTCCGGATTGCCACTATCCATCTAAGTTACCACAAAACTATGGATTCTACATTAATATTGGTCATCCTCCATTATTTTTATATTTCAACACTTTCCAACCCCACCCGTAGGAGTGTCGAACCCCACAGGTTTTTCCCCAAATAGTAAGTGATATGTGTACCATACACACACGTTCATAATTTCGATCACTTTGGAATTTCTTTTTCACCCCTACTAATCCCCATTCGGAATGGGGAGGGGGCTGAACTTCGTTTTAATTGGCATCCAGATTGTCACGGTTCATCCGAACGGTCCCGAAAACTGCGGATTCAACACAAATATCTGTCGTTTTCGATTATTTTTACATTTCACCTTTACCCTAGAGGACTGGTGGTCTTTTTCCCCCATTGTAATTTTTCTGGATAGTAAGTCATACTTCTATCAAATTTTTATTGAGAGCTATGCTGCATACGTCCATTTTCTCGGTCATTTTGGAATTTTTTTCATCTTTTCTCACCCCCTGTGCGAAGGAGGCTGAACTCGAGCGTTGAAAAATCCGGAGTGTCACTATTCATCTTAGCGACCCTAAAAATTATTGATTCGACCCTATTTTCTATTTTTATATCTCACTCCCTCCCAACTTCACGCGTACAAGGGTTGTCATACCTCCTAGCACTTTATCTGCTGATGGTAAGTCTTAAGTGTACCAAGTTTGGTTGAAATCACTCCCTTAATCCCGAAAACTATTGATTCAATACTAATATCACCCCCCCCCCCTTCCCTGGAGATTCTAGGAGTATCTTGCTCCCATAGTACATTTTATCCAGATTGTAGGTGATATTTGTACAAAGCTTAGTTGGCAGCCGTGCTGGAACATACACACAAACATTCATAATCTTGGCCACTCTGGACATTTTGTTTTCTTCAGCTCTTCTCACCTCCGTACCGATTTGGGTTCAACTTGGACTTAAACGAAATCCAGAGTGTCACGGTTCATTCGACACTATTTTCGATTCTTCTTGTACCTGACCCACTCCAACCGTAATCCATAGGGGTGCTAAGGTTATCATAACACCACGCGGTTTATCTCCTGATAGTAAGTAATAAGTGTACCAAGTTTGGTTCAAATGGCTCCAGTAGTCCAAAAAACAATGAATTCGACACTGTTGTTGGTCATTTTCAGTTATAAATCACCCCGCCCCCCCGCCGCTAGTGGTTCTACGGATGTCTTACCCCCACAGTACATTTGCCACATAGTAAGTCCTAGGCCTACTTGTAACACTTGTGGTTGATAGCTACGCAGGAACATACATACTGTAACGTTCCAGACGTTACAGTGTAATTATGTTAATTTTATTATGTGTAATTAATTCAGGAATTTAACGTCATGATATTTATTTGGTATGTAATTGTATTATAATTCATGTTTAATCATTTGCTCACTATCATTTCATTACTTTGTAACTACGACTTATAAACGAGGGCTGAATATCCTAATATTCACTTAGATTCTTGCGACAGTTGGTTAAAATTAACTTGCAGTAGATTTCAGTTATCTTGCCACATCACCGAGGAGGAAGGAAGGACAAATTTAGACATCAAGTTCTGAGAAAAGCGAGCACGTGTTCACGCGTCCTAACGTAAGCTACCGTATTTCGACCAGAATTATTCGAACTGATCAACGCCTATATTTTCAAAGGAGCGTCATGTTGCCATGGATACTGAGTGAAAGGACGAATAGAAGAACAGTTGATATCATGGATATGGCCCGTCAACTCTAATTTCTAGAGTGGGGAGAGAAGTGTCATCTGATTGGACCACGTGGTAGCGGCCTGTAATTAGCGCGAGAGAAAGTTATAAGAGGGCGTGTTGGAGCTCCTGGAGGGTCTCTCTACAACGTCTTATTCGCTTCTGCGAGTCTCTCTACATTATTCTACGATCTTCTACGAGGCTTCTACTTGATTTTCTACTTGATTCTGCGTCTCGATACTTAGAAATTCTGAATGAGGGGTGTATAGCCACTCTCATGAGGAAGTACGTACAGCACGGCTGCAAGACCGGTTTGAACCAGTCTAAGTCAATAGATAGTTTTAATATAGATAGAAATGAAACTTCTGAGAACATTTTCAGTAAAGTTGGAAGGATTCTTAATTGAGTATCCTCTCCATATAACCCAAGGTGGTTCTTCTAACTGTGACATAGGGCTTATCTCCAATCTATGGGATAAAGCATAATAGGGAGTGTTAGTTTTGAAGTCATCTTCCAATTAGTGGTGGGTGCAATTTGTAAGGCAGGAATGGTACTGAGCTGCAGATGAAGAGATATCAAAGACGACCGGTGATGTTCCAGCTACAAGGAGGGAAGCTTTCCAAGGACCAGCAGAACAAGACGACATGGTGAGCAAGCGAGTTAAGGATATTGCAAGTTTTCGCGAAGTAGAGTCATTCAATTTTTTATTAAATTCATTTTCTAATTTAAATTCAGTTCTCGTTAAACCGTCGTCATTTATATTAAATATAATAAATAGTATTTTTCTAGTTTACTTTAATCAATTTGCCTTAATTAGCCTTTTGATTTCTAATTCTCCTGCTTAATGATTAGTGTACTATCACCTCACCCCTGTGATAAGAGTCTGTCCAAGCTTGATTATAAATTTTATCTTTAAGTCCTCAACTTAAAGATTGGCGCCCTTTGCTTGCTTGGTTGCATTTCTCATTTGATGATGGTTCTCCGAGCGGGGAAGTCACATAAATGCCGCTCCAACGTGTGGCGAGAAAATCATTAAGTACGGAGCAGTTAATGACAGTAACGATATCAGAATTAGTATTATGGGCAAAATTTGGATATCCACGTTTCATTAGGAGTGTTTGATTGTGGGAAGGGTCATGGCTGATCAGACGAAAGAGGAGAGGATGTTGCGCAGTGGACGGGCGATAAAAGGCAATAATGTATTGAGTTCAGAGGAAGAGTTGTGTAGTCTAGGAGAGGAAATTGAAAATAGAAGTGTAAGTAGTATGGAGAGTGAAGGCAAGCAGAAAGAAGTCAGTATGGAGTCAGATGATAGTAGGATGGGGGGCGAAACGGAAGTAAACACTAACAATGAAAGTAATAATAATGATCAGTTAATGGGAATGATGCAGTTAATGTTAAGTAAGATAGAGGACAGTAAAACTGAAATAAAAAATGAATTAGAACAAACTAAATCTGAGCTTAAAAGTGAATTAGAACAAACTAACACTAAAATTGAGAATATTAAATATGAACTTAAAGAACAGTTAGAGCAAACTAAAGCTGAATTAAGCAGGGAGATGAGGGAAAATAAGGAGGAAGCGAATCGGAGAATGGACGAACACAGTAGGCAGTTACGCGATCTGGTGGTAAAAAATGAACATTTTAATAAGCGATTAGAGGACCAGAAAAGTGAATATGAACGGCGAGGGAAAGAGGTAGAAGAAAAGTTTGCGGGGCAGAGAAGTGAATTCCTGGAATTAATGGGGAAGGGAAAAAACTCTACTAGGGAGGAAGTAATGAGGCAGGTCACTAGTATTGATAAGAGAGTTGAGACTCAAAGAGGGGAAATACGGATATTTAAAGACCACGTCCAACAAGAGATGGACACGGTAAAGCTTAGAATAGAAGATGAGACCCGGGCAAGTGAAGAAAGGTTTGCGATAGCTGAAGAGAATAAGATTGAAATTAGGACATTGAAAGAGAAGCAGGTTAATTTGGAGAGAGAAATTGATAGGAGAGACAGAGATGTAGAATGCCGGATAGAGAAAGCAGAAAATCAGTTAAAACAGGTGGCAAAGGATAAACAGGTTTTCACGGGAAGGCAATGTCTAGGAAATAGCTACATTAGGGAAATTGAACTACCTAAATTTAATGGGAAACAAACGAACCCGCTAGATTTCCTTAAGATGATAGAAAAACGATTTGAAAAGCGTCTAGAGGAAGGGTCTATGGACTGGGAAGACGTTATGGAAAATATTGACCATGCTTTTGTAGGAGAAACACGGTCTTGGTTCATGGTATATAGGCAGACGATGACGAACCTGAAAGAATTTAGAAATAAGTTTAGAGAGAAATTCTGGAATGAAGCGATACAAGCTCGGGAGAGAGAAAGGGTGGTATTTGGGAGGTACAAACAGCATGAAGGAGTTACTATGACCGAGTACTTCCTGGCACATGTCATGATTTGTCAGAACTTAGATGGTATAACCGAGGGGTCTGATGTAGTAAGACTACTTTTGAGACATTTTCCGGACAGGGTGAGAGAAGCAGCCTGCATGCAAAAAGTTGGTACCATTCAGGAGATGGAGAACCTACTAGGCAGTTTTGATGCGTTAGGTAACCTTAGGAGTAGAACGGAGAATATTCAGAACTTTAGTCATCACAACGGAATGAGACATAACGGTAGAACACAGAATCACGAAGCTCGCAATCAGTTCAGACCTCAGCAGAACAGCAGGAGCGGAGCACAGGAATATAGGACAGGAAATTCCCAACGGAGGCCAGAGCAATGTACTAATGAGTCCAACGTCAATACACAAAGGGAACCTTTAAACTAACTAGAGGCTGTTATGTTAGGTCAGAATTCCAGCCTAGTATGAAGGTAGCGAAGTGTCTTGCCATGAAAGTGTTACCATATGACCTCGATGTTAGAGACGATTTGTTGTATGAACCCGAGCAGAATAATGGAGATTCAAGTAATAAAGTAGTCAATCCCGTTGTTAAATTGAAAGTCTGGGGGGCGTGGGTTAAAGTTTTGATTGATTCTGGTAGCCAAATATCATGTATTAGTTCTCAGTGGTATGAGTCATTAGTGAAACAGGGTATTCAGTTGGAGGAAATGCCTGTTAAGTCTACTTTCATCATTACGGCTGTTGGAAAGAGGTCTAAGCAAATTTGTAAACAAGTAGCTGTCCCGATCTGTATTAATAATTTTATTAGCGTTCAGATATGTTTGGTAATTCCGCATTTAATATTTGATCTTATCTTGGGATCTGACTGGTTAACGTTAAAATTGGCTCAGTTAAATTACAATGATCTAGTGCTAAATTTGAGGTGGTATAATGAGGATATCAAGGTCAAGTTTGAGGAGGAAATTCAGAGGAAAACGGAAGTTAGTACAGTGTGGAGAATGAGAGAGGTTTCTAAAGTTAATGAAGAGGCTAGTGAGGGCCTGAAGTTGTGTCAGTTGTGGATTAATGAGGATAACATATGTGGCTTGAAAGAAGCCGTAAGTAGAAGTGAAGTAAATGAAATCCAGAAGGACAAGTTATTTGAAGTGTTGTGTGAACACGTGGAGATTTTCTCCGAGAAACCTGGTGTTATCCATCTGTATGAACATTCTTTTTCTGTGCTGGATAAGACTCCATTCAGCGGACCGCGATATCCGATACCACACAAATATGCAAAAGCCGTAGAGGATCAAATTCAAGCTATGTTAGCAGACGATGTGATTGAATTATCAAACAGTCAATACGTTAATCCCTTAATTGTCGTGCCTAAGTCTGATGGATCAATACGTTTGTGTATTGATGGCAGGGAGATGAACCGACGTATTGGTGCTGATCAGTTGAGATCACAAACCATTGAAGAGTTGATACAGAGTTTTCAGGGTAAGAGTTGGTTTTCTACGTTAGATCTTAGGAGTAGTTTTTGGCAGATACCTTTAAGATCAGAAGACAGGCCTCTTTCTGCTTTCAGCTATAAGCATAGTTTGTACCAATTTAGGCGTGTTCCTTTTGGGACCCGTACGAGTTCGGCAGCTCTTATTCGCGCACTTAGTATTGCCTTGGGAGATGATACTGGAGATTATGTTACTATTTATATCGATGATTTGGTTATAGGATCTAGTACCTTTGAAGAGCACTTGGACCACTTGGAGAGGGTTATTTCTAAATTAGAGTATGCTGGTTTTACTCTGAAACTTGACAAATGTGTTTTCAGTAGACGAGAGGTGACTTTTTTGGGGCACCGTGTATCGGCAATGGGAGTGACGCCTGAGAGCACAAGAATTAAAAAAATATTGAATACTACGACACCTAGAAATATTAAGGAGCTCAGATCGTATATTGGTGTATGTAATTTTTTCAGACGATTTATAGTGAGGATAAGGTAACTAAGAAATTTTTTCTGTTATATCAAGGCCCTTATAAAGTACATCGTAAACTAGGACCCTGTGCTTACAAGTTAGCGGATGGCGAGAGCGTAATGAATGGTTCATATAACATTAGTAGTTTAAGGAGATACCTGTCGTGTGAGGTGGCTGAACCGGATTGTGAGATATAGGTCAGTAACTCGGGGAAGTTGCTACTTGTTATGTCAGACTACGAGTGGGATGAGTTTACGTCTCTATTGTGGTGGTATTTCCTAGTTGTGTTTGTAAACAAGGGAGGTGTTTGTGTGACGGTAGAGTTACGCACGTTCATTGACGATAGATCATCTGTTTTACGTATGTGAGGCCATGAAATTTGATATATTTGTTTTCTAAGATGTTACAGAAGGCTAATTAAAGCTGACGACGGCAAATAATTAATTTTTCCCGTATGTGCATTTCTAACTTGCAATAATTTTACCGTGAGCTTAAATCACGTGTGTATTCGAGTGAAGTGTATTGCATCCTGCTTCAAGATAAAGTTGAAACATTCGAAAGAGTGATAAAAGTGTAAATTGTTTGTATCATTTGTTTTTCATGTTTCTAATGTATAAGATTGGAAAAGAATGTGATATTGCTATCTAGCAAAGAATGTCGGAGAGATGTGGGGAGTAAAAGGACAGATAGACACTCGGCAGAGTCTGTAATCTGAATTGTATATATATATTATGTTATATTTTCTAGGATAATCTTGTTTTTTTTTACAAAAGTGAAAAGGTGCTTGTGTTGGGCATAATTTTGTAGCTATACCTCAAGATGAACTGAAAACACAGACAGTCGCAATGGTAAGCAGTCTAAGAGAGATATGGAAAGAGTGAGATATAATTAATTGTATGAAAATAATGTCGCTCGTTATGGGCAGGTAATAGAGGTATTTCAAATCAATGTGGGAGTAAGTGTGTGAGTTCTCAACTCATGTGATATTTGTTAAGAACTCATGGGGGCGTATGTAACGTTCCAGACGTTACAGTGTAATTATGTTAATTTTATTATGTGTAATTAATTCAGGAATTTAACGTCATGATATTTATTTGGTATGTAATTGTATTATAATTCATGTTTAATCATTTGCTCACTATCATTTCATTACTTTGTAACTACGACTTATAAACGAGTGCTGAATATCCTAATATTCACTTAGATTCTTGCGACAGTTGGTTAAAATTAACTTGCAGTAGATTTCAGTTATCTTGCCACATCACCGAGGAGGAAGGAAGGACAAATTTAGACATCAAGTTCTGAGAAAAGCGAGCACGTGTTCACGCGTCCTAACGTAAGCTACCGTATTTCGACCAGAATTATTCGAACTGATCAACGCCTATATTTTCAAAGGAGCGTCATGTTGCCATGGATACTGAGTGAAAGGACGAATAGAAGAACAGTTGATATCATGGATATGGCCCGTCAACTCTAATTTCTAGAGTGGGGAGAGAAGTGTCATCTGATTGGACCACGTGGTAGCGGCCTGTAATTAGCGCGAGAGAAAGTTATAAGAGGGCGTGTTGGAGCTCCTGGAGGGTCTCTCTACAACGTCTTATTCGCTTCTGCGAGTCTCTCTACATTATTCTACGATCTTCTACGAGGCTTCTACTTGATTTTCTACTTGATTCTGCGTCTCGATACTTAGAAATTCTGAATGAGGGGTGTATAGCCACTCTCATGAGGAAGTACGTACAGCACGGCTGCAAGACCGGTTTGAACCAGTCTAAGTCAATAGATAGTTTTAATATAGATAGAAATGAAACTTCTGAGAACATTTTCAGTAAAGTTGGAAGGATTCTTAATTGAGTATCCTCTCCATATAACCCAAGGTGGTTCTTCTAACTGTGACATAGGGCTTATCTCCAATCTATGGGATAAAGCATAATAGGGAGTGTTAGTTTTGAAGTCATCTTCCAATTAGTGGTGGGTGCAATTTGTAAGGCAGGAATGGTACTGAGCTGCAGATGAAGAGATATCAAAGACGACCGGTGATGTTCCAGCTACAAGGAGGGAAGCTTTCCAAGGACCAGCAGAACAAGACGACATGGTGAGCAAGCGAGTTAAGGATATTGCAAGTTTTCGCGAAGTAGAGTCATTCAATTTTTTATTAAATTCATTTTCTAATTTAAATTCAGTTCTCGTTAAACCGTCGTCATTTATATTAAATATAATAAATAGTATTTTTCTAGTTTACTTTAATCAATTTGCCTTAATTAGCCTTTCGATTTCTAATTCTCCTGCTTAATGATTAGTGTACTATCACCTCACCCCTGTGATAAGAGTCTGTCCAAGCTTGATTATAAATTTTATCTTTAAGTCCTCAACTTAAAGATTGGCGCCCTTTGCTTGCTTGGTTGCATTTCTCATTTGATGATGGTTCTCCGAGCGGGGAAGTCACAATACGTCCATGATCTCGGTCATTTTTCACAATTTATTTTTCACCCTTTCTCAACGCATATGCCAAAGAAAATATGCCACTTTCAAAAATCTCGAGTGTCACTACTCATCTCAGCGACTCCGAAATCTATGGATTGTACAATTTTCTCACCCTTCAACCCCACGCCTGAGGGTGCTAGACGAGGTTAGCCTGCTGATAGTAAGTCATAAGTGTACCAAGTTTGGTTCAAATCGCTCCAGTAGTCCTAAAAACTATGGATTAAACGCTATTATTGGTCGTTTTTAGTTGTATTTATATTTCACCCCCTCCCTGAGGGTTCTTGTGCCCACAGTTTCTTCACAATTATTAAGTAATATTAGTCCAAATTTAGTTGACAGCTATGCTAGAAAATATACACATACATCCATACTCTCGGTCCTTTTCGGTCATTTCATTTTTCACCCTTTCTCATCCCCTATGCCAAAGGGGGCTGCACATGGACTTAAAAATCCGGAGTGTTACTATTCATCTCAGCGATCCCGAAAACTGAGGATTCGACACTATTTAGTTATTTTTATATATCAATCCCCCTCGCCCCCGACCCAAGAGGGGTGAATTTGAAATTTAAAAATTTCCGGAGTGCTACTATCCATCTCAGCGACCCCGAAAATTACGGATTCGACACTATTTTCGATTATTTTATATCTCACTCTCCCCTCGCCCCCCCCCCACAGAAAAAAGGGGGCTGAATTTCGACTTTTAAGACTTCTGGAGCGTTAATTTTCATCTGAATGAAACCCCAGAAACTATGCATTCGACACTATTTTCTATTAAATCACACGCCCCCTCGCCCCACCAAAAAGAGTGCTTAACTTGGACATTAAAAAAAATCCTGAGTGTCACTATTCATCTAAACAGCCACGAAAACTATCGATTTGACACTATTTACTATTATTTTTGTACCTAACCCCCCTGACCCACAATAAATGTGCTAGGGATGGCTCACACCCACAGCGCTCGTCTTCAGATAGTAAGTCATAAGTGTACCAAGTTTGGTTGAAATTTCCCCAGTAGTTTAGGAGAAGATATATCATTTACACACACACATACATCCATTTTATATATCTACATCTATATTTATACCTATATATATAATAAGAGCTTTGTCTGTACATTGCTCAGAATTTAAAAAGAACGGTATTTCTGTATCGATCATGTCCCCAATAATTATTTTCTGTAATATCTGTCTGTCTGTATGTATGTTTCGTACTTCACGAGAAAATGGCAGAAGATAATTTAATGGAAATCGGTATGTAAAGTCGGGGAATAAATCACTACAATCTAGGCCATAAATAATTTTATGCACGCTGAGTGATATGGTAATTTAAGGGAAGGTCAATTTAATTCTCAAATATTTATGTTATTAGCGGCCCTGTCGATAGGTATTACATCACTAAAGTTATATAGAATTACATTTCCAATAATTTATCTCTTATACATTTTTAACGTACCGACTATGATAACAGAGATATTGATGAATTTGCATTTTTGTTGCTAAGTCATATCAACGCCGAGCCACGAGATAATGGGTAAACAGAATTTTATGAAAATCCGTACGCAGAGCCGGGGAATAAGAAATTACAGTCTAGGTTATAAATAATTTTATTCACCCTGGATGAAACGGTAGTTTAGGGGAAGCCACCCAAAATGTAATTTTTAAATACCTATGTTATTCGTTCTATCGAAATGTATTACGTATCAAAACAAAAGTTATAGAGAATACAATTTCCTATCATTTAGGTTTTATTTTTTACCGTACCGGCTATGACAAGAGTGGTATTTCAAAGTCGTAAGGAACTAAATCTGAAAGCCTATAGTATCGGAAACTCATACAATTGATCAACAATAACATTACATTGACCATTGTTTGTTGTGATGTTCTTTGTCTCTTCTGCTGCTACTCAACTTCGATAGATACTGCTGCTGTATACCGAGTATAGCAGCCTGCCAGAATATTGACGGGAAGTAGCTGAGGAATTAGATAACTTTCTCCTTTAGCATGTCATTCCTCTGGTTCATACATTTTCTGATACTGCTGGTATGTAACACACGGTTTCATCATAGTATTCCAGTTATTTGATCCCTACTCTGAGGCGCTGATTGGAATGAGTAGTGTGCACACATAACGGAATAATAGCATAGATCGGCAGTGTAGTACTGTTCGTTAAAAGAGAGAAAATGTGAGGTTTTTGATTTAATTGAAACATTCCTACTTACCTCATTATAATGACCTGTGTTGATTTCAGTTGGGAAAACCAGTCTTTCTGAGGTTTAAAAAAAGGCTGGTGGAGTGTGAGTGTCTACCATTACGATGAAAATTCTCCAAGTTGATTGTGACTGATGGTAGGCAAGAGGGCCTACCATTACAATGAAAATTCCCTAACCCAGTTTTCACATTGAGAAAGGACGTGTGGTGACTTCCCCATCGCGTTCCTGCAGTAAAGTTACGAGCTATTCAGGTTAATAGAATCTTACTCACAACAAGTACACTATCTAACCTAGAATTCCGGAACGAAGCACGGGTACATCAGCTAGTAGTAAGATAATTCCCTCCCAAACTAACTTTGATTTTGTCCCGAAATGTGTCCATGTCACTGCACTGTCTTTCGCACACTTTTCTTGGATATTTACGTCACCTTTACTTGGCCTCCGATTCCTTCATTTATTATTCGGTCTATTTCACAAACGCATATATCCACCTTATTACGTTCATCACTGCCATTTCACGTTTCTTCTCTTGCCTGATAGGCAATGCCGTTGCCCAGGATAGTATTGCAGGTGTAACCACCGTTTTGTACGCTATTCCTATATCTTTAGCTGTCAGTTCTTTGTCACAGAGCACACCGGATATTTTTCATATTCATTCAAGGTACCTGTATTCTGTGGAGTATTTTTGCACTCCTATCTCCAATTTTGGCCTTTGTGCCGTTTGTGCAAAAATACTGCATTTTTATTCATCTATATAAATAAAATTGTAGGGGGTCCGCTGTCTGTAATTTCTTTTGTTTTGCCAATTTTTCAGATACTTATCCGTTTTAGGTCAACTCAAGACCGAATCGCTGGTTTTTACGTTTCGTGTCTGTTTGTTTGTCTGTTTGTCTGTTTGTCTGTCTGTTTGTCTGTTCCACCATCACGTCGAAACGGCTGGATAGATCTCAACCAAACTTCATATTTAGGGTATACTCATCCCGGGGAAGGTTTCGATACGCATATCATTTTTAAATCTTTGAATAAACGGGGGGTTTATAGGAAAACTCAACGGCTGCATAGATCTCAACCAAACATCACATTTAGAGTATACTCATCCCGAGGAAGGTTTCGATATGCATATCATTTTAAAATCATTGAATAGACGGGGTGTTTATAGGAAAACCAGAATGGTTTTCCTCCATTTTCTCTTATACTATTGATTTTCTGTAAACTTCGTTTACCGTACGTGAAACGTCTCTTCATTATAAACAACTTTCGTTATGTTCATAATTTACCTTACTCCTCATATAACGGAGGAATTTACAATTTTCTGCAGGTATCATGCTCTCCATTTAGTGACCGACAGACTGACAACGAACCTACAGGTTACCATGGCAACGTCTCTGACTGCATGCCAGCAGGGAAGTAACGTATTGCCATTTTCCTCATCATGCTTTTAAATTCGTGGTTGTTCCTTGGGAAGAAGGCAAGAGAGGCGTCAATCGGAATATCTGCGGGATATTGGCGGAATATCGTTGGAGGTTATAACCGCCCTCGAATAGATTAAGTAATAACACCATTAGTCATCTTATTATTTGTTTACCTAAGAATCACTGGACCTAAATTTCTCCTCTGTTACCGCTTTATTATATCCATAACTCACACTAGCATAATTTATTGAGGGGCATTTGATTTTCCAATACATTCACTTGGCATTTACATATTTGTCGTTATCCGGCTGTCCTCAGTTATAATCCATTTTCTATTAGTTTCAACTGGCCTTCGGGTCAGAGGGTCCCGGGTTCGATTCCCGGCCGGGTCGGGGATTTTAACCTTCATTGGTTAATTCCAATGGCCCGGGGGCTGGGTGTTAGTGTTGTCCCTAACATTCCTGCAACTCACACACCACACATAACACTGTCCTCCATCACAATAACACGCAGTTACCTACACATGGCAGATGCCGCCCACCCTCATCGGAGGGTCTGCCTTACAAGGGCTGCACTCGGCTAGAAATAGCCACACGAAATTATAATTAGTTTCAACTTTCTTAACTGTATTATTTTCTTCCTTAATTACGCCGTATGTACGCGAGTGCTAGAAACTACTGGATGTATTTCCACCAAGATTCGTATTTAGAATACACCTGTCCTTGATAGGTTTTAGGGCAAATATTGTTTCTAAATCCCTGAACTGACTGGGGGTTTATACGAAAACGAAACAGTGATTTTGCACTTCCACAATATATACACAATCAAACTTAATGGAAATCTACCTACCTTGGTAGGAATTAATTTCTAAACCTTTTTTCTCATGTGCATCATTTCGATACGAGGATTAATAAGGGAGATATCATTAACGGACCGTTTTTCTGTACAAGTTCCATCGGACCTAACTCACTAGCGGGTGCGTGTAAAGCGTATTCCTTACAACTTGAAAACTACTGAAGACATTCGAACCAAAATTTATATTTAGCATCCACCTGTCCAAAGGTAGGTTTTAAAGGTCAATAACATTTCATGTTCCGGAATGGACTGGCGGTTTATAGGGAACCGAAATGGTGATTTTACTATTCCACAATACATACAGAACAAAACCAACCTGACTGGAAATCGAACAAACGTGATGGAATTCCACCACTAAACCTTTTTTTCATGTGCATTTTTTCGTCAGGATAAGGGAGATATCATGAATGGTCAGTTTTGCAGGTTAAGTCCAGCGGACATAGCCCAAAAGGTTTTTTACATGGAGCAGATTCCTTATCTATATAAATGTGCCTCTACACTGACTATTTTGGTGAAATTTTCGTACAGCTTTCCGTTTAAGGGGTAATAATGACCATCTGCATAATTTTTTGGTTTAGTTTCCTGAAAGTCCTCATTTTTCCCCTCCTCGCCCAAAATCCAGATTGCGGCATAATCTGCCAGAAGAAAAAAATATAATTGAAATTTGACAAAATTATACGTTTTAGCCTGTAATGAACGGAAAACTACCAAGATCATTAAATTTTTCACTTTTTATCCCCGAAGAATTTCGAAATATGCAGGCAATTTTAATGATGGTGCACACCTTCGGAAATTCCTATCACATAACGGATTGCACAATCTCCGTTCAATTTAAAATGATCTACAACCTTGGTCTTATGACTTTTTGCCGTATCTGTATCCCTTTTACGTTTGATTCTTTATTAATCGATGTTAAGTCAATTTGGAATTTTCACATGCATAATTCATACTTTCAATTACTTATACGAAATACAGAATCATCAAACTCTTCACGACCGGGCGAGTTGGCCGTGCGCGTAGAGGCGCGCGGCTGTGAGCTTGCATCCGGGAGATAGTAGGTTCGAATCCCACTATCGGCAGCCCTGAAAATGGTTTTCCGTGGTTTCCCATTTTCGCACCAGGCAAATGCTGGGGCTGTACCTTAATTAAGGCCACGGCCGCTTCCTTCCAACTCCTAGACCTTTCCTATCCCATCGTCGCCATAAGACCTATCTGTGTCGGCGCGACGTTAAGCCCCTAGCAAAAAAAAAAAAAAAACTCTTCACGAAAATTGGCCCACCCAGTAGCCATATATGAGCCAAATGCTATGTACGTAGCTGTCACATAATTATCCGAAAAGTAATGTAATGTGAGATAATCTTACACAAACTTTACCCTGTTCCACGTTTCTAACTCAGTCTGACCCAAGAATAGACGACATATCATAGGACCAGCCATTTAGGCCACTAAATCCGACGTGTCTTATGGTATAATCCTTTGTCGATATGACGTACGTTTAGTAGCAGTTAATCTGTAAATGAAGGTCTTCAATATTGTAAACACGCATATACTTTCGTATGTCGATCTATATATATTCACTGATGTCGATTTTTAGCGAACGAGAAAGGGTGGGTCTGCTATTGTAATCAGCACTCCCCACACCGACTTTGACTGGCAGTAGGAAGGGGTTCCTTCTCCAACTCTTGTGTAACTGTCATTAGTAAGGAAGGCCTAAAATTGTAATTAATAGTTCACTTCTCGATTTGACTTGCAGCAGGCAAGTGAGCATGCAGTTTTGTGTAAAACTCTCCTACCCGATTGTGTTTGGCAGTAGGCAAGGGTGCCCACCATTATAAAGAAATGTCCTCATCTAAAATGTGACTGGCATTAGGCATAGTGGCCTGCTATTTTGATGGAAACTCACCAACTTGGTGTGACTGGCAGTAAGCTGGCTGGCAGTAGGAAAATGGGCCTGGCATTATAATGATAACTGCACAACTCAAGTTCGAGTGATAGTACGGTAATTACCTGCCATTATAATAAAAACTCCTCAACTGTAATCTATCTGGAAGTAGAAAAGGGGGCTGCCATTTTAACGAAAACTCCCCAAATCGATTCTGTCCACGTAGTAGGCAATGGGGCCTGCAATTATAATGTAAACTTCCCAACTCGATTGTGAATGGCAGTTGGCAAGTGAGCCTGCCGTTATATCACAAATCCGTAACAAACACTTTACATTGGAAACAACGTACGGGGACCTCCCCATGCTCTTTCTCGGATAACGCTAAGAGACATGCAATTTTAAAACAATCTTATTTACTGCATGTACACTATTTACTTCGATATTCGAATACAATGTAGAATACCGTAGCGAAGCACGGGTACATTCGCTAGTTACAACTATTATGAGGAGTGCAGCTAAAGGTAACCGACAAAATCTCAGGGTTTATGGAGGATTTTCATCTGGGTGCCATACGATAGTAAAGTAATATAAACAATTAACACGTTTGTTAAAAGTTAATATACCGTATTTTGGTAGTTTCCTCTTTTCTTAAATTACTATAAAAGATCATTTTATTAATATTATCCTATATAAGTGTTAAACGTTATCATACCCACGATTAGAAGAGTATGTTCTCTGAAGTGAAAAGTAATGGATTTCGCTATTCCAGACCGTACTTTCTATGAAGCTGTAACGCTCAAAGACGCTTTAATGTGTTCAGGAACATGAAATCTGATAGTTTATGCAATACCGGGAGAGTTGGCCGTGCGCTTAGGAGTGCGCAGTTGCGAGCTCGCATCCGGGAGATAGTGGGTTAGAACCCCAGGGCTGTACCTTAATTAAGGCCACGGCCGCTTCCTTCCCAATCGTAGCCCTTTCCTGTCCCATCGTCGCCCTGAGACCTATCTGTGTCAGTGCGACGTAAAGCAACTAGTAAAAAAAAGTTTATGAAATAAAAACGTCTTAATTCTTGTTGTCAAATAATTTATTCATGCAAACACCAGCGATGAGTAAAAGAGTACGAAGAGAAATTTATTTTTCATCCTGATCGAGAACAATGTATTGTACCGTTTAAGACTTAAGAATACTGTGCTAACGTTGAGGAAAACTGCAGGAAAGTATGGAATACACTACTCCGTAAAATAAAAAAATGCCATTTTGTTTCAGCTTCTATGCGTATACAGTACATCATCCAACTTGACCACTTCATCCGTGTTGTAACTTTCCAAAACAACTATAATTTCTGTAGTGAACTGAAGCTATCTTGGTGTCGGATCTCACCCCTGGCTGACCCGGGTATATCGCAGGTTTAGTCACGTAGATTTGGTATGGTCGGTAATCCCAGTGGAGCTCTGCCTGTCTCCAGACAAGTTTATGACACGAGGGCGCCCCTGCGTTGTTCATCTCAACTATAACTTAGACACTTGTTAGTCCAGGACTTTATAGTTTACTGCTGTAGACCACAAAGGGCACGCTTTAAAAGAAAATCACACGTTGTTTACTGGTAATGATGCGGAGTTATATGGTTAATTTAGTATCCGTCTCAAGTCTTTATTAGATAACAATGACGTTTAATTCATATTGATACTAAACTTTATGAAAGATTAATCCCTTCAACAACTATTTAGTTACTAAAAATTAAGCCATTGTCTTATCAGTATCATCCAGACGATTCTCGATTGAAGTCAGCAGGGATTTCTAATTGAATAGTTAAGTAATGTGGGCTGGGTGTTTTCATCGATATTGATTTTAAATAGTATTATTAAAATGTTATGAATAGTAATTATAGGTCTTATAGGGAACAGAAGTATGTAATATAAAGTCTTATAAGTTAACCATTGCACCCTCTATGGTCCTCTGCCGTCATTCTATCATCAATGAATTTTCTTATTATTATTCTCCTCTCCTTCTTCATAGAACGATATCAGATCCCTCTGCTGTTGGATAGCCATCTAATGAGCTTGTATCTGTCTTTAGATATGGGGTATAAGGCTGTTCCTGTTGTTAGATCGTCTGCCTATTCCGTCATGTCGCACAGCCATGGTGTCCGTCTACTGCCAGCACCACGATGACCATTCAACTGTCCTTGTGGGGAACTTTTCAAGATACATACATACATACATACATACATACATACTATAACCTTCCAATGTATGTCAGGATGAGATTGGTGAACACATTGGAAGTTTATGTCGAG
Organism: Anabrus simplex; assembly: GCF_040414725.1. Lineage (NCBI taxonomy): Eukaryota > Metazoa > Arthropoda > Insecta > Orthoptera > Tettigoniidae > Anabrus > Anabrus simplex. The sequence goes on from NC_090265.1 coordinate 571,903,344, forward strand.
AAATAACGTCAATGAAATCTTATGTCCGGTTATCACACCTCCAGATGAATTAGAGGGCAGTTGATTTGTCTAATTACGTGAACGGCATCGCCGAATTGAAGATATCAGCAGATTGATAATCAGCTCTAAACCCCGTGGTATCTTGGAATGTTGTAGACAGTTAAACGTTGTAAAACATAGGGCAGGACTAAGCGGATAATACACATTCTTCAAGTAAAGTTTTCGAAATGCATGAACGGCAGTATATCTGTGACAGAATGTTACTGAGGGCCATGAAATACGTAAATAATAAGTTTATATGAGAGGGCCATACCTTGTACATCTAGTCTCGCACGATCCAACGATCGAGATGAAGAAAGGAAACTGTCGATTACTAACCTAAATACGAGGCGGCAATTATTAAATAAGTTCCTTTACTAATACAGCTGATTTGTACGAGATCGTCTTACATTATGTGTCAGATGTTTCATATTGTCAAGAGCATATGGGAGCGAGAAGCTGAGAAGAATTCTGAAAAGCAAACCGTCTGCAATTATTATGTTGTAGTAGAATCTGTTTTGTCTCTGAAGAAGTTGATACACTCTCAATCTGCACATCAGAAAGATCGGAAGCAAGAATTCATAGGGAAAAGATTGTATTGAAAGGAGTTATTAAAGAGATATTGGCATATCATAAACATACAATATTGTAAAACAAGATATCTTGTTATTGAATGAAAAGGCAAGTGTATCGCTTGAACTGTTAAAATTGTATTAAGGTGTATGACTTTGTGCTAATTGATATCTCTAAGTTTCAGGTAAAATGGAATCGTCAGCAGATGCTTATTCAGATACAATGTGTGCACGTATCAACATGAACAACTAAAATAGAGGGACCTCAAAGGATCTGATCTGAAATGTGATGGACAATACTTGATAATGTTATTGAGTGAAAGCTGAACTCGGAAGGTGACACCGTCGTGGAGCAACAACCCAGGATGAGTACTTGAATATCTTATACATATTCCGCCACGTAATTGCTTATTGTAGTTGTAGAGTAGTATTTATTTTGTTGTCAATTTTGACATGAACAATTTTAACTTGAAAGCGACCGTTATTTGTTGGACATTGCGTTGTAATATTTATGATCGTTACGTCTAGTGTGGTGAGCCAGACTACGTTGTGATAATATGCGATAGTTGTGTAAGATCTCTTTAATGTTTGCTAGCAAGGTTTTACGAAAGTTTCTTCGACATGGATGTTATTGGTACCGTAATGGTGTTATGGTAATGAACGTTAATTTTAACTTGTAGCTCAGAATACCTCGGAGGAGCTCGGTATTTTGCGATGTGCGATTCTGTGGTCTTCAAAATGTTATGTGCTTGTGTGGAAATACAGTGTTTGATAATAGAAGTGTGATACTATTGTGGTGATATGGAATTAATGCGGCAACGTATTTAGTAATTTTACGTAATTGCCTGAATAGATTGTTCTTTAGTATTGTGAATTCGCTGTGCATGACGAGTTGTGCGATGTTATAAGGTGTTAGTTATGGTAGGATCTTTGAAAATATTTACGTGGATAGAGAGATGTGATGATTATAGACGTGTCATTGGGATTGCGAATTTTATGATGATGTTATGTGAAGGTCCTGATGATGGTATTGACGGTAGGAACTATGTTGGTCATGCGTGAATTTTGATGTTGTCGTGATGAATAATTTATTTAGGTGCGAGGCCGTATTTTAGAATAATGTTATAGGATGTTGCACTCACGAACACTAGTAGTTGGTCGTCACATTTATCCTATTTAAATACAAGATTGACCAGAGCGCACGATTTTAAAGGGATGTTTAGGATCTTCGCAAGATAATCAGTAACGTAATAATATTAAGGCTATGTCGTAAAAGAAATATGATCTTCTATGGTAAGTAAACCATTTCTTTGCTAGTTGGATTTTGTAGATCATTTGAGTTGACGCCTAGTGCTAATGTAGTATTCCAGGTCAAACGTCGGAGTGGTATCCGGAGGCGCAGAATCAACGTAGTTAGTCAAGGTTATTGTAGACGTTGCAATGTCTCTTGATGTTTTTTTTTATCTAGGTGCAGTCACCGATGAATGTACGGGAGAATCGAGTCTGTCTTTTAAATGCATGATGTTGATGGATGTTACATTATGTTATGATCCTGTGTTTTTCAAACATTTCTATTGCATTTATGGTGATTTTATGAAGTTAGAATAACGGTAATTTTCAAGTTGCTAGATAGACAGATACTGACATATAGTGCGATGATTTTTTAAAGGAGAAATGACGGAATATTATGAGATATTTGGGTAGAAAATAACATTTCTGAAGTGGATGATTCTATAATTCCCAGTGATTTATTTTTGAAAAAATGCGAGATTGATAACTGATCTTTCCATGTAAGCCTTCAGCAGAGGGACACTTTGTCTCTTTTAGTTTCGAATGACGATGTTGTATTTACTTGTAACAAGAGCCTGAAGTTAGGTGTTTATTTTTCAAGTTAACAGAATATTTTCCTTCCTATTTTCATTTGTGTTGCCGATAATTTGTTCTTAATGTAATTGATACATTTAAAGTTATTTTTAAGTCATTAAACGGGAGATCCTTCCATAATTAAAACATTTCACGGAGTTATCATTTAAAGTAGCGTAGGAACACTAGGTTAGTTATTTAATTTAGGATAAGATAAAATGTTGGTCAATGTGTCTCGTCGAATATGCCAATATCCTCGGTCACTTAATACTCTATGGTGGAATATTCACGTAATTTAGGCAGAAATGATGGTTACAGTCTACGTTAAAAGCCACGATGATAACAGTCCACTTATTTAACCTGTGTCCCAACTCGTCGAACTTGCACGTCCCTTGAGTGGAGCCATCATGGATCTCCGACTGCATTGCTTCGCCGCGGCTGAACCCAACACTGAGATATAGAATTAAAATTTACAGCATGGTCACAGGGACTGCTGTCAGGGCACATATAGGTTTTATAATTTTACTTGACACCCAACTGTGGGGCCAGAGTTGAATTATTTATTTACCAAACGACTAGAGTCGAATTATTTATCGCGTGGCGGTGGACTTAAAGAAAGGAAAACTCGAAAAGACATTGGTAATCAGAGAACATTGAATCTACAACATTGTTGGTGAAGAATGTTTGAGATATTTATTTAATCATATATTTTATGAGTAATATTGGAAGGATTTGACCGTTAATCAGTACTACGATTTTACTTAGTTTCATTTTATGACATTATGGAAGGATTTTCCGTAAAGTTTCAGCTCTTGTTAATCGGGATAATGAGTCATTTAACTCGGATAGAGCGATAGGTTGTTCCGTGTCACTTATTGTAGGATGTCCGTCATATTTCGGGTCAGATCCGGAGAGACCCATACGTTCATTTATTGAATCTAATTCGTGAGGTGCTAGGCAGGTATAGGTGTTGTGGAAACACTAGATAAAGACTGTAGAGTGAGATTGAGAGTGATATATTATCAATAAGGAACGATATAGGAAATTACGATGGCGTCTCTTGCTCAAGTAAAACTGTTATTGGAGGAGCTCGCTGGAAAAATGAATAAAATGCAGGAATCGCAAGAGAATACAGAAAAGAGAATTCAAGAAGTACGAGAATCACAAGAAAGTACTGAGAAAAGGATTCAAGAAGTACGAGAATCACAAGAAAGTACTGAGAAAAGGATTCAGGAAGTACGAGAGTCGCAAGAAAATACCGAGAAGAAAATCCAGGAATCACAGAGGACTACTAGAGCAGAAATCCACGAATCCCACGAGAAAATGCAAGGAACTTTTGACAGAATCACCGATATGGTGCAAGAAAATATGAAGGTGATGCAAGAAGAGATTGTATCGTTAGGATCGAAAGTCGCTGAGGTACAAGGAGAAGTATTAAATTTAAAAGAAGAAGTGAATGCGGCGATGAACGAGAATAAGAGGAATTTTCAAGAAAAATTCGAGGAATTGAAGGATGATTTTAAGTCAAACATCCAAGAGTTGCGAGTTCAAGTCGACCATGATCTTAAAGAGCTCAAAGAAGAAGTGGATGTGATGCAGGAGAAGATAAAAGAGACTGATAATGGTTGGGATGAAAAACTCAAGAAGGTATCGGATGAAGTCATTATCACCAATGAGAATATACGGAAAGAGATAACCCAAGCAAGAGAACAGATCAATGACAGATTCAATTTGATAACGGAAGAATCTGAAGAGAATAAAGCTTTGATGAATCAGCAAATAAAAGGATTAAAAGACGATTTAAATGCTATTCAAAAGGACGTACAGAACCTGAGGATTGAAAACGAAACAAATAGAAATTTGGTATCATCGTTGAACGACCGGCAGACGATAATTGAGGATGGAAGGAAGACTGAAGTAAACAGTCAATTTGAGATACCTCAGCTTTGCGTTGATATTAATGACAACGGGACAATTCATACAGGAAGTGGAACCCAGATTGTTAACATTATACGCACTTATGAAGATAGGCCTAAGAAATTTAACGGAAATATAGGATCCAGTATGACTCCTCGTGGTTTTCTAAGAGAGATTGAGGAATATTTTAGGGAAACAAAGGTATCTACAGAGCGCCAGTTAAAGACAGTGGAGAAACACCTAGAGGGTGCACCACTCATTTGGTTTAAAGCTTTTCGCTACGTTTTTGAGGATTATGCAGGCTTTAAACAAGCTTTCTTGGATAAATTCTGGGGAATAGACGTACAGCAAGGAATCAGACTCGATCTATACTCGAGGAAATATTCTTTAACAGGACCGAGTAGGTTTGCCGAATACTTCACGATGCAATTTCATCGACTGAAGGAGCTTGATTCTCCACCTACAGAGACGGAAATGGTACGAGCAATAATCAAACAGTTCCCTGCGGATATACAGAGATTATTGACGGCGGCAAACATTCAATCAGCCGTGCAAGCAGAGTCGATACTTCGGCAAATTGACAGCACGACAACACATACTAGTAGCCGCATAGTAAGACACGTCGATCCGACGGTAAACGTGGTAACACCAGCAGGAGATGAAGGTGTGGAAAGAAATCAGGGATACAACAGTCACGGTCAAGGAGACAGACCTAGGACGAATGAAGGCTACAGAAGAGTGGAACATAGGGATGAGAAGAGTGACAAGACGCGCCAGAAGTGGGCACCGTCTCGAAACGAAGAGCGGAGATATCCTAGGTATTACAGAAATACAAGGTGGAGTCGGAACAGAGATAAATGGCCGTACCGCAGAAATAGGTATCGAGAAAATTCAAGACAATCAGATATTCGACAGGACGAGGAGATAAACAAGGAAAGAGAAAGGTACCTTGGTGAATTAAGAAAGCAGCAGGAGTGCAAGCAATGGGAACGAGCGATATTGAATCAAGATATGAACGCTGATTGCGTGGGCGCGACTAGTCTGTTGTATCAACAAGAACAAAGAAAAGAAGGTACTGATAAAACGTTAAATCCCGCAGCCACACCATTTGACAAGAATAATCAAGGCAATGACGGGGTGAAAAAAAAAACTTCGTTTTGGAATCAATGACAAATAATAGAATTAGTAAATTAAACCCAAATTATAGGCAGCACGAATGGGTCATAGCAGGAATCGAATCGTGGGAATTTGAACCCGAGGAATTGCTACACGAAGACGGTCTACCAGAAGGAACAAGATTAAAGAGAGGACTACCCGTTATTTACGTCACAATATTGGGTATTCGAGTATTGTCATTATTGGATACTGGAGCAAGCATAAGTATCATCTCCAAACTACTATTCTCAGAGTTACAAGACAAAGCACACTTGCCTGTAATTCCGATTGCCAACATGAAAATCAAGGGCATAATTCCAGACAAGGTCACGAAATGCAAGTTACAAACTTTTTTGCCAATAGAAATTGGGGAAAATTTGTTGGAACATCCATTTGTAGTCATGGACAAAATCCAATATAACTTAATTATTGGATCCGATTTTATCAGGGAAAACAACATAGTAATTGATTTAAAGAAAGAAGAAATAAGGATCAGATGTGACGGTGAAAGAGGACAGGACATTACAGCTAGAATAGAAAACAAGGAAACGAGCGAGCTGCAGAAAACCATGAACATTTCAATAAATGAAGCTGCCCATGTTGCCGAGAAGATAATGGAAAGATACGACACAGAAGATGCTGTGTGTGGACAGACAATCGACAGTGGAATAGGAGGAAATTCTGAACAGCAAGGGATAATTGAGAATCTGCTGAAAAGGTATAGCAATGCTTTTAAGAGCCAGCCTGGAGCAATAAAGAACTTTGAATACAAGTTATTAGTGAAAGATTGGAGGCCGTTTAAGATTAAACCGTACCCTATACCAGATAAATTCATGCCCGAGGCTAGGAAGGTAATACAGGAGATGATGGATAATGGTATAATATCTAAAGCACATACACCATTCGTTAGCCCTCTGGTAGTGGTAAGAAAAAGCAATGGATCGATTCGCGTGTGCATTGATGCGAGACAGGTCAACTCCAAATTAATTCCTGAGTATGATAAAGCCCCAGTAATAAAGGAGATAATAAGAGGATTTCGGAATAAGAGATTTTTCACGATTTTAGATTTGACTTCCTCATACTTCCACATAGTTTTGGAGAGTAAATCCAAGCTATTTACTGGTTTCATGTTTGATAATCAAACGTATATCTTTGAAAGACTCCCATTCGGCATTTCTAACTCTGCGGCTGCATTGGTACGAGCTTTAGACAGGAACTTGAAACCGGAAGTAAAAGAATTTATAACCATTTATGTTGATGACATCGTACTGGCGACAGCAACTTTCGAGGAGCATGTAGTCAAGTTGGAACAGCTGCTAAGAAATTTAGATGAGGCTGGATTCAAAATCAATCGATCCAAGTCAAAGTTCTGCCAATCTGAAATCCTGTTTGTTGGACATGTAATTGATGGAACTGGAATAAGACCAAACCCAGTTAAGATACAGGCCATATGTAACTTTCCGAAGCCCAGAAGGATTAAGCATATCCGACAATTCTTGGGAATGACGAGATTTTTCGCTAGCCACTGTCCAAGGTATACAGAGATATTAGCTCCCCTGCAAGATTTATTGAAGACCAATAATCGTTGGCGGTGGAATGAGAGTCATGATCGAGCTTTTGTTAACGCGAAGGAATTACTAGCTAACAGTATAAAACTTGGATATCCGGACTTCGATCGTGAGTTTATCATTCAATCTGACGCCTCAGCAGTTGGAGTTGGAGCTGTATTGTATCAGGAGAGTAATGGGGGGAATAATATAAACTATTTGGCCTTCATTAGTAGAAAATTAAGAAGCCATGAACTTAAGTATACGACCACTGAGCTTGAGATGTTGGCCATTGTTTACGCATTACAACAGTGGAGGAAAATAGTGTATGGGTATCCGGTAGTTATTAGGACGGACCATAAAGCACTAACGTTCGTGTTAAAAACCACATTATCCAGCGAGAGAGTATCACGATGGGCACTTTATGCGCAGCAATTTAATTTAAAAATTGAGTTCTGCCCAGGTAAAAGTAATGTGTTGGCAGACAGTCTAAGCCGAAATCCAACAGAAGAGCCTCTGGAGGTCAATGTTATTGAAATAACTCAAGAGGATGAAGAATGCTTGGAAAGCCTAAAACGATTGCCGGAGCTGCAACTTGAAGATTCATCTCTGAAAGAGATTATTGAGTGTTGCCTAAGAAGGTCAGCTGATGATGGACCCGAAGATCAAATGGATGATTATGTGCTGACGAATAACATCTTGTATAAGTACATAGACAAAGATCGGAAGAAATTAAGAGTGGTGGTGCCACGCAAATTAAGATGTAAACTCATATGGTACATCCATAGAATGATTGGTCATGGTGGCCTAGATAAATTAGCAGCTACAATAGGAGAGACTTTCACATGGACTGGATTCCGGAGAACCATCGGGAGAATAGTAAAAACCTGCGATATATGCCAGAGGGTGAAATACAACTCCGTATTATTGTATCAACCACCGATAGCTGTAATACCAGACCGACCTAGGGAAGTATATGCCATGGATTTGTATGGGAGTTTACCCGTAGGTAAACGTGGAAACCGTTTTGTATTGGTAGTCCTCGATGTGATGTCAAAATTTGTATCACTTCAGCCCATTAGGAAGGCCAACTCTAAGTCCATAATTAGGAGTTTAGAAAGAGTAACGATACCAAAGATGGGTAAACCAAAATGCATAATAACGGACCATGGAACACAGTTTACGTCAAACGAATTTGCGGAAGCTTTAAGGAAAATGAACATTCAACACCGATTTAGTTCAATAAGGCACCCTGAATCCAATGCAGCTGAGAGGGTCATGAAGGAAATTGCGAAGTATTGTAGGATTTTCTGCCATGAACGTCATTGGACATGGACTTCTTGTTTACCGACAATAGCCGATTGTATAAATTTTACATGGCACGAGTCTATCGGCAATATTCCAAGCGTTCTTCACATGAACGAGCAGCCAAGACGTCCCTGGAACGAGATCATTGCTAGACCAGTCGAAGAAAGTCCTAGCGTCGAAGAGAACATAAAGCAAGCTCAGGCGTGTATGAAAAGGCAGGCCGAAAAACGTCTAAAGAAGTTAAGGCATAAAAAATTTCGAGAACCTTTGGAGGTTGGAACCTATGTTCTTGTAAGAAAACCAGCCGTATCTTGTCCCACGGAAAAATTCTATTCCAAGTTTGCACATTTGTACATCGGGCCGTTCAAGGTTATTGAAGTACTGGGCAATAGCGCATATAAAATACAGAGTTTAGAGTCCAACAACATTGCTATTTTCAATGCTTCAAGTCTTAAACAGTACAGTTTCCCGATCGTTGAAGAGGAGGAAGTCAATATCATCGTGGAAGACGAAAGAAACGGAGATGCTTGGGATGTTTATTCGCTGACCGACGGATCAGATGACGAATGATAAAGTCCAGACAGGATTCGAAGACAGGATATGGTATAACAGTATCTTAAGACCAGAGTTATTTTCGTTCATTTTAGACGTGATAAAAGAAGATTTCATTGAAGAAGAGAATTATGATAAGATCTGGCATGAACATGAAATTTCTCCTTTCATACGAAATTTCATTTTTGAGTAGAGGAGGAATATAACCTTCCAATGTATGTCAGGATGAGATTGGTGAACACATTGGAAGTTTATGTCGAGAAATAACGTCAATGAAATCTTATGTCCGGTTATCACACCTCCAGATGAATTAGAGGGCAGTTGATTTGTCTAATTACGTGAACGGCATCGCCGAATTGAAGATATCAGCAGATTGATAATCAGCTCTAAACCCCGTGGTATCTTGGAATGTTGTAGACAGTTAAACGTTGTAAAACATAGGGCAGGACTAAGCGGATAATACACATTCTTCAAGTAAAGTTTTCGAAATGCATGAACGGCAGTATATCTGTGACAGAATGTTACTGAGGGCCATGAAATACGTAAATAATAAGTTTATATGAGAGGGCCATACCTTGTACATCTAGTCTCGCACGATCCAACGATCGAGATGAAGAAAGGAAACTGTCGATTACTAACCTAAATACGAGGCGGCAATTATTAAATAAGTTCCTTTACTAATACAGCTGATTTGTACGAGATCGTCTTACATTATGTGTCAGATGTTTCATATTGTCAAGAGCATATGGGAGCGAGAAGCTGAGAAGAATTCTGAAAAGCAAACCGTCTGCAATTATTATGTTGTAGTAGAATCTGTTTTGTCTCTGAAGAAGTTGATACACTCTCAATCTGCACATCAGAAAGATCGGAAGCAAGAATTCATAGGGAAAAGATTGTATTGAAAGGAGTTATTAAAGAGATATTGGCATATTATAAACATACAATATTGTAAAACAAGATATCTTGTTATTGAATGAAAAGGCAAGTGTATCGCTTGAACTGTTAAAATTGTATTAAGGTGTATGACTTTGTGCTAATTGATATCTCTAAGTTTCAGGTAAAATGGAATCGTCAGCAGATGCTTATTCAGATACAATGTGTGCACGTATCAACATGAACAACTAAAATAGAGGGACCTCAAAGGATCTGATCTGAAATGTGATGGACAATACTTGATAATGTTATTGAGTGAAAGCTGAACTCGGAAGGTGACACCGTCGTGGAGCAACAACCCAGGATGAGTACTTGAATATCTTATACATATTCCGCCACGTAATTGCTTATTGTAGTTGTAGAGTAGTATTTATTTTGTTGTCAATTTTGACATGAACAATTTTAACTTGAAAGCGACCGTTATTTGTTGGACATTGCGTTGTAATATTTATGATCGTTACGTCTAGTGTGGTGAGCCAGACTACGTTGTGATAATATGCGATAGTTGTGTAAGATCTCTTTAATGTTTGCTAGCAAGGTTTTACGAAAGTTTCTTCGACATGGATGTTATTGGTACCGTAATGGTGTTATGGTAATGAACGTTAATTTTAACTTGTAGCTCAGAATACCTCGGAGGAGCTCGGTATTTTGCGATGTGCGATTCTGTGGTCTTCAAAATGTTATGTGCTTGTGTGGAAATACAGTGTTTGATAATAGAAGTGTGATACTATTGTGGTGATATGGAATTAATGCGGCAACGTATTTAGTAATTTTACGTAATTGCCTGAATAGATTGTTCTTTAGTATTGTGAATTCGCTGTGCATGACGAGTTGTGCGATGTTATAAGGTGTTAGTTATGGTAGGATCTTTGAAAATATTTACGTGGATAGAGAGATGTGATGATTATAGACGTGTCATTGGGATTGCGAATTTTATGATGATGTTATGTGAAGGTCCTGATGATGGTATTGACGGTAGGAACTATGTTGGTCATGCGTGAATTTTGATGTTGTCGTGATGAATAATTTATTTAGGTGCGAGGCCGTATTTTAGAATAATGTTATAGGATGTTGCACTCACGAACACTAGTAGTTGGTCGTCACATTTATCCTATTTAAATACAAGATTGACCAGAGCGCACGATTTTAAAGGGATGTTTAGGATCTTCGCAAGATAATCAGTAACGTAATAATATTAAGGCTATGTCGTAAAAGAAATATGATCTTCTATGGTAAGTAAACCATTTCTTTGCTAGTTGGATTTTGTAGATCATTTGAGTTGACGCCTAGTGCTAATGTAGTATTCCAGGTCAAACGTCGGAGTGGTATCCGGAGGCGCAGAATCAACGTAGTTAGTCAAGGTTATTGTAGACGTTGCAATGTCTCTTGATGTTTTTTTTTATCTAGGTGCAGTCACCGATGAATGTACGGGAGAATCGAGTCTGTCTTTTAAATGCATGATGTTGATGGATGTTACATTATGTTATGATCCTGTGTTTTTCAAACATTTCTATTGCATTTATGGTGATTTTATGAAGTTAGAATAACGGTAATTTTCAAGTTGCTAGATAGACAGATACTGACATATAGTGCGATGATTTTTAAAGGAGAAATGACGGAATATTATGAGATATTTGGGTAGAAAATAACATTTCTGAAGTGGATGATTCTGTAATTCCCAGTGATTTATTTTTGAAAAAATGCGAGATTGATAACTGATCTTTCCATGTAAGCCTTCAGCAGAGGGACACTTTGTCTCTTTTAGTTTCGAATGACGATGTTGTATTTACTTGTAACAAGAGCCTGAAGTTAGGTGTTTATTTTTCAAGTTAACAGAATATTTTCCTTCCTATTTTCATTTGTGTTGCCGATAATTTGTTCTTAATGTAATTGATACATTTAAAGTTATTTTTAAGTCATTAAACGGGAGATCCTTCCATAATTAAAACATTTCACGGAGTTATCATTTAAAGTAGCGTAGGAACACTAGGTTAGTTATTTAATTTAGGATAAGATAAAATGTTGGTCAATGTGTCTCGTCGAATATGCCAATATCCTCGGTCACTTAATACTCTATGGTGGAATATTCACGTAATTTAGGCAGAAATGATGGTTACAGTCTACGTTAAAAGCCACGATGATAACAGTCCACTTATTTAACCTGTGTCCCAACTCGTCGAACTTGCACGTCCCTTGAGTGGAGCCATCATGGATCTCCGACTGCATTGCTTCGCCGCGGCTGAACCCAACACTGAGATATAGAATTAAAATTTACAGCATGGTCACAGGGACTGCTGTCAGGGCACAATACATACATACATACATACATACATACATACATACATACATACATACATACATACATACATACGTACATGCATACATACATACATGCATACCTATATATATAATTTCGTGTGGCTATTTCTAGCCGGGTGAAGCCCTTGTAAGGCAGACCCTCCGATGAGGGTCGGCGGCATCTGCCATGTGTAGGTAACCGCGTGTTGTTGTGGTGGAGAATAGTGTTATGTGTTATGTGTGAGTTGCAGGGATGTTGGGGACAGCACAAACACCCAGCCCCCGAGCCATTGGAATTAACCAATGAAGGTTAAAATCCCCGACCCGGCCGGGAATCGAACCCGGGACCCTCTGAAGCGAAGGCCAGAACGCTGACCATTCAGCCAACGAGTCGGACAATGCATACATAACAGACCATTATGCGTTTCATTGTTCATACTTCTAGCCTATTTGAATTAACCATCCGCTTCTACAAACATGTGTTTGGAGGTAGCTCTCTGGCCTTGTTTAGTTTCGCACCTCAGCAACAAACTTTTACCTGTCAGTGATCCTATTAACTTGACACAGTCGAACCTCGATATCTCGAACCTCCATTAATCGGATTTTCAGTATCTTGAAGCAACCTAAATTTCCCGGCCGTTTTGTCCTATTCTTCACGCGTATTTATTTCTCTTGTACTCGAAATTCGGTTACACGAATTTCTCATTTTCTCAAAGCAAACATTTACTCCCTTGAAGTAAAAAGTACTCTGTAACTCGAATTCTGTGCAAAATTAACTGTGCAATACAGAATTTGTGGTTTGTGAGGAACAGTTAACAAGTAAAGAAAAGGTTACAGCGATGCAGGCAGATAATATGACGGAAACCGATAAACTAAACCTTCTAGTGATCGGAAAATTAGTGAAGCCTTGTTATTATCGGGTGTGAATTAATTACAGAGAAAGCAACCCCTGAAGTCGCAAATTAAAAGCTCCATTTACGAATCTCGGCTGCGTGATATTGACAATAAATTTCAACATGAAGCGAGGAAAGGTTGACAGTAAAAAACAGAAGAGACTAACGGATTTTTTTCAAAGGTGTTAAGGGAGGTATGTTTTTTATTTCACTACTGTAGTACTGTATCTTGTATTCTAAAAGTTACTATAGTAAGGGTTATAATTAAAGTGATGCCGTAAAATAGAGTTTGTTTGTATATTCTTAAATACTATTAAAATAATATATTCCGTACAAGCCCATAGATACATATGATTCCATTATGTGTTATGCTCAAAAACAAGTTTATTCTTTATATATCAAAATTTCGATAACTGGATATAAAATTTAGCTCCCGAGGTGATTCGAGATATCGATGTTCCACTGTTTTTTCACTGTCGCTAGAATCATGACAGAAATGTATATAGTGTGCTAGATTTAGCACATAAACCTCCTATCGTCATTGCGCCTCGTAATACTCTTATGTGATAATGTTGAGGGAAGAAATACTGACCCGCGGTACATGTATCGCTTAAAACAAAAATTTGTTGGTATAGTTCATGCAATACTGAAACTTAGATGACAGAATTTTTCTGGTCAGAATTTTTCTAAGCTGAAATATTATCACTGAGTGGTATTTCTAGGCGCAACGATGATATACTACAGTCCTCATGACCATGTACTTTAAGAATTTCATTATTATTTGCTTTGAAACAGTAAATAATGGTGTCGAAGAATTTATAATGTAGTTGATTATCATAATTTAGGCTTGTATCGGTTAGCGTGTTAGCTTCGCGAAAACCTCCAACTTCTTGTGCTGCCTACACATTGATACGTTCTTCTGCAGATTTCTTCGTCATAATCGATTCCTCAGATTTCACTCTATCCTTTTTAACGCGTCTACGGTTGTTCCTGATCCACTGAGATATAGGCCTATTGCAAATTTAGCACAATTTTCAACTTTTCAACAGACCTTCACGAACTGAACAATAGACGTATCCTACGCCAAAATAGTGCAATATTAGATTTTATGGAACGCGGAAGGATATACATTGTTTGTTCTGTTATTCTATTATGGCAAATAAGTTAATATGGGAAGGACAGCTGATTCAGAAAGTGATGGATCCAACCAGAGGGAAAAATATCCTGAATGTCGTGCTGATAAAACCAGATGAGCTCTATAGGGAAACTGAAGTAATAGATGGTATTAGTGATCATGAACCTGTTTTTGTGGTAGTTAAAAATAAATGTGATAGAAAGGAAGGTCTTAAAAGTAGGACTTTTAGGTAGTACCATATGGCTGATAAAGCAGGCATGAGGCAGTTTCTAAAAAGTAACTATGATCGGTGGAAAACGGTAAATAAAAATGTAAACAGACTCTGGGATGGGTTTAAAGAAATTGTTGAGAAATGCGAAAACAGGTTTGTACCTTTAAGGGTGGTAAGGAATGGTAAAGACCCACCTTATTATAATAGAGCAATAAAGAGACTAAGAAGGATGTGCAGACTGGAAAGAAATAGAGTTAGAAATGGCTGTGGAAGTAAGGAGAAATTGAAGGAACTTACTAGAAAATTGAATCAAGCAAAGAAGGCAGCTAAGGATAACATGATGGTAAGCATAATTGGCAGTCATACAAATTTTAGTGAAAAATGGAAGGGTATGTATAGGTATTTTAAGGCAGAAACAGGTTCCAAGAAGGACATTCCAGGAATAATTATTGAACAAGGGGAGTGTGTATGTGAGGATCTTCAAAAGGCAGAATTATTCAGTCAGCAATATGTAAAGATTGTTGGTTACAAGGATAATGTCGAGATAGAGGAGGTGACTAAGGCCAAAGAAGTAATAAAATTTACATATGATAGCAACGACATTTACAATAAGATACAAAAGTTGAAAACTAGAAAAGCGGCTGGAATTGATCAGATTTCTGGGGATATACTAAAGACAATGGGTTGGGATATAGTACCATATCTGAAGTACTTATTTGATTATTGTCTGGTCGGAGGAGCTATACCAGATGAATGGAGAGTTGCTATAGTAGTCCCTGTGTATAAAGGAAAGGGTGATAGACATAAAGCTGAAAATTACAGGCCAGTAAGTTTGACATGCATTGTATGTAAGCTTTGGGAAGGCATTCTTACTGATTATATTAGACATGTTTGTGAAATTAATAACTGGTTCTATAGAAGGCAATTCGGTTTTAGGAAAGGTTATTCCACCGAAGCTCAACTTGTAGGATTCCAGCAAGATATAGCAGATATCTTGGATTCTGGAGGTCAAATGGATTGTATCGCGATTGACCTGTCTAAAGCATTTGATAGGGTGGATCATGGGAGACTACTGGCAAAAATGAGTGCAATTGGACTAGACAAAAGAGTGACTGAATGGGTTGCTATATTTCTAGAAAATAGATCTCAGAGAGTTAGAGTAGGTGAAGCTTTGTCTGACCCTGTAATAGTTGAGAGGGTAGTTCCTCAGGGCAGTGTTATCGGACCTTTATGTGTTCTTATATGTATAAATGATATGAGTAAAGGAGTGGAATCGGAGGTAAGGCTTTTTACGGATAATGTTATTCTCTATAGAGTGATAAATAAGTTAAAAGATTGTGAGCAACTGCAACGTGACCTCGAAAATGTTTTGAGATGGACAGCAGGCAATGGTATGTTGATGAATGGGGTTAAAAGTCAGGTTGTGAGTTTGACAAATAGGAAAAGCCCTCTCAGTTTTAATTACTGCGTTGATGGGGTGAAAGTTCCTTTTGGGGATCATTGTAAGTATCTAGGTGTTAATATAAGGAAAGATCTTCATTGGGGTAATCACATAAATGAGATTGTAAATAAAGGGTACCGATCTCTGCACATGGTTATGAGGGTGTTTAGGGGTTGTAGTAAGGATGTAAAGGAGAGTGCATATAAGTCTCTGGTAAGACCCCAACTAGAGTATGGTTCCAGTGTATGGGACCCTCACCAGGATTACCTGATTCAAGAACTGGAAAAAATCCAAAGAAAAGCAGCTCGATTTGTTCTGAGTGATTTCCGACAAAAGAGTAGCGTTACAAAAATGTTGCAATGTTTGGGTTGGGAAGAATTGAGAGAAAGAAGAAGAGCTGCTCGACTAAGTGGTATGTTCCGAGCTGTCAGCGGAGAGATGGCGTGGAATGATATTAGTAGACGAATAAGTTTGAATGGCGTTTATAAAAGTAGGAAAGATCACAATATGAAGATAAAGTTGGAATTCAAGAGGACAAACTGGGGCAAATATTCATTTATAGGAAGGGGAGTTAGGGATTGGAATAACTTACCAAGGAAGATGTTCATTAAATTTCCAATTTCTTTGAAATCATTTAGGAAAAGGCTAGGAAAGCAACAGATAGGGAATCCGCCACCTGGGCGACTGCCCTAAATGCAGATCAGTATTGACTGTATTGTATTGATATTCAGTATCACTCTTCCCAGACTGAAAAACTTCATAGATTGCGTATATTTACGCATATTGCGTACTTAAGGAAATCGATATGTTTCTGAAAACTTGAATTGTTAATCATGACACTAGCACGTTTGAATACAGATGCAAGTAAAAACTGGAAATAAGTTACTAATATTTTATTTATCGAAGCTCAACTAAGCGGAATGTACCGAGCTGACAGTAGAGAGATGTTGGAATGACGTCAGGACACGATTAGGCTTGAGTAAAGCTCTTAAAAAATAGGAGAGAGCCTAATATGCGGATAAAGTTGGAATTCAAGAAGGTAAATTAGCTCAAATACTCGTTTATAGGAAGAGGAATTAGGGATTGAAATAACTTACCACGAAGGGCCGATGACCTTAGATATTAGGCCCCTTTCACTAACAAGCAACAAAAGCAACTTACCATGGGAGTTATTTGATAAAATTCCAAATTCTTTGAAATCATTTATGAAAAGATCAGCTAAGCAACTGATAGGGAATCTGCCTCCTGGGTGACAGCCCTAAATGAAGATTGATTGATTGATTGATTGATTGATTGATTGATTGATTGATTGATTGATTGATTGATTGATTGATTGATTGATTGATTGATTGATTGATTGATTGATTGATTGATTGATTGATTGATTGATTGATTGATTGATTGATTGATTGATTGATTGATTGATTGATTGATTGATTGATGTATACATACGATTCGACGGGAATGTAATTTATCTTAAATTCTCTCACCTGGTAACAGTATGAGTAAGAATGGATATTAAAAATATTAATTTACTGGTCAAGTTTTCCAGCGCGTTGTGTTCAAATTTTAATTATAAGGTAATTTGATAGACGGTAAGGTTTTGTAAATACACCGTAATGGGTGTCCGAATAAGGGGACCCCACAAGAAGTTTCGTTCTGATGCATGACTTTGAAAGCTGAAGCCTGATAGCGAAATAAGCGGTCAGCTCTTAGCTGTTAACGAGCATTTTATACCCCAAGGATACTCTCGAGCGACTTAACTGTACATAGTTTGTTAATGGACCAGGTACATCGAATTACAAACAGGGTGCGGTTAAAGGTTAAAATTCATTCATGAATGCTGGAAAATTAGGAGCAGCCGATCTGAAATATATTTTGAGGGGAGCTGTTACCTACAGTACACTGGGTTGATGAATATGGGAAGTTCTAATTAATATTAACACAATAAATATAATTTGAATAAAGCTTACGAGAATACAATTTTCTCAATTTTTTGTACTTTTTATACAAGTTGCTTTACGTCGCACCGGCACAGATAGGTCTTACGGCGACGATGGGAGAGGAAAGGGCTAGGAGTGGGAAGGAAGCGGCCGTAGCCTTAATTAAGGTACATCCCCAATATTTGTTTAGGCCTAGTGTGAAAATGGGGAAACACGGAAAACCATCCTCAGGGCTCCCGGATGCCAGCTCACAGCTGCGCTACCGTAACCACACGGCCAACTCGTCCGATGAAATTTCTTATGATATGCATAGATTTCGACCTTTTACCAAAATACGTTGGTAAATCTTAGAATTTACCCATGCGAACTGGTAAAATCTACATCGAAGACTCGCACCTCCACCGTGCATATTCAGGCATGTTTCTTTGTTGGCAATTTTTTGTTCTCAGTCTGATCACCCGTGGCGGGTGGGGGGTGGGGGGTTGGTCTCTTCCCGCATCGCGCTCACTTGTTTCCCTCCCTGGCCGCCTTCTGCGTGATGTCATGTGATATGAGACAGTACTCGCCCTTCCTGCTGACACGTATTACCACTACAGTCTAAAATGGTCGTAACTTCTGAACCATTCATGCAAATAATGTCCTGACAAGGTTATTGTAATCCTTATAAAATCCTGGAGGAGGTCAAACAATTTATTTTGATGAGGAACTCGAAGATAATATCGAACTATTTATTTAAGGAGTTATATTTTTTTACCGCGGACTATAGCATAAAATCGCTTCTAGAGGGCAGCCGGTTGGAAATAGGTATGTGCCATCGCGGACTTTTTTTGTAGAGGTTTCTATGCTCTACAATGCGTACGCTTACACTTGGGGTCTATCGTTGATGGTTCACGCAGCGTAAGCCAAGAATGCAAGTGGCCGGCCGACCGACCGACCGACCGACCGACCGACCGACCGACCGACCGACCGACCGACCGACCGACCGACCGACATGTTTGTCTCTTTCTACATATTTACTGTATATCGCATCACGGATACATAATAATTTTATAGTGGTTCACTACGTGAACAGTGTTCGTGTTGTCAGTATCTGAAGTAGAACCCCTGTACTGATTAAAATGCAGTCAACATATTATGGAAACGTGTGTGGCGCAATAAATCGTCGGCATTTAAAAGAACTCCCGTGGGACAAAATTACGGCACCTAGAGTCTCAGAAAACCGTAAATGTTGTTAGCGAGACGTAACACAAATAACATTATTATTATTTTGCATATTATAAAGACAATAACGACACCAAGTAATTAAGTCTCCTGACACGTACGTTTTAATAATTTAATATAATTCCATAAAGATGTCGATATGATGTATATTTTCCTATTCCATTTGATCTAAATATTTACTTCATCAGGAAATAAATTAATTATTTTGAGTTGCATGGCAATATTTTATTTCTTGTCGTATTATATGTCATGTATTTGATAGCTGATGTTCTACCTGCTCAGCATGTGACGAAATTTAACGCATGTTCACGTTTTAAAATCTATTGGAAGTGCCGTTACTTATCGAATCGGACTAAACCAGACTATTATTTGATGAAAGATTGAGAAGATGTTTCAGAGGCACGAGAACTCACAGGCTTTCTCTACTGCTACTATGTACCTTAGTCACTATAGTTCATATCGCGTGACGTCATAGCGCTCCAGCCAATGGAAGGTTCAACCGCCGGAGTAGCCTCCCTTTTATTCTAGTTACCTTGCTGATCACCACTGCATAGCTTCAGTCTGTGTCGAGTATCGTGCACGCATGTATGGTCATCTCAGTGACTCGTTTTAGTAGCGTTGTTTTCGTGCAGCTTTGCATCAGAATGAGTGGTGTTATGCGTAAGAGATTTTATGGACTTTTAAGTGAATCAGTGAGTAAGAAGAAGGACAACAATTTTATGTAACTACTCAGCAATATAATATTCATTTTATTAACGTAATATTAAATTCAAAACAAACTATTTCAGAAATTGCTAAAGTGATTTGGTAACAGACATTTTAAATATATCCTAAACCAAAATTCTTGAGTAAAAAGTGGAAGATATGTATAGGATGGCAAATTTTAATAAAATATCTTTTTATGTTTATGAATACTGTTTTACCACTTTACATGGGTAAATCCCAAGATTTCCCAACGTTTCTTGGTATAAGTTCGAAATCTATGCATACCATAAGAGTTTTCTTACTGTTATCACACCGCATTGAGTAGCTGGAAATTCAAACATTGCTTCAAAGTACATTTGTATCCGATGCAATTGAATTTTATGATTGAATAATGCCCTTAATTATCATCAGTCGCCACTGATATGCATTTACGGCTATCAACCAGGTGGCAGACTTGATATTAGTTGGTTACATAGCCTTTTCTTAAATGATTTGCAAGAACCTGGAAATTTTTCAGAGAACTTCCTCGGTAAATTATTTCAATTCCTAATACCTCTTCATATAAACATATTTGTCCCAATTTGTTTTCTTTATTTCAAATTAATCATTGATGCACTGCAGGAAAATGTTGATCTCTTATACTATTACGTTAAGAGTGACTGAACGGGTGGCTATATTTATAGAAAATAGAACTCAGATAATTAGAGTAGGTGAAGCTTTATGGGACCCTGTAATAATTAAGAGGGAATTCCTCACGGCAGTATTATTGGACCTTTATATTTTCTTATATATATATGAATTATACGAGTAAAAATGTGGAATCAGATATAAGGCTTTTTATCGGATTATGCTATTCTGTTCAGAGTAACCAGTAAGGTACAAGATTGTGAGCAACTGCAAAAATGACCTCGATAATGTTGTTAAATGGACAGTACGCAATGATATGTTGATAAACGGGATTAAAAGTCAAGTTTTGAGTTTCGAAAATAAGAAAAGTCCTCTCAGTTTTAATTATTGCGTTTATGGGGTGAAAGTTCCCTAAGTGGATCACTGTAAGTTCCCAGGTGTTAATATAAGGAGAGATCTTCATTGTGTAAATGCCTGTCGCATACGGTACGTGTTTTGGCAAAGGTAATGGTGCAATGAGTTATTAAAGGCGATTGTTGCTTGGTGTACGGCAAAGGAGAATAGACCATTAACGCCACCAGTGACGTTCGGTGGGATGCCTAACAGCAAAAAAACGTCAGGCGCGACTGATTCACCCGGTATACAGAATGTCGGGAAGATATAATTCTCTTGTGACAGACCCTTTTGTACTTGCTATCCAGAGGTTGTTCCACTACCTTATTAGATGTGTTTTGATTTGGGCTTTTTCATAGACTGGAAGTGATGTGCTGTAGGTAATTTCTATGTTGATGAGGAGGCTGATATTGCGAGGATGTCTCTGCCTTCTCATTTACAAGAAAAACGGTTGTCCTCGGATCCTGGGAGGTCACTTAGTGGACTCAGGTCAGCAATAATATCTGCGTTTTCTTTTAGGTCTTAGAGAGCAATGAATTCACTTATTCTGGTGACCCTAAGACGTTTCTGCTGTAAGAACAATAAAAGACGTGCTGTGCTTTCGATCTTATAGTAGCAGCTATTGGTTTGACGTTGTGCTTGTCGTTGATTGTGTTCATTGCAGCCTGCGAGTCACTTAGTATCCGAGCACTGCTGCTGTTGTGTACACACTATTTCACAGCATGCGTGATGGCCCATAGCTCGGCCTGAAACACAGTACTGAGCAGCAGGATGACATTTTTTTAGGATTGAAAACGCTTCCCTTTTGTCCTCGTATACAACGAATGCACATTCCACCTTGTCAGATTCACTATTATTAGGTGTGCGAGAGCCGTCTGTATAAATATAGTAGTCATGGTTAATCTAGGAGCTATTGCAAACGTAACTCTTGAAGGTGACCGGATTCCAGGAAATGACAGTTCTTCTGCACTGTGGTTTCAAGAATTGGTGGAGGCTGTTACCTTTCTTTTCAATAACTAGTGTTTGGCCGTTTCGATGGCAGTAAAGAACAGGGGTTCTATTCCAGCGATGACAAGGGCTGCTCGTGTAGATACTGTGCGATAGGCACGATAAATTTCAAGGACTATTCCTCTCTGAAACTGCAGAAGATTTTCCTTAGCCACTGCTTTACGAATATAGGACGGAACGATGAAACACAATACAGTATTAGTGAAACAATGTTTGTGTATTGTATAATGCGGAGTTCTTCTGTGTTTATTCCCCATGACGGTCTGCATGCAATAGCAATGGCCTGAAGACTTTTTTCTGATTTAAGCTTTAGTTTGTTCAATGTGGCCTAAAAGTTAAATATTTATCCGGTAGCACACCCAGGCATAAAAGTTGATCTTCTAGTGCGATTTCCTGTCAGTTCATCTTGAATTGTGGCTTTGTCAGTCACAGAATATGTAGTGCTGTGTTTGCTTGAGTGCTTAAATTAGTATCATTGTCAGCTTGAATTAACAAAAGTGAGTCGTCAGCGTAAGAAACAGTCTTGCAGTCCATGGGAAGTGGTACTTTGAGGACATCGTCATACAATATATTCCAGAAGATGGCTCTTGACCAATAGCACGCTTGTCTCGTAAGTGACAGATTCCACGTGGCCCGCGATGTGGACTTAAAACGCGTGGAGGGCGTTAAAGAGGAAACAGCAGGAGCTATACCTGCCACAGTTTATTGTCGTCAACACAATGACTGTTCCATGCGTAGTCAATAATGAACAGATACAGGTCTTCCTAGAATTTTCATCCATAATCCAGCATTAATAATAATAATAATAATAATAATAATAATAATAATAATCGTATAACCTAAGCAGCCGCGTTACAGACCTTCTAAGGCTGGTGCCATCTAGGTGGCTTGTCTACCAATTTTGACATTCCGATTCCGTTTACAACGGAATTCTACCTGAGGACTTCTATGTCTGTGTTAATTCGACATTTTCGGGTAACAACAGTGACATGGAGTGCCATGACTTTAGCTCATCCTTCAAAAATAGTCTGTTTCAGACTAGATCGAACTTAACGTACTTGGGATCATGAGTCAGATTCTCTGCCAGTGATTCACTGATGCAGCTAGTGCCGAAATTCCGGATAATCAGAACTTCCTCTTTCCATTCCACCTGTACAGATACGACTTCGCTTTGGCGACCAAAACCGCAAATGCATTTCGTTTAATTAGAAGGGTAATATTTCTAGTACGTTTTCAATATGAACAATGAAATGAAATGGCGTGTGGCTTTTAGTGCTGGGAGTGTCCGAAGACATGTTCGGCTCGCCAGGTACAGGTCTTTCGAGTTGACTCCCGTAGGCGACTTGCGCGTCGTTACGAGGATGAAATGATGATGAAGACAACACATACACCCAGACCCCGTGCCATTGGAATTAACCAATTAAGGTTAAAATCCCCGACCCGGCCGGGAATCGAACCCGGGACCCTCTGAACCGAAGGCCAGTACGCTGACCGTTCAGCCAACGAGTCGGACAATATGAACAATAAAAGGCAGGATGTAAAATTTAATTTAATGTTCTCGGGCATTTGAGTACAGGAAACTCAGATAGAGTCAATAACGAAGGTACAAGTATTACAGTAGCGTACCTCACAACATTCTCGGCTCAGTACTCCTCCTTAGTGGGCTACCTGGGAGGTCACTTAGTGGCGTCTTCTTTTACGTCTTAGAGAGCAAGGAATTGACTTATTCTGGTGACCCCAAGACGTTTCTGCTCTAAGAACAATAAAAGCCTCGTGCGGAAGATGGGGGATGGGAAAGTAATTTATTGTTCTTCCACATAGCGAAGCAGCAGAAAAGATGAGAACGAAAGCAGCAAAACCTAGGGAAAGCCAATTATCAGACAGCACGAGCAAGTTAGAACCGGCTGGTTGCTCGGAGGTGCGCATTATACCGTATCCATGTATTACAAGATCTTTATCAAGACACCACCGCCGCAGCCATTTATTTAGAATTCTATTTCCTTATTCTCCTACCCCGCAACGTCTTCTCTTTTGCCTGCAGCATCATTTTTAGCCTAGCGAATATTAGAGCTGTTTATTTAGAATATACATCAATGCTGATGGCTTGTTGGGGCAAAGGCCCCGGTCTGTCGAGAATGTTTAAACATATTTCAATGAAGGGAAAAGTCAGTTTACTATGTTTCATTCTTCAAAAAATTTATGGTAGCTGCGTCCTTCGGTAACAGTATTTCTGTGTGTTCGATGTTCTTTGAATACGTCATGACCGAGCGAGTTCACTTTGCGAATAGTGTCGCGCTTCTGTGAGCTTGCATTCGGGAGATGGTGGATTCGAATTCCACCGTCGGCATCTCTGATTTTTCGTGGTATCCTATTTTCACACACCAGGCAAATTCTGGGGCTGTACCTTAATGAAGGCCATGGTCGCTACCTTCCCAATCCTAGCCCTCTCCCATCCTTGCGTTGCTGGAAACCTTTGATGTGTTAGTGGGACGTTAAGCCACACACACACACACACACACACACACACACACACACACACACACACACACACACACACACACACACACACACACAATGTCGTGTGACCATCTTCGCTTTGCTTCTTCATTTCGCTGTCTTAGGAGGCAACTGAAAGAAGCCCCAATGTGTCCTAACTTTGGAACGCAGTATCCAGTATTCGGGAGATAGTAGGTTCGAACGCCATTGTCGGCAGCCCTGAAAATGGTTTTCCGTGGTTTCCGATTTTCACACCAGGCAAATGCTGGGGCTGTGCCTTAATTAAGGCCACGGCCGCTTCCTTCCCACTCCTAGCCCTTTCCTGTCCCATCGTTGCCGTAAGACCTATCTGTGTCGGTGCGACGTAATACAACTAACGAAACTTTGGAACGTGGGTTGGTGAATACGGGGTCCTAGGGTGAGTCCTAGCAATGCTTTCGCGTGTGTCAGACTCCCCACTGTCATGTATTCTATCCGACCAACCCTGGTCAACTGCTGTTCTCTTCCGACGGAATTAGGTTTACGACGCCTGCGCAGTCTTTCATTTTCAAGCCCTTCGTGCCCTTCTCTTTCTTCTACCGACACCTTTATTTCTCGAAAGATTTGATCTCTTGCTTGTTGTAGTAATAGAGGTTGACTCCGCACTTCTACTTCCCCTTAAAAAAATAATCACTATAGCCGCAGCAAGCACAGGCTAAAGAAGAAAAGTCAAAGTTATCTGCGTTATAGGCCATGAAGGCCATTGGAGTGGAAGGTAAACGCTTCGACTATCAGTAACCTCAGTTCTTGGTGGAGTAGAGTGGTTAGCACTACGCCCTGTCGCCTTTGCCCCCAGGAATTATCTTGGTACTAACTTTTGATATAGGGTGTATGAACCTCAGTGACACCACATACAGCAGCCCATGAGTAAACGACCGGCTTAGGCAGATAGATCCCGGTTTTTATAAATTTGAACCTACCAAACTATCATGCGATCACGTAAGTTTCCCTCCTGGAAAATTTGGAGTTAGGAGTTTTAGTTCAGTGTTTGCAACTCAATTGCTTGAGTTTCTGACGCGAAATGCATCCATAATTTCGGATCCGTACTTGGACCGTTGAGCGTTATGAAAACATGTGGGTCTAAGTTTTTAAATTGAAATGACTTCTACACAACACGTGTGACAACATTGCTCAATGACTCATGGAAAAGGAGAAGAATCAGTACACTGAGAAATAAGTGCCTGACCTCTGCATGATGTCAATGGACACCGACATCTTAAGTTACAAAAATCACCGTGCCGCGCAGCTAACAGTTAGTAACATGTAGCTCTGGACTTTGGCGTGGTAGAGCATCGTGTGAAGTTGACTCAACTCAGTGAGTTCTACAGGTAAACGGTAAAAGGAAAACAGTGATTATTTCGGAACATTGTGGTGCGAATTAATAGAAAATATCGTGACATGTGGAGAAAACATGGCTTAAAAATGATTTCAGACGCATTCTACAGAATAGAGCGGCTTCTCGGAAATTTGAGATGTCCATAATCTCCAATGTTGAGCGTCGGAAGGCTTATCGGGAGCGTCTCAATGGTAGGGCTGCTGAGCGTAATGAGGCGAGTTCCACATTACTGTACTGGTGCCCCATCCAATGTCCCACGCGTTGTCAAGAAGTCACTTCGATTTTAACTCAGAGTTTTCATTCAAGGATCTGACTGTGGAAATCCACTCAATAATTATTGAAGAGTTTATATTTACATATTTAATTGAAATGTGATACTTAAGAGGAACTATTTTATTTTTATCCAGATCGTAGAATTATGGTCTAAAGCGTGAGCTATCTCTCGGGGTCTTACGGCGTACCGAACTCCTACACTTTCGTGTTCCTTGCGGAATCTATATATATATAAAAATGGATGTGTGTGTGTGTGTGTGTGTGTAAATTACACATCTCCTAAACCACTGGAACAATTTCAACCAAACCTGGTACACTTGCGACGCACTATCTGGAGACGAGCACTGTGGTGGTATGGCATCCCTGGCACCCTTAGGGCTGGGGGTTAGGGTGTTAGGTATAAAAATAATCAAAATTAGTGTCGGATCCATACTTTTCACGGTCGATGAGATGAATAGTGACACTCAGGGTTTTTTAATGTCCAAGGCCAGCCCCTTTCGACTGGGGGGTGAGGGGGGTTAAGATTTAAATTTAATCGAAAATAGTGTCGAATCTATGAATAGTGACACTATGGTCTTTTTAAGTCCAAGTGCAAGTCCCTTTGAAGTGGAGGGCGAGGGGGTAGTGATATATAAAAAGAATCGAAAATTGTGTCGAATCTATGGATTTCGGAGTCACTGAGATAAATAGTGACACTCCGGGTTTTTTAATGTCCAAGGCCAGCCCCTTTTGACTGGGGGGTGACGGGAGATTAAGATTTAAAATTAATTGAAAACAGTGTCGAGTCCATGAGTAGTGACACTACAGACTTTTTAAGTCCAAGGTCAGGCCCCTCTGGAGTTGGGGGGACAAGGGGGTAATGATATATAAAAGTAATGGTGTTGAATCTATGGTTTTTGGAGTCGCTGAGATGAATCGTGAGCGAGAAAGGGTCAAAAAATAAAATGACCAAATTGACCGAGAATATGGATGTATGTGTATATTATCCAGTATAGCTGTCAACTAAATCTGGTACAAATATTATTTACTACCTGGGAAAAATGCTATGCGGGCAAGACACCACTAAAACCCCTAGGGGAGGGATTGAAATATATATACAACTAAAAACGACCGATAGTAGTGTCGAATCCATAGTTTTCAGGACTACTGGAGCGATTTGAACGAAACTTGATACACTTGTGACTTACTATGAGAAGAATAACCACGTGGGGGTAAGATATACCTAGCACCCTTAGGGGTTGGGTGAGAGGGTGTGATATAAAATAACAGAAAATAGTGTCGAATCCATATTTTTTGGGGTCGCTGTGATGCATAGTGATACTCCGGATTTAAAAAAATAAAAGTTCATCACCCTTTGGCATATGGGTTGAGAAGTAAACAGGAAATTGTCCAAAAGATAGAAGTAATGGACGTATATATGTTCCAGTGTAGCTATCATGTAAAATTCACACAATATGACTTACTATCTGGAAAAAAATACTGTGCAGGTAAGAGACACATAGCCCCCCAGGGTAGGGGTGAAAAGTACAAAAAATAATCGAAATGACCGATATGTATCTCGAATCCGTAGATTTCGGGGTCGCTGAAGTGAACGGCGACACCCTTGATGCCGTTTGAGACGAAATTCATTTCCAATTGACAAGGGCGGTGAGAACGGTCGAGCCATCATACGGTATTGGTACATAAATGACTTACTATCTGTAAAATTACTGTTGGAGGAAAACACCCCTAACACTCCTTGGGAAGGGGGTGAAATATAAAAATAAATGAAAACGGTTAATATCAATGTTGAATTGATTACGCGGTCGCTGAGTTGAAATGTGACACTCTGGATGCTGGTTAAGTCATACTTCAGTCGCAGTCAGAATGGTGCTTGAGAAAGGGTGAAAATTATGGATGTACGTGAGTATGCTCCAGAATTGCTCTCAACGAATGTTGGTACACACATGACTTACCATATGGAAAAAAGAGAAGAAATACTATGGAGAAGAAACTTCCCAACGCCCGGTAGGGGTAGGTAATGGGAGGGGATGACATGTAAAAATATCAGAGAAAACTTATATTAATGTCGAATCCATTGTTTATGTGTCGCTGAGATGAACTGTGACGCTCTGGATACCGTTCAAGTCCACGTTCAGCCCTCATTGAAACGGGGGGCTGAGAAGGGATTAAAAGTAAACAGTCTACGTAAAATAATCGAGATTAGTGTCGAACCCACTGCTTTTGAGGTCGCAAGGCTGATTGATGACAGTCTCAATGACAGTTGAAATCGTGTACATCGTATCTATATAGCGACACGAAAATACATATAGTTATCACTTTTTTGACTAGGTCAAATACTTCCCAGTCAATTGGAGCTTCAATAAGGACAAAGTTTTACTTGAAAATTAAATAATCTAAAACTGGAAGTCGAACGCATCTAAATAACTCTACAACTACATAATGGATCCTAAAATATCAATCAGCATGTGTTATAAATTCACTTCACACATAACTAATTGGTAATACAAATCTTAAAGGCAAACAAAAAAAAAAACTATCCGGGCAACGCTGGATACTACACCGAGTTATTTATAAGTATAGAGTATAGTTTTCATGAAATAATAGGAAGTCACGTTCTATCAATGCACGTTTTTTCGTGAGATATCACCGTCGTTATAATAATAATAATAATAATAATAATAATAATAATAATAATAATAATAATAATAATAATAATAATAATAATAATCATGACTATGGGAACACGGTCAGACTGATATCACGCTTCGTTGAAAAAAGTGGCATGTGTTTCCTACCGATTATGCATACTCTCCATCGCCGTAGGTGGGGATATATGGTTTGACACTTACCCACAAGCTCTCGGCGAGTATGAGGAACGTTTAACCGAGATGCTAATGAAGAAAATCAACCAATAAGAATAAGGAAGTCATCGCGCAGGTCACGTGACATTCCAATATCTGCACAATAATTGGTTGGGCAGCAATCATGTTGGAAGATCAAAGCTCTTATTGAGCTCTATGAGCTATAGGTTTCTTTTCTTGCGGTAAACCATGGTAACCCTGTTCGATTCTTTCCGTGCCTCGAGATTGGTTGAGTCCTGTGGTGAAGGCGTTGCATACCTAGCTGAATTCGGTTCTCGGCCAATCCAAAGGTTGTAATTTTTGGGTGAAAGTTCGAATAGATAATCATTCAGCCTCGTGAGATCAGCTAAGGAACTGTGTGGTATGACAAGCAACCGACCCAGTCACGGAACCTAAGCAATACGCCACGCTGATCATGTAGCACTGCAACATTTCAGGCCTTCTGGCTGAAACAATATTCGTCTTGGTACGGGATTCATAATAAGTTATTCTGTCCCAGACATCTGAACGTGTGACGCTGGCACTTTGCCCATTACATTATTCATTAACAACTACGTCGAATGAGAAAATCATTTAAGGTATTGTACAATTCCAAATACACTGACTGACAGAGCAAATTCAACACCAAGAAGGAGTGGTCAGAACTTTATGCCAATTGCAGGGTAGACTGACGTCACTCATGATGTGAAATGCGCCGCTGTGCTGCGCACGTAGCGAACGATAAATGGGACACGGCGTTGGCGAATGGCCCACTTCGTACCGTGATTTCTCAGCCGACAGTCATTGTAAAACGTGTTGTCGTGTGCCACAGGACACGTGTATAGCTAAGAATGCCAGGCCGCCGTCAACGGAGGCATTTCCAGCAGACAGACGACTTTACGAGGGGTATGGTGATCGGGCTGAGAAGGGCAGGTTGGTCGCTTCGTCAAATCGCAGCCGATACCCATAGGGATGTGTCCGCGGTGCAGCGCCTGTGGCGAAGATGGTTGGCGCAGGGACATGTGGCACGTGCGAGGGGTCCAGGCGCAGCCCGAGTGACGTCAGCACGCGAGGATCGGCGCATCCGCCGCCAAGCGGTGGCAGCCCCGCACGCCACGTCAACCGCCATTCTTCAGCATGTGCAAGACACCCTGGCTGTTCCAATATCGACCAGAACAATTTCCCGTCGATTGGTTGAAGGAGGCCTGCACTCCCGGCGTCCGCTCAGAAGACTACCATTGACTCCACAGCATAGACGTGCACGCCTGGCATGGTGCCGGGCTAGAGCGACTTGGATGAGGGAATGGCGGAACGTCGTGTTCTCCGATGAGTCACGCTTCTGTTCTGTCAGTGATAGTCACCGCAGACGAGTGTGGCGTCGGCGTGGAGAAAGGTCAAATCCGGCAGTAACTGTGGAGCGCCCTACCGCTAGACAACGCGGCATCATGGTTTGGGGCGCTATTGCGTATGATTCCACGTCACCTCTAGTGCGTATTCAAGGCACGTTAAATGCCCACCGCTACGTGCAGCATGTGCTGCGGCCGGTGGCACTCCAGTACCTTCAGGGGCTGCCCAATTCTCTGTTTCAGCAGGATAATGCCCGCCCACACACTGCTCGCATCTCCCAACAGGCTCTACGAGGTGTACAGATGCTTCCGTGGCCAGCGTACTCTCCGGATCTCTCACCAATCGAACACGTGTGGGATCTCATTGGACGCCGTTTGCAAACTCTGCCCCAGCCTCGTACAGATAACCAACTGTGGCAAATGGTTGACGGAGAATGGAGAACCATCCCTCAGGACACCATCCGCACTCTTATTGACTCTGTACCTCGACGTGTTTCTGCGTGCATCGCCGCTCGCGGTGGTCCTACATCCTACTGAGTCGATGCCGTGCGCATTGTGTAACCTGCATATCGGTTTGAAATAAACATCAATTATTCGTCCGTGCCGTCCCTGTTCTTTCCCCAACTTTCATCCCTTTCGAACCACTGCTTCTTGGTGTTGCATTTGCTCTGTCAGTCAGTGTATATAGAAAAACGGTGATGAAAACATTCTTCGGTAAGAAAAATTATATTTCCCCCAATATTCCTGTTTAAAACATATTATCATTTCAGTATACATAGAATAGCTGTTTCCATACAGAGTAAAAATTTGGGTTACGTACCTACAAGGTTCCCAAGAAAATGTTCCTATAAATTAACATTGTGAAGATAGGCGATTCCATATCCCCTTAAAAGCACAAGTTGTTTTCCAATCACGTTTGCCATTGAGAACATCATATAAGTAGCAGCATTCAGATACTATTCATCAGTTCCTCTTTCGACGTAGTTTTCAATGGAGGATGTAGTGGACAAAGTACGAGTATCAAATATTCAGATATTAATTGTGTTAACTTTCCTCAAGTCATAATGCTTGGTGGACTGATTTAACTATATATTACGTATTCCCTTGTTGAACCGCCTACTGATCTCCCACATCAGTAAATTAAACATGAACAATGCTATGGATACTGAGGGTAGGGCTCACGCATCGGTGCGTAATTTGTATGCAACATGGAGGCTGTACAGAGCACAATAATACGACGTACTCCAGTGTGAGTCTCTGGGGAGCGTGCTGGCATAGGTTAAAGTAGAAATTATTTACTGGACTACATAGTTTATCTTCTGAGTTTCGGTGTTTAATGCTGTGTATATATTAGGGAGAGGACACATGTGTAAAGACATTCTACGTGTCTTCGATTTAATTACTGATAAAGTGGCATGCTGAGAACTTTTTTGAATCAGAATCCAATAAGTGTATAAACGTAAGAAGAAACTGCAACCGATGTTCTTTCATAACAGATTTCACTCTGTGTTCTTAGATCTCTTCCGCTGCAGTCTAGGTTAACATATTTGCTTTACATTTATTTGGCCCTATTCAATTCGTCGGTTTGTTATTGTCGATTTAAATCCATTAATAAGCGTTGTGCGGATGATTAGTCAGAACTGTACAGACAACTCAGAAAAGATGTGAACTGAAAACCTATCTGAGCTATCTACCAAGCCAATGTTAGGAAAGCATCTAACATAAAGGAAATTCTTCTATTTCACAAAGATCATAGCCACATCATTAGATACCAGCACCAGTGTAGTGTGTTTAGAGTGTTCTGTACTCAAGACTGAGGATTTGATCCCGACTGAAGTTCTAGAGGACGCCATCTCTTCCATGATGGCATTTACAGAGAGTTTCAGCTCGAAGGAACACATTTTTCATTCCACTAAGACATTTTTTTACAATTGGATTTACGTCGCACCGACACAGGTATGTTTTATGGTGACGATGGGACAGAAGAGGGCTAGGAGCGAAAGGAAGTGGTCATAATTACGGTACCGCCCCAACATTTTCATGCTGTGAAATTGCGAAACCACGGATAACCATCTTCAGGGCAGCCGACAAGGGGTTCAAACCCATTACCTCCCGAATGGAAGCTCACAGCTGCGCGCCCTATCCGCATGGCCAACTCGCTCGGTCACTAAGAAATACACACTTCCTTAAACTATTTGCTATATGTCCCAATAACACGTTCATAATTATATTTTACCTCATTCGCTTGAAAAATCCGCATTTTCCCAAGTAGACGACAGAAAAGCCTTTGGTTTTCACTAGTGAGGCAGCATTTTTAAAATTTTCACCGGTACCGTCGCTATGAAAATATAGCTGCTTAGAATACAGTGTTTCAACGTCGCAGCCAGGTCTTTTGGTAATAAAATGAAATGGCGTATGGCTTTTAGTGCCGGGAGTGTCCGAGGACAAGGTCGGCTCGCCAGATGCAGGTCTTTTGATTTGACTCCCGTAGGTGACCTGCGCGTCGTGGCACATACACCCAGCCCCCGTGTCAGCGAAATTAACCAATTGTGGTTAAAATTTCGACCCTTCCGGGAATCGAACCCGGGACCCATGTGACCAAAGGCCAGTCCGCTAACCATTTAGCCATGGAGCCGGACTTTTGGTAAGGAGGGGATAGGACAGGGCTAGAACTGTCTCGCGGCCGTTGTGTGGTACGAAAATAGCAAACCATGGAAAACCATCTTTAGGGATGTCGAATGCTACGTGATACGAACCGCACAGACAGCTTACTCCGTCCGCCTGGAATGGAATGCCGCGTTTATAAATCCGTGCTTCGTAGTATTAGTATACCGAATGAATTAATTTGATGCATTTTTTAGTCGTTTGATATAATATATTCCTACATTCTCAAAGTACAGAACGAAAAATGTTGAATTTTCATAAAAGTCCATTCAACCCAAACCACAGCAAAGATTTTCTCACCACAAGAAACAGACACAATTAGGTAATATTTGTTCTTCTCAAGAATTGCTTTAATGAAAATCAAATATTTTTAAAATTAGAATGGTCACTTCATTCTGGTTCAGCGAACTTACAGTATGTGCCAAATATATTTAAATATTTCAAAATTGCAACTGAGGAATTTTCAGTTATAGGTGGGTAGAGGAAAAAAACTTCTCTTCAAGGAACCTTGCTGAACACATTAGGTGTTAAAATCTGTTAAATTTCCCGAGTATTTTACTCTGCCTGCACATAGGTGTGTAAATGGTAGTAGCTATGACTTGTTAACTATGGTGATATTTATGTGCTTACTTTCCATGTCAAGTCTTCTTCTTCTCCTTCTTCTTTATCTGTTTTCCCTCCAGGGTCGGTTTTTACCTCGGACTCAGTGAGGGATCCCACCTCTATTGCCCAAGGGTAGTGTCCTGGAGCTTCAGACTCTGGGTCGGGGGATACAACTGGGGAGGGTTACAAGTACCTCGCTCAGGCAGCCCCACATGCTATGCTGAATAGACGCCTTGTGGGGGATGGGAAGTTCGTAAGGATAGACAAGGAAGAGGGAAGGAAGCGGCCGTGGCCTTAATTTAGATACCATACCGGCATTTGCCTGGAGGAGAAGTGGGAAACCACTGTAAAAACACTTCCAGGATGGCTGAGGAGGGAATCGAACCCCCCTCTACTCAGTTGACCTCCCGAGGCTGAGTGAACCCCGTTCCAGCCTTCGCACCACTTTTAAAATTTCGTGACATAGCCGGGGATCTAACCCGGGTCTCCGAGGATGGCAGCTAATCACACTAACCACTACACCACAGAAGCGGACGCAGGTTAAGTCAAATCCAGTTGCCACGATGACTTTGTTGTTGGGTTCGAATAGTTCTTGAATAGTGCAGGGTTATCCTTGGCTGTAGCTAACTAACCCCATGGCACTACAGCTCTGAAGGGCCTTGGCCTACCAAGCGACCGCTGCTCAGCTCGAAAGCACAACGAACATTCTCGGCCGTTAATGTTGGCTTTGTAGACTGGGGCCGCTATCTCACCGCCAGATAGCTCCTCAATTCTAATCACATAGGCTGAGTGAACCTCAAATGAGCCCTCAGATTCACGTAAAATTTCCTGTCCTGGACGGGAATCGAGCCAGGGGCCTCCGAGTAAAGAGGCAGGAAGGCTACCCCTACAACACGGTCTTGACTGTAACGCATAAGTAGATGTACTGGACGTCATCGCATTTGTACAGTGCTTTGGATCGCCCAGGTAGCAGACTTCACTTTTGATGTTTGGTCTTATGTATATGCCGAGACTCCTACTAGGTACATACTCAATTAGGGAGGTCTTTTCCAGATGTTCAACTACACGTATTTATTTTTATCTGTCGATTTAGTGACGAGGCTGGTTTCTAGGGTGACTTGTCGGACTTGGATGGCTTGTGACGCTCGAAGAAAACATCCTTTTGACCTCGAGCGACGATCGATTCCGTGATGGCCGTACAGAGGGTGGTGAGGATTTTGCTCTTGCTTTTCCTTTCAGTCTCGGTGATCACCTGACTCCTTATCATGGGTGAAGCAATTATAACCAGCAAAAACAGTTTGGTACCCAGAGATGATATATGTGCTGTTTCGTTAAATGTCTCTTCGACAAGTTTTGAATGACCTGAAGACTCCGATAAGAATGTACAAATCCAGAGGTGATACGTATTTGCAATACGTAGCTGACTGAGCTCACTAGTTTGCGTTGAATGTTTCTGGCGCAGATCATACCCTTCGTATTGTGGCAGTGTTGCCTGAAGGGCAAAGTACGTTTCAGAATGACGTTGGGTTATCGGGGAGTATTTTGGAGTTGATTCTATCTTAAGAACACAACTGATAATGGGGAAGCCTGTTAAAATCCTTCTCTCGTCCATCCTAGAAGTAATTTCCTACTGTAAAGCTAGGATGACGTTAAGTATAACAAACACGAGCAATTATTTCACAATTTTGGATGCAGCTAATTGCAGATACACACACCAACAAGGATGTCATTCTTACGTCGTAATCAGACAGATTACAGAGCGATTACCCCTAATATGAAACAGCAGGAACTGCAGGAATCAAAATGCTATTGCTGTAATAATTTGTGAAATTGCCGATGTTGTGTTGCTTAACCCGATTTAGTTCACCTACCGCCATATGAAACAGCAGACGTAGTGAAAAGAGGAAGGGTTGCATGATGGGACAAGAGTTTAGCGTGGTTTTGACTTAGGAACTATTGTCGAGTTAATGAACATGGGCGACCTGTAACTCTGTGAGGATGGAGTCATCTGTTTAAGATGGCATAAACACCAAGTCCCTGCGCCGGAGGAAATAACCAATGGGTATTAAAAGCACCGACTAGGCTGGAAATCGAACCCAGGACCCCGTGGCATAGTTGAGCGGTGAGGAGGAAATACGTACTATCGGAAATAATGAGAGAGTTTTATATACCAAATGTACCTTCATATGGCGAGAAAAAGTACTGCACTTTTTTTCTTCTGACTACTTTCATTCACAACATGTTTCAAGTGTAATAATTTCTGCTTATAGCAGCTATCTTGTAAGTTAATTAGAACACTTGTTCTAGCAGTTAACAAGACGAGCTTTGGATCTGATTGACGTCATACTTAAAGACTGGAGATTCCCTAGTGACAGAAGAAGGTCGGCGTCCTCTTTGGCTGCGTCCACTAATTGGGCAGTTCGTCACGCCCCCTGTCTCCCTGTCTGCCTGTCTGACATGACACATACTGCAGTAGGCTAAACTCGCTCAATTTCTTGTAGTGGCAATTACTGAAATTGTTCACAATCACCATTCAAAGCTTTCGAGGAAACATCGAAGGCAAGTATAGTATATAGGCGAAAGAGGAGAAATTGTGTACAGTAAAGCAATTCTTACTCTTAAGACATTTTGGATAATAAGAATAAAAATAATATTACTGGCTTTACGTCCCACTAACTACTTTTACGGTTTTCAGAGATGCTATGGTGCCGGAATTAAGTCCCGCAGGTTTTCTTTTACATGCCAGTAAATTTACCGACACGAGGCTGACGTATGTAAGCACCTTCAAATACCACCGGACTGAGCCAGGATCGAATCTGCCAAGTTGGGACAGAAGGCCAGCACCTTAAACGTCTGAGCCACCCACTCAGGCAGAAATATTAGCATTTAGCCTTATAACATGTCTATACTCTTTACTCTTAATATTATAAAGAGGAAAAATTTGTTTGTTTGTAACGAATAGACTCAAAAACCACTGAACCGATTTTAAAAATTACTTCACCTATAGAAAGCTACATTGCCAGTGAGTAACATGGGCTGTATTTTATTTTCAAAACAATTCGAGGTGGGGGGCACAGGGGGAGATATAAAAATAATATGCTAATGTAGGCAAAATATCGAATTTGTCGTATAAGGACGAGACAAAGCTCAATTTAATCCTCTTGACGGAAGGAACAAAACTCGGTAAGCCCTACGGGCCCGAAAACCATGTTTTAAGGCCCCAAAACCAACCGTTACGGTGATATTGGCACCACACTACACCTGCTCTAGGAATCGGATCAAGTAATGAACTGCCGTAACCATGGCAACGTCAGCTCCAGGATTCTACAACAGCAAAATTATCTATAATAAATCACAAAAACCTAACATGTTACAGACATGATAGTTGGTATTTGGAATGCCCTTTAAAAATAAAAGAACTCAAATATTCGTTTTCAAAAAATCCACTTAAGGGAGGGGGGTAAGAAGTGAGGAAGGAGTTGAATTATTTATATGAGGATACATATATCTCCAAAAATGAAGATGTTACAGACTTTAAAATTTGTACTTGGAGTCTCCTTTAAAAATGAACACACTCTATTTGGAAAATCCACTTAAGGGGGTGAAAATAATAAAAAAAGTTGGTGAATTTTTAAAAAGAGTATCTTCTTCTATCGCTTTACCCACACCTGTGGGGTTGCGGGTGCGAACTGTGTCGTACATGTGGATTTGACCCTGTTTTAGGGCTGGATGCCCTTCCTGACGGCAACCGTATGTGTAAGGATGTAATCTATACTTCTATACTAATATTATAAAGAGGAAACATTTGTATATTTGTTTGTAACGGATAGACTCAAAAACTACTGAACCGTTTTTAACAATTATTTCACCTATAGAAAGCTATATTGCCAGTGAGTAACATGGGCTATATTTAATTTAAAAACAATTCCAGGGGCAGGGGAGCGAGGGGGGAGATATAAAAATATTAAAATAATAGGCTAATATAGGCGAAATCGAATTTGTCGTACAAGGATGAGACAAAGCTAATGTTAAGCCCCTTGACGCAAAGAACAAAATTCGGCAAACCCTTCGGGCCCGAAAACATATTTTAAGGCCCTAAAACCAAACGTTATGGAGATATTGGAAACACACTCTCCCTGCTCTAGGAATCGGATAAAGAAACAAACAAACTGCCGTAACCATGGTAACGTCAGCTCCAGGATTCTACAGCAGCGAGATTATACATGTACGTTTGGGCATAGCTGCCAACCAAAACTGATACACATATGACTTACTATCTGGAAAAAATAAACTGTTTTGTGAGACGCTTATGGCACTCCTTTGGGCGGGGATGGAAAGGGAGTGAAGTATAAAAATAATAGCCGCGGAGATCTCCGTAGTACAGCGACCAGGGGTTGCCGACAGGCCTCCGTTTTTACGTACTGGCTTAGGTTTCAGCATTTTGCGGAGTCTGTTACCTATAGTTGAAACTATTTTCTATCAAATCATGGAGTAGTAGGATCACTGAAGTTATTAGTGCCGATATTTTGGTCCACTTTTATGATCATTGTAACCATGAAAACAACCTACGAGTATATACTGTACACAATTGTCAAGATGGTGCGCCCATGACTTGAAAAAATTTCTCAACTTTTATACTCAGATTCATTATATGATGTGTGGCATGAGTGACAAGCCTTGAGTTATAATTATCGACAATTATATTAGTTTCTTTTCTGCATCGCGTATTTCCTTGATAATTTGTAATAGTTACGAAATGTCGGATCAAACATATAGGCCTACACTCAATAATATTTATAATTGTGGTACTATCTAGCGGAAGTATACTTACACTAAAGCTGCAGGTTTGTGAAGGGAGCAGGTATATCTAGGTGGGAATGAAGGAAAACACATGGTAGCAACAGACCTTGGAGGTTGACGCTAATTAGGAACTAGTGTTTAGAGGCCCCCATGAAGAAAAGGAGAAGAAGATACACTATAATTCCAAACATGACAAATAATTTCTACGTACTTAAGTGAATATACCGGTGATTTAAATACCTAATGAAGTCAGTCACACCGATATTATGAGTAACTGAAGCCAGTTTCTGATAACCCGTACGAAGAACGGGTATTTCTGCTAGTTGTTTATAAACTGACAAATATGTTTTTATCTGTCCTGAATTTCTGTTGGGATGCAGTGCTCAGTGTGCATTCAATACTTCTCCTGGTATGAGCTAGATCAGGGATGGCGAACCTATGACACATGTGCCACTAGATGACACGCGAATGCGACTTCAGTGGCGCGTCAGACAACATACTAACGTATCTTAATGTTTTTAACACATAATAAATAGTCCAAAAATCTAGCAACACAACATATTTTAACATTACGCTTTAATAAAGAAATATGTCTCAATCAATCCTATGGCCATATTTTTTTCAAAATTTATTAGTTTGAAACAAAAATATATCTTATCCTTAAAATTTACCTGTTTTGAAAAATGTAATTTTCAGTGAAGTTTGAAAAATGAAATCATAAAGCATTCATTTGAATGGATTTGTATGTAATGCAATATAATACCTTCTTCTTTTTCTTCAAGTGCCATCTCCTCTCAGAAGGTCGGCTACCATAATGGAAATTCTTGCTTTAGATTATGCAGCGCGAAGCAGCTTAATAGTGGAACAGTAGAACCAAGTTTTTCAGATTATCAATCCAAGAAATTCGTCTTCTTCCTGGTCTTCTTTTGCCTTGCATCCTCCCTTGAATGACCAGCTGCAGTACATGATATTTCTCTCCTCGAATCACATGACCGAGATACTGCAGCTTTCTGATTTTGACAGTACTTAATATTTTCTTTCTCTTTCCCGTTCGCCTCACTATTTCATCGTTTGTGACGTTATCTGTCCAACTCAACTGCAGTATACTTCTGTACGTTCATAG
Organism: Anabrus simplex; assembly: GCF_040414725.1. Lineage (NCBI taxonomy): Eukaryota > Metazoa > Arthropoda > Insecta > Orthoptera > Tettigoniidae > Anabrus > Anabrus simplex. The sequence continues at coordinate 571,942,628 of NC_090265.1, forward strand.
CTCAAATGTCTCTAATCTATTCATTGCTATTTTCTTTGTGGTCCAGTTCTCAGCTCCATAGAACAAGGTGAAGAAGAGGTAACATCTCAGAAGTCTAATTTTTATATGTAAACTAAGGTCTCTGCAGCAGAACACTTCCGTCATTTCACTGAATGCATTTCTGGCTTGACCGATCCAGGACTTTATTTTCTCAGTACAGTCAATCATATACCTAAATAAAGTCAAATGAGGGTTTTCATGATGATTTGAAACCGATGGCATACTAGACGGTAAAAGGTAATATAGAAGACCTTAAATGATACGGTAGTCGGTAAAGGTTTTACATTCCTGAGCAGGATCATGTTTATTACATTTATGTTCCTATCTCCTCCTTGATATAAACAATATGAAGGCGATAGTAACACCATTCCTTTGCAGCCAGTCCCTATGATAAATAGTGTAAGTGTTTGCCCTAGTTCCCCCAGTGGGTGGGCGCGGTAGAATAACATCCGCGGTGACTAAAGGGGGGACCAGGGGCTCCTAACTTTTTAGCGTAATTGACGTTCACGGTTCTCTTTACCTGATCCCGGCATTGCTTCCACTTACATGTGTCAGCTCCTCGCTTTCATCTTTCTTCCGACCTTCCTTGGTCACCTCTTGTTGTTTACCAACCCCGACAGTATTAAATTTTCGAGTTCTGGAGAGTCTTTCATTTTCACGCCCTTCTTTGGCAGCTACCTTCATTTTTCTAAGTATCGGGACCCTTACATCATTTCCGCTCTGATTAGAGTTAACGGGGGATGGTTGCTCATTTCTACTTCCTCTTAAATAAATAATCACCACTACCAACACAACTATTCCTCCTAGAGCCAATTGGTGTATGTATTTCAGTGCGCTTGGGTGATAATAGCACCTTCTTGCTAGGTAAGGAAAATAATGAAAACTATCTCACTCCTTATTTCTCTAATATGCCTCTTCGGTGACGCTAAGATTATGTATTACAGCTGAAGGTGGATATATTCAAGATCCAACCAGCCTTCGAACCAAGAATTCAACAAAACAACGAACATATTATACTACATATCTCTGGGGTGGCCTGATTATCGCAGTGAATTAGCTCTTTGCTTTCCGCTTGGACACACGCGGTCCAATTCCTGGTTGATCCTGTATTTCTCCTGAAAAATCACCAACCCCAAATATAAACAGGGTGGTCCCAGGTACCCCAACAATAACTGCGATAAACTAAAGAAAGAAGATTGCATTACATGACATAGTTTTGTATTAATTTAATGATTAATGGCAGTATAAACAAGGTAGAAATAACACTGTGCCTTTTAGAAAATCATTAAGTAATTATTTTTTAATACTGGGAAACATGACATTCTATAACATTCGTAGACAGGTTAGCAGATATAGGTTCGCGATTCAACGAAGTCTTGCAGCGTGCGTGGTACATGAAGTGCCCAAAACACCAGACCCGTGTCGGTAGATTTTTTCTTTTTCCTGGCATTTTCCCAATTTCTTAGTTTTAGAATTTTGTGTATGAATTCGGCCCAGTTTTATTTTCGATTGCCTTTCCTGACGCTAACGCTATGAAGAGGGATTATATTCATTACTAGCAAATGTACCCGTGCTTCGCCACGGTATTCTACATTGTATACGGATTTCTCCGTAAATTACTGAAAAAATGCAGTGAGTAAGACTATATTAAATTGCACCTACAAACGGACTTCACCATCAGACGACTCGTTCAGTGTTCTACATGGTTGGTCCTGTGACATTTTCCCGTATCTCCTACATTTATGGGTTAGATTCAGTTATTCATTGAATGGGGTGAAAGTTGGTACAGTTTTCACATACTACTTTATTTTTTTGATAATCATGTGACCCTGAAATCATAACATTTTGCGAACATATGGCCACTGGTCATGTCAATGTGCCTGCCCAATGTCATGATTGCATCTTTCCTATAAGTGTGCCAAACAATAACATACAGGTGTAGAAAGTACAACTCTAAATTGAACTCAAGAAATCGTCGCCATAAGACCTATCTGTGTCGGAGCGACGTAAAGCAAATAGCAAAAGAAAACACTCAAGAAATGCAGTACTATTTAACGAATAAGGGATAGAGATACGACAAAATTTCATAGGCCCAAAGTTGTAGATCTCTCCAAATTGAAACGCGATATTTTGTGATACGACTTATGGTTTAGCCACCAAGTATTCCGAAAGGAAGGTCCGCACCGTCGTTAAAATTGCATCCATATTTCAATATTTTCCGGGGCCAAAAGTTATACATTCGCAAGGCCTGGAATATGTATTTCCTCCAAGAAAGGATTGTCCAGGTTTCGGGCTTAGCACTCTCATACATACGGAGTAATTAAGGAAGAAAGTAATAGAGTTGAGAAAGTTGAAATTAACTGAAAATAGGATTATAACTGAGGACAGCGGGATGAGTACATATATGTAAATTCTAAGTGAATGTATTGGAAAATCTAATGCCCCTCAATAAATTATGCTGGTATGAGTTATGGATATAAGAAAGCGGTAACAGAGGAGAAATTTATTCGCAGGGATTCTTAGGTAAACAGATAAGAAGATGACTAACGGTGTTATTACTTAAGCTATTCGAGGACGGTTATGACCTCCAACATTATTCCGCCAATGTCCCGCAGAATGCGCGATTGACCCCTCTTTTGATTTCTACTCAAGGAACAATCACGAATTTACAGGAATTATGACGAAAATGGCAATACGTTCCTTCCCTGGTGACGTGCAGTCAGACACTTTGCCATGGTAACCTGTGGGTTCGTTTTCGGTCTGTCGGTCACTCAAGGCAGAGCATGATACCGGCAGTAAACAGTACATTTCTCCGTCATTTGAAGAGTAAGGTAAATTTTGAACATCACAAAAGTTATTTATAATAAAGGGGCGTTTCACGTAAAGTTCACGGAGTTTACAGAAAATCAATCGTATAACAGAAAATGGAGGAAAACCGTTCTGGTTTTCCTGTAATCCCCCCGTCTATTCAAAGATTTTAAAACGATATGCATATCAAAACGGTCGCCGGGATGAGTAGGCTATACACTAAATATGACGTTTGGTTGAAATCTATCCAACCGTTTCGCTGTGATGGTGGAACAAACAGACAAACGGAAAAACAGACACGAAAAATAAAAACCACCGATTCGGTCTTGAGTTGACCTCAAACGTATAAATATCTGAAAAATTGGCAAAATAAACGAAATTAAAGACAGCGGACCCCCTACAACTTTATTTTTATAGATAAGCATGGACACGTCTAGCAGTGCAGACCTTTATTTCAAGAGTTACTGCTTTGAAACTGTACGACATATCTACAAATGGACTTCACCATCAGACGCATCGTACAGCGTTCTACATGGCTGGTCCCATGTCATCTTCTTTTGACTGAGTTAGAGTCATTGAATGGGGTGAAATTTTGTACAGTTTTCACATACTACTTTATATTTTTGATACTCGTGTGACAGCTAGAATCATAAAATTTGCTTATCACATGTCCACTAGTCATGTTACTGTGCGAGCCGAATGTCATGATTCTATCTTTCGTGTAAGTGTGCCAAATGAAGCATACACGTGTAAAAGTATAAAATTAAATTGAAATCGAGAAATACAGCTCTATTTAACGTATAAGAGGCAGAAATACGACAAAAGGTCATGGGACCAAAGTTGTAGATCTCTCCACGTGAAAGGCGATTGTGCTTTCTGATTTGTGATGCGACTTAGCGACCAAAGTTGTAGATCTCTCCAAATGAAAGGCGATTGTGCTTTCTGATTTGTGTACGACTTACCGATTAGCCAACAATTATCCCGAAACGGAGGTCTGCACCGTCGTTAAAATTTCATCCATATTTCAATATTTCCCGCGGCCAAAAGTTATACATTTGCATAGCTTAGAATATTTCCTCAAAGAAAAGAGTGTCCAGCTTTCGGGATTAGCACTCGCATACATACGGGGTAATTAAGGAAGCAAAATAATACATCTAACAAAGTTGACATTAATAGAAAATGGATTATAACTGAGGATAGCCGGATGACGACAAATATGTAAATACCAAGTGAATGTATTGGAAAATCAAATGTCCCTCAATAAATTTTGCTGGTGTGAGTTATGGATATAAGAAAGCGATAACAGAGGAGAAATTTAGGAGCAAGGATTCTTAGGTAAACAAATAAGAAGGTGACTACTGGCATTATTACTTAAGCTATTCGAGGACAGTTATAACCTCCAACATTATTCCGCCCAAGGAGAAACCACGAATTTAAAAGCTTGGTGAGGAAAATGGCAATTCGTTACTTCCCTGCTGGCATGCAGTCAGAGACGTTGCCATGGTAACCTGTAGGTTCGTTGTCGGTCTGTTGGTCACTCAATGCAGAGCATGATGTTTGTCCAACCCTTGTCCCGTTTCCCTACGGGGTCGGGTATGAGGTGAGATGAATTTGTCGTGGCGGTTTTTTATGACCGGATGCCCTTCCTGACGTCAACCTCATCAGAGGAGTTAATGAGAGATGAAATGAATGACGTGATATATGATAGTAGGGAGAGGGTGAAACCCGGTGCCGGCACATAGCCTACTCCTGTCGAATAGCACCAAGGGGTCTGCTCAAGGCTTAACGTCCCCATCCGACGGACGAATCACCATCAACAGCGTCATATGCCCTCACTCCATATGAGCACTGCGGAGAGGTTTGGAATTTAATCCAGGCTTTTGGCACGCAATCTAGTGATTAGAAATTGTATACCACCACCTCCCCTACCCTGCCGGCCAACATTCTGATGGTGAAATTTTTTTCGACCAACGGGACTCGAACCGGCTAACCTCGGTGTTAGGCCGTTTTTAGACTTCAGCGCCTTAACGATCATGGCCACCAGGCGGGCTAATGCAGAGCATGATACCCGCAGAAAATAGTAAATTTCTCCGTCATTTGAAGAGTAAGGTAAATTATGAACATAAAGAAATTTGTTTATAATGAAGATGCGTTTCACATACGGTCCACGGAGTTTACAGAAAATCAATAGTATAAGAGAAAATGGAGGAAAACCGTTCTGGTTTTCCTATAAACCCCCGTATATACAAAGATTTTAAAATGATATGCATATCGAAACCTTCCCCGGGATGAGTATACTCTAAATATGAAGTTTGGTTGAGATCTATCCAGCCGCTTCGCCGTGATGGTGGAACAAACAGACAGACAGACACGAAAAATAAAAACCACCGATTCGGTCTTGAGTTGACCTAAAACGGATAAATGTCTGAAAAATTGGCTAAACAAACGAAATTACAGACAGCGGACCCCCTACAACTTTATTTATATAGATAGTGTGTTTCTGTGGTGGTTGGTTGTGTGAAACGTATATAAACGAAGATCTCTGTTAAGACGAACACAAAAACCAAATCCCAGAGCTAGAGATATTAACCATACGAAGTTAAAACCCACGACCCAGCAGGGAATTGAATCCAGGGTCCGGTGAACCGAAGGCCACAACATTGATCGTTCAGCCAAGGAGCCGGATTTCTTGTCGGAAGATTTGTATGTATGTTGAGTGCTCAGCCCTAAGGCTGGTTTTGACATCAGCAGCTCCACTATCAGACGGCACATGTGGCCCAGGCGTCGCTGAAGAGGCGTAGTAGGGAAATGAGCCGTGAGGTAGTTTCCCGTTGCTTTTCTCACTGAGCCAAAAGTTTCTGTTTGATCTCAGTTTGCCAAGCCCACTGAAATTTCCGCATAAACCGATCCTATGATCAAAATTTGCATACCATTCATAACGGAGACTGGTTTCATATGGAACGGAATCACTACAGTAGCATCACTCATACCTCGGTCACTTTCATGCTGTCAAAACCAAGGGTGACACTGAGGCAGGTCAACGAAAGTAACAAATTTGGACTCGCCCACACCAGAAGACACTAGGTGTTGCCAGCAAAGGCAAGTCCGTAGATTTACAGGCACGTAAAATGACTCCAAAAAACAAACTTCTGGCACCTCGATATCTCCCCAAACCGTAAAACTAATTAGTGGGAACTAGAACCAATCAACACAGACCTTCCTGAATGTTGTTACATTTCTGTCTCTGCCACTGTTCGAACCCAAGCTTTTAAGTTGAAATTAACGGAAAGCTGTATTTTGAGTCACTGCAGTTGTGCTTAGCAGAAAATCAGCGTTGGGAGAATTTACTGTTTATGAGGATGAGTAGATCCATATTTTTAGAAGGTGGATGTTGTGGTAATTATATTCAAAGTGTACTTTAAGAATTTTAATCGCTGTGTAATTTTTAATGCACACATTACTTAATTAACCTGTGCATATGCTCCATACACGATAACGATCTGGCATTAACAAGTTACTCACTGCACTTCCTCCACAGTTAATTTACGACAGGAAATTAAGTGAACCGTACTTTCGAACACTCTTTTAAACTATATTATGGATGTCTGCTTTTCAGGACGGTAATTAGATGCCATAGTGTGCAGTTATAATGTTGCATGCATTCCCTCACTTCCATCAGAAACTTACATGTTAAGCAGTAAAGTTTTCTGTAATGACTTGTAGTTAGTTTGCAACTTCCAATAAAGGTCACCAAGATTCCATACAAGCATAAGTATGTGCCAGTACTTTCAGCAAGAAATGGGGTGTTGACTTGCCGATATATAATACCTGCGACTAGGTGAATGCTGGCTGTATTTTCAGATTTCGAGGTCGAATATAGAAGAAATTGGTTAATGGAGGGTTCCACCATTGTCAGGAACTTGAGTCATTAGTCTTATTAAAATATTAAAGAATTTCTATAATCAGAGAGTTTATAATCGCAGCTTTTTAAATGATACATCCACCTTTGCACCACAATAATAAACTTTTGATTACTTATTCCACATTAAGTTATACATTAATACGGGAAATATTTCGTCCTGTTTTAGTACATCCTCAGGCGTGTTTTCTTGTTATGGATCAAAATTGACACAGGGAACAAGGATCCATAAAACTACATAATCTACAACACTTCAATTAAAATGTCTTGTCCATGACAAGAACGGTAGTAAAAATTCCAGTAGGTCTCTTGAATCGTATCTTCTAATTATGTATGACATATGTTCTTTGCTAGAACTCGTTATTTATACAAAGTCGCATAACACAAAAACCTAATCCCCGACCTACAGAAATTAACCATACGATAGAATGAATAATCAAAACAACCGGGTGAGTTGGCCGTGCGGTTAGGAGCGCGCAGCTGTGAGCTCGCATCCGGGAGGTAGTGAGTTTGAACTCCTCTGTCGGCAGTCCTGAAGATGGTTTTCCGTGGTTTCCCATTTTTACACCAGGCAAATGCTGGGGCTGTACCTTAAGGCCACGGCCGCTTCCTTCCCATTCCTAGGCCTTTATTGTCCCATCGTCGCCGTAAGACCTATCTGTGTCGGTACGACGTAAAAGCAACTAGCAAAAAATAAAAACGTAAAAATCAGAACATTATTGTTGTGGTGGAAAGGTGAATATTTTATTTATTAAGCTGCGATTATACATGCTATATAACTTATCTACCACGGACCTAAATGAAATTCAAAACTTGTAAGGAAGAAATTTGTCAACATGGCCAATTAACGTGACTATACACGCATACTATTTTTCTACTCGTTGGCTGAATAGTCAGCGTACTGACCTTCGGTTCAGAGGGTCCCGGGTTCGATTCCCGGCCGGGTCGGGGATTTTAATCGCTTCTGCTTAATTCTTCTGGCTCGAGGACTGGGTGTTTGTGTCCGTCCCAACACTCTCCTCTTCATATTCACACAACACACTACACTACCAACCACCACAGAAACACGCAATAGTGATTACATCCCTCCATATAGGGTTGGCGTCAGGAAGGGCATCCGGCCGTAAAACAGGGCCAAATCCACATGTGCGACACAGATCGCACCCGCGACCCCACAGGTGTGGGGAAAGCGGTAGGAAAAGAAGAAGATACACGCATACTATTATGAAAAAAGTAATATATGTGCACCGGAAGTACTACCCGCTAATAAAAATTTAAAACTGTCCTTACTAACTAATAAAATAACTGCACGACGGTTCTACGTAGCACTGCAAAAATAAGCTATTCACTTCATTGCACTATCAGTCTAAAAGCTGGTAAGGGTTAGCACATGCAGGATAGGATTAGGTGAGATGCACTGAAAGTACTGTCCATTAACGTATTTCTACAAAATATGAATATGAAAAAAATGTAATAAACTAGGGTGTTCTATGTAAAAATCTTGAATATATCATTCGTGCAAGGGAGCAAGAGCAGCGCTTTTTTCTGCCGGTATGCAGCGGTATCGGCACCTTTTATCTTCTTAAGTTTTAAAATTTATTAACATTTATTACTAGATAAATTTATCATAAATATTCCAGCAGACGTTACTGTGTTTACGAATTGAATTTTCAGTTTTTATTCTCATAAGTTGGTACGAGAAGAAGATACAGAATAATAGGACACATCTTAAGACACCCAGGGCTTGTGCAGCTTATTTTAGAGAGAAGTGTAGGGGGTAAGAACGGTAGGGGTTGACCAAGGTATGAGTATGACCAGCAGATCAGAGGAGATATAGAATGAAGCAGTTATCTAGAAATGGGTAGGTTAGCACAGGATAGGGTGGCATGGAAAGCTGCATCAAACCAGTCTATGGACTGGTGACTCAAACAACAGCAAAAAGTTGGCACCTTACTTACATGTTTCATAGGCTTCACAAGTTGGTAACGCAGCCGGAAACAGGAAGTTGTGTACACTTCCGATTGTTTCCAGAGTCAGATAACCAGTTCTAGTTCACGTGAGGTAGTTACATCAGTGCTGCCACTGTTCAAAATAAGTAAATTAATTAGGCCTAGTTACTTTACCTGCCTTTGCTGGCGATATGTAGTGTTTACAGTGCACCATGTCTTCTGGTATGGGCTATATCAAATTTGTTACTTTCATTGACCTGTCTCAGTCTCATCCGTGGCTTTGACAGTATGAAAGTGACTGGGGTATGAGTGATGCTAGTAATACCATTGCTTATGCAGCCAGTCCCTGTTATGAATGGTGTGAAAATATCGCTCATAGGGTCGGTTGGTGCATGCATTTCAGTGGGCTTGGCAAACTGATATGTAATAGCAACAGCTGGCTCAGTGAGGAAAGCAACGGGAAACTACCTCGCTCCTCATTTCCCTAGTACGCCGCTTCAGTGACGCCTAGGCTATCTATGACAGCTGTTGGCGGAACTGCAGAGGATCAAACCAGCCTTCGGGCTGAATACCCAACAGTTACTGTACGCCAATGAGTATAATAAGGAAGTCTAAAGAAGTAGAAATTGTCAAATCTGCATGTGATCTTGTAAAAAAACAAGACTATCGCCGAAAATACATGTGGTGAAGAGGAACACAAAGACCAAAAATCTACGGTGTCAATAGGAAGTGGATTCTAATAATGATTGACCACAAAGTAGGACAGTTTCACAAAAAAAAAAAAAAAAAAAAAAAAAAAAAAGGCTTCTGCGGGAGAAAGGAGTGGATGATGACAAGGGCATATCGGAGTGAATGTTAGAACTGTGAACGTTATTGTAATAGTATCAACTTGTTGGGTACTGGCACCTTTCCTCTTAGAAAAAAAGCACCGAGTAAGAATGTAAGTCATATTATATCAGATCCCCGTAGTACAAGTCACTGATTTAATTTTCAGCATTTAGCAGAAAAAAATTATTATTAAAAATCCACAGTTCTATCCCTTTAGGCAAAGCAACTCATTGTTGAAAACATCCTTGGTATATGACCTACGAATTTTATATAAATATAATAATGAGAGTAAATTATTTATTTATTCCTAAAAGTTACAATCCTTTCCTTAATAATCGTTATCCAGCCGATTACATTAGCAGTTTGCCTTTTTCTACCACTACGAGCGCTAGTGTGAGTCAATGCAGAATTTCACTTCAGCGCTTATAACTTACGTTCTTCAAAAAATTAAAAAAACGCCGGAGGGTATTGAACCAAGGAACACATTACAAAAAAGAATTATATAAATAAATAAATTTGCCTAGTATGTGATTGAAAAATAAAACGACGAAAGAAATAAGCTATTGTAGGCAGTTTTTCCGGAGCTGCATTTAGGCCGGAAGTTATTCTCTAAATTTGCTTTATAGTTCCATTTAGTTGCCCAAGACTCATTGCTTGATATCCTGCCGGACCCTTGAGCCCTTCAACTTTCGACACAATCGAGGAAATTGTTTAACTTTACGTTTTTCGTAGTATGGGGACCCCCTCCTCCACGTTGTCTGCTAAGAAATATTTTCAGCATTAAAGTGAAAATACAATTTTCTGAAATATGCTGATGAAGGTCTATTTATTTCAAACCCTCTACAATTAATACCGTCTCTGTCTCTGTTTTTAACACTTCAAACATCGTATCGTATCGTAATCTGTTTACCCACCAGGGTCGGTTTTTTCCTCGGACTCTGCGAGGGATCCCACCTCTACCAGTACCTACTAATACTACAGGCCTCACAGCACGGCTGATGACGTCACAAGGATAGGCAGTCACTCCTGAAGCGCACAACGGCACTTCAATGGTAGTTGAACGAATTACTTTGATGATGAGAAGATGCTCTTTCAGGGTATTAAAGCATATTGGTAACACATTTATTTCAGTTCTACCGAGACCAATTAAAGCAAAAGAAAGGCGGAGAGATGGCGCACTCCGATTTCTGGAAATATGGTGAAAGTTCAGATTGATAGTAAATAGCAACAAGGGGTTTTCATTTGATTGTTATTATTTTTTAGTTAATAATAATTTTATGACCCTTGGTGATTAGTAATTAACCTACATTTTACTCATGAAGAATCAGTTAACATTTTACTGGAAAATAAAATAATTATATGAATTAATAATTAAGGTCCTTCGTATATACTACTAATTAGAAGCCAAAGTAAATTGGAATTTCGTCCGATTTAAGACTCTTTAACGTGCCGGAAACCTCCCTTTATTTCTTATTTAGAACATTTTATTTGCACTATTTTGGTAAATATTTCTGTTTTAGTGTTGACTTAGAAAAAAATCAGATATTATACATAATGGAAATAATTAGTTACAAATGAAAAATAGAATACAAAGGAGGGAAAGATTCACAGAGGATGATGAAATTATGCTGGAATTCATAACAGCAAATACAACAATTTAACAATAATAACATAGTTTTAGTTAAATAACTTAATTGTTCTGTATAAACATTACATCAATACAAATTTCTGAACTGTTAATTCTTAATAAAGAGAATTTTCTCATGGAAACTTGTTTAAACTCATTTGTTGTTATTTAGATGAAATAAAACCCTCAAAATTTTCAAGGTTTCATATAAATAATATAATAATTCCACAAACATTACTGAAAATCCACTGAAATTTTCCTTAAGTCTTCCAATGAAATAATCTGACGTTTGTCCTAGATGTTCAGTATTTTTTTTTCTCCATTACTGGCAAGATGCAATAATTTAATTTTTGACTTTTCAAGTAAAACCCTGTCAATCACGTTCTGTTATTGTAAAAGCTCTCTTTCTCTCAAACACACTGATTTAAACATATTTTGCTCAAATTGCAAGAAAAGTGTTAAATATGTTCTTATGGAAGCCAATTTAACTTAAAACTGGCATAACATAAGAAAAATTCTAAGCATAAGAAATCTAAAAATTCCAATAAGTGCATAGTTTGCTCAAATTGCAAGAAAGTTGTTAAATATGTTTTTTTGTGGAAGACAAATTAGGATAACTAAGAAACTACCATAATATGGAAAATCATTCTTAGCATAAGAAATTTAACATTTCAAAGAAGTGCATATTTTGCTCAAATTACAAGAAATTTTTTAAATATATTTTGTTGAAGACAAATTAACTTAGAAACTAGCATACAATTAGGATGGTGGATGAAAAGCCTTTTATGGCAATAGACTAACTTTAAAACAGTGAATCAACTACAGTACACTCAGAATATGAGTACATGGCCTCAATATTATCACAAAATTAGAGCCCAGAAATGCCTGATTAAATTCAGATTACATGGAAGTACTGTTACTGAATTATGTACTCTCAAAATGTCAAAAATTAAATGTATCTATTTGAAAATATTTTAAGAATGTTTGAAAAATATTTTTTCATTGGCAATAGAAATATAAAAATGTTTGGAGTATTTTTTAAAGAAATAATTAACAGCATACATGGTAATATGGAAAGAAAGCCAATCATTAAGTGAGGTATTTCATTTCTGAAGGCTGCACCATTGATACCACCAGTCTCCAATTTGTATTGTTCTAAAATTTCCACATAATTCATAAACTACTCTATGCAAATTCTTACAACTCTTTTGCCTTCATCTCCTTCCCAACACACTATATTTATTGTTGAAATAATCATGCATCCAAACCATAGTCTCTGCAAGATATTATCTTAAAATTACAAGACACATTTAAAAGGGTATGCAAGCACTAATATTTTTTAAGGAAACCCATTAATGAAACTGTGCAAAGATTTAGGTTCATTAAAAACATCATGTGATTTAATTTTGATTTCAACCTTGGCATAGAGCTCGGAAGTGAACTAGTAAGTTCTTCACGAAGGCAGTACTTTAAAATTTTAGGATTTTTTTTCTCCTTTGCATGAACACATACATCTTTTTGTTCTGTTGCCATTGTGATAGCAATGAACACTTTTATAATAATTGAAGAACACTTTGAAAATATGACACTTTCTGAATTACACTACACTGCATGTATGAAGATGTCTGAACCAGTTTATCACTGACTAAAGAGTGGAATAAGACAACATAATAGCCAAGTTTACAGGGACAATACAGACACCCTTCCTCCCTGTCAACACTTTTTATAAGCTCATCTGTTAATGATAATATTCTATCCAAAATGAGTGATGTTTTACAAATTTCACACTTCAACCTTTGAAGAACTGCTCTTACACAATATCCTGACAAATATGTGATAACAGGCAAATATTCCTAAATGGATAAAAGTTGGTCTTCACTGATATCTACACAGAGATAAGAGGTGCAGTTGGGCATAATTGTTGGCACTGCTCCTGTTTCAGATGAGGTTTCTGAAGAGGTATACAATACTTATTTCCAGTCTTACTGTCATAGCAGTCACTATGTCTCAGGATTTGGTCCTCACTGTAATGCAGTTCACAGACCTTAAAAAGAAGAAGAAAAGTCTGATTTGTTATGCTAGTACATTAGAAAACAGTGAGGTAATTAATTAACTACGGATAATCATCTCAAGGTGGGCCGTTAAAATGTGCAACAGGACAGCAACTTGATATGTGTGGTTCAAATTAGGGCGGTCTTAGTCTCAAATATTATAAATCTTAAATGTTTACGTTTATCACCTGGTTCAGTTTGAGAGATAATGATTACAGTATAACAAGCGTCCTAGACCTTTAAGTGAAAAATAAGAGCTCACAACCTAAAACGAACAGAATTTTCAAAATATCAGTACTGAGCTTACCTTTGAATTCTGCGTGGCCTGGAATTTGTCTCAGCGGATTGCGTTAACCCACATCTTGCGAACGGAACATTTAAACACCATTCTTCTACGAACTGTAATACACTACACTCATTTTTCAACCATACGCCAGTATTAAACAGATTCAGCACAGCATTATTTTGTCACATGTTCCTCAACATAGCAGCCATGTTTGATGATACTCATAGCAGTGGTGCCAACATGGAAACTTCAATTTTTCTCCAGGTGAAGAGGCAGGGAAGGGAAAATAATTTGGTTCGAAGTACATTTAACTGTTTGAATTCATCAATGAACTTCGCTGTTCTTTGTAGTTCATCATAATCATATTTATTTACGATGCTGAGCGTGGAATTAATATTCCATATGGGGGGTGAAATCATAGACATTGGCACCTCTACTATGATTAGTTCCTCCTTTCACTGCCAGGGAATCTCTCTCATTGCTGTTATCTAAACGCTGGGTCGTCGACTGGCCAAGTCTGCCTATCCCCGTGACGTCACATACCTCACGACACATCTGTTGTAAGGCCTGTAGTATTAGTAGGTACTGCCTCTACCGCTTCAAGGGCATTGTCCTGAAGCTTCAGACTCTGGGTCTGGGATACGACTGGGGAGGATTACAAGTACCTCGCCTAGCTGCTATGCTGAACAGGGGCCTGGGTGGGGATGGGAAGATTGGAAGGGATATACAAGGAAGCGGCCGTGGCCTTAAGTTAGGTACCATCCCGGCATTTGCCTGGAAGAGAAGTGGGAAACCACGGAAAACCACTTCCAGGATGGCTGAGGTGGGAATCGAACCCACCTCTACTCAGTTGACCTCCCGAGGCTGAGTGGACCCCGTTCCAGCCCTCGTACCACTTTTCAAATTTAGAGCCGGGAATCGAACTCGGGCCTCCGGGGGTGGCAGCTAATCACACTAACCACTACACCACAGAGGCGAACGCACTTCAAACATATGTCTTGAAATGCAGCTACTTTCGATTTATACTCTTTAGCCCTGGCACGAAACATATAATAACAAGGCACTAAATAATGAACGTATTTGATTGAGCACGAATGTATGAAACAAATATGGCGACTTAACCGTAAATAAACAAGAATGAGACGGGCTGATAGGCGCAGACGGTTGAGGCGCTGGCCTTCTTGTTTTAAATTGGCAGGTTCGATCCTGGCTCAGTCCGGTTTTATTTGAAGGTGCTCAAAAACGCCAGCCTCGTGTCGGTCTATTTGGCCCCTCGGCGTCTCAGAAACGTAGTTAGTGGGACGTAATACAATAACATTATTAAAAATGAAGAAAAAGACGGAAATAGTGAACATTACTCATTATTATTTCTTAATCAATTCATCCTGCAGGTTTGGTTTTCCCTCGGACTTAGGCGAGGAATCGCACCTCTACCGCCGCAATTGTAGTGTCCTGGAGCGTCAGACTTTGGGTCGGAGGATACAACTGGAGAGGAAGACCAGTATTCTCCTAGGTGGCCTCACCTCCTATGCTGAACAGGGGTCTTGGGGGCATGGAAAAATATGAAAGGATAGACAAGGAAGAGGGGAGGAAGTAGCCGTGGCCTTAACTTGGGTACCATCCCAGCATTTGCTTGGAGGAGAAGTGGAAAACCACGGAAAACCACTTTGAGTGGATGAGGTGGTAATCACACCTCCTTCACTCAATCGACCTCCGGAGGCTGAGTGGACCCGGTTCCAGCCCTCGTAGCAGTTTTCAAATTTCGATGCAGAGCTGGGAATCAAACCCAGGCCTCCGAGCACAGCAGCTGATCATAAAAACCACTACACCATAGAGGCGGACATCACTAATATTTCAATGTAACAAACGTGCACGGAATGCATGTTTTGTATCAATTATGCTGCAAAATATTGTCCAGAAGTTTCATATGAACGGAAGTTATTCTATGTTTACGATATGTTTGCTTTTACATCGCACCGACACACACAGGTCTTATGACGAAGATGAAGCAGAAAAAGGTCTAGGACTGCGAGGGAAGCGACTGTGGCGTTAATTGAGGTACATTTAACAGGTGTTAAAATTGGGAAACCATGGACAATCATCTTCAGAGCTACCGATAATAGAGTTCGAAACAATCATAGAAATGCAAGGTGATAATTAACCAAAAATAGGTGGGATGGTAAACAAAGATTAGTACAAGCCTAGTAATCATAGTAAGTTATGAATAGTAATTAGAAATGTATGCATAAGAAAGTTGCAAGATCCTGTATTACTTGTAAAGATTGTAGAAAGTTATTGTCTGACTGACAATTGCACCCACTCTACATACGAGTCAGATGTACTGTGTGTTCTTACCACAATGAATGTTCGAGAGATCAGTTGTTCAAGTGCAAAAAATCACAGATACGAACATGTATTTATTTATTTATTTATTTATTTATTATTTTACACTGTGTTGGATGCAATTATGGACCTTACACTTTTGACACTTCATTTAATTTGATTGCTATAATTTCAGTACAATCCATTAGATCATAAGTGAATGAAACTGTACAACTGGGACCCAAAATAGTTTCCTGTGCAGCAATACTGTTTCAAATTTTCGTTTTACAAATCTCTCGTTCTGTATATCTATACTAATATAATTATAAAGAGAGAATTAAAATTGTTATAAATGTAACGGATGCTCTTTGGAGCTACTGCACCGATTTTGATATTTCGTTCAGTATTTGAACGATAATATCTTTCCGGATAACATAGGCTATGTTTCATCCCGAAATATAAAAAAAGGTTCCCGCGAGAACCGTGAGTTAGGGTAAAAATTGCAGCAGTTATTAATCTCAAAGTCTGTGTTTTCAAGTAAGAACTACCTGATTGATGGAGTTTAAATTTGCTGAGCTTTTAGCTTATACTTTTAGTTAACATATGGGCCGTATTTTTTTTAAGTGGGCTGTGTGATAAAAGAAAATATGAAACAAGTCAGAGGAAAACGTACGCTTGGCACCCTTGAAATTGAATACCCTGCCTAAAGAGTTAGTCCTGTTCAACAATGGAGTGTACTAAGTGTACATCAAATTCGAGAGTACCAGGGATAGTACCAGTCTTTGATACTGTAAACAAAGAAAATATTAATAATATACGTATGGATATGAACTTTTTGAGAAGAGGCTTAAGTCTTGGGTGAGTTCTGAGAATTTCTAAAGAAGTGGCACTCTTAGTTGGAAAAAAAAGTTTCAGCTACGATTCACCACCACTCTAGACGGGTGGCAGTAGCCGAACGTTTACCGTTAGGGTATAATGAGACCCGTGTGATATGTAAGTCTTGCACTGAAATTAGAAGTGGGCAGGTCTGAGTTTAACTTGCTGAACGGGGGCTGCATCAGCGTCGACCTGATCTAACCGAAAAGCGCATTCTTCAGTGTCTTTTGAGCGCATATTCGTACACATAAGACAGTCCGCATCAAGTTACCCAGAATACATTGGACATTGACAAAGTTTGATCGAGAGCAATATAAATAATTCTTTGGTATCTCTAAAGTCACAGAGTAATTTCCATCGATGAATAATTTATTTCCGTCTGCAGATCTTTCAATAATTTATTGTGCATTACTTATATTAAAAAGAGCAAACCACTGAACGCCCATCATCAGTTTAAAGTATTTCAGTTGAACGTATAGTAAACATAATTTTGTGGCTTTTGTAACAACAGGTCACCAATAACTATTTATTTCAAGATATCGCTTTCAAATATAAACTGAATTAGTTCGTTCCCTAAGTAATTCCCTTAGTGATGAACAAATTTATCCAACAGCAACATTATGTGAATCATATTATAGTATACTAGCTGATGTACCCGTGCTTCGCTACGGGATTCTCAGAAAGACTGACTTGTGGTTTTCCTAACCTGAAATCAACATAGGTCATTACAAAAACGTAAGTATGAATGTAGCGATTAAAAGCAATGCTATCATATAAAATACTCGATCAAATGGAAAGCCGCACGTTTTATCACTTTTAACGAACAGAGATGTGGTTAGATTGCGGTGTCAAACTAATAGTCCAAAGTTCTAGAGCTGGGATGACCAGGCCGCAGACTGCCATGAACACTCATCTGCCATTATTCCGCTAAATATGCACACTGTTCATTTCAATCAGTGCCTCAGAGTAGGGATTGAATAGCCCGAATGCTATGATGATCCAGTGTGTTACGTACCAGTTGTATCAGAAAATTTATAAACCAGGGGAATGGCATGCTAAAGAAGAAAGTTATCTAACTCCCCAGCTACTTCCCATCAATATTCAGACAGGCTGTTACACTCTGTACGACTGGGCGAGTTTACCGTGTGGTTAGCGGTGCGCAGCTGTGAGCTTGCATCCGAGAGATAGTGGATTCGATCCCCATTGTCGGCAGCGCTGAAGATGGTATTCCGTAGTTTCCCACTTTCACACCAGTCAAATGCTGGGCCTGTACCTTAATTAAGGCCTAAGGCACTCCTAGCCCTTTCCTATCCCATCGTCGCCATAAAACCTACCTATGTCGGTGTAACGTAAATCAAATAAAAATACTCTGTACGCAGCAGTAATCCTAGCTACCGGAGATGAGGGGCAACAGAAGACACAAAGCACATCACGACAAACAATGGTCAATGTAATGTTATTGTTGATCAATGTTATGAGCTTTCTATATTGTAGGCCTTCACATTCAGTTTTCTATCGACTCTGTGATTTGTAAACCATAAATTGTAGTTTCTTTTTCTCCGACTTTACATACCGATTTTCATTAAATGCTGTTTACCCATTTTCTCGTTACTCGGCGCTGATATGGACTTAGTAACAAAAATCCAAATTCATGAATATCTTTGTGATCATAGCCAGTACGGTAACAATGTATAAGACATGAATAATAGTAAATTTGATACTATATAACCTTAGTTATGTAGCATTCATCGATTACACCTCTAATAAGAAATATTTCCGAATTACATTTTAGGCCTTCCCCTAAATTACCATTTCACTCAGCGTGAATAAAATAATTTACAGCCTTGACTATAGCGACTTATTTCCTGATTTTGCATACTGATTTTCATCAAGATAGGACTACTAATAACAACAATATTTGGGAATTTTAGGCCTTCCACTAAACTACCATTTTTCCCAGCGTGAATACAATTATTGATAGCCTAGATTATAGCAACTTATTCCCCAACTTTGCATACCCATTTTGTTTAAAATACGACCACTAATAACATAAATAGTTGAGAATTCAATTTTAGGCGTTCCCCTAAACGATCATTCACTCAGCGTGAGTAAAATAATTTATAGCCTAGATTGTAAACGCTCATCCCCCGACTTCACATACCGATTTTCATTAGACCACTAATAACATTAATAGTCGAGAATTCAATTTTAGGCCTTCCCCTAAACTACCATTTCACTCAGCGTGAGCAAAATGATTTATAGCCTAGATGGTAGAGGCTCATCCCCCGACTTCACATACCGATTTTCATTAAATTCTCTTCAACCGTTTTCTCGTGATGCGTGTACAGACAGACAGACAGACAGACAGACAGACAGACAGACAGACAGACAGACAGACAGACAGACAGACAGACAGACAGACAGACAGACAGACAGACAGACAGACAGACAGACAGACAGACAGACAGACAGACAGACAGACAGACATTACGGAAAAGTAAAAAGTGCATTTTCTTGTTACTATGGACATGTCCGATACAGAAATACCATTATTTTCAAATTGAGCAATTTACAGACAAAACTCTTATTTTATATATATAGATTTGTATACTTTACACATGCCATTGTTGTATAGGTGTCAAAATTAAATGTTGAATGGCGTACTGTATCATAAATTATTAGCAAGCTCGAACATTAAGAATTATTTCACATTACCGTTAGTGGTCTCTGTGAATGAACTGTATTGAATGGTTGATTTAACTGACACGAAACTAATTTGTGCGGCGTGTTTTGTTAATATGTGATTCATGTTCTGGTTTGTTCAACTTGTTTGGAACCACAATTAATTATGGATATAAATCTATCAACAGAGTATCGGTTTTGTGGTACATATCTAAAGTGAATTCTAATTCATGCCTGTACAAATTTAAATTGAAACTCTATTTCTTCACAGACGATCTCTTATATGTTTGTACCAAGACTACAAATAATACATGAGTATGGAAAACATTTGTATCTAATAGGTTGAACATACTTTTAATATACCTATGTTGCTATTTTTTTTACTTCTCGCGAGTGGTTTAACGTCCCACTAAATCAGAAATACTTTCGTTGTCGACAATATGGGTAAAGGATAGTACTAAGAAGGAAGAGACCATGGTTTTAATTAAGATTTAGAACTGGCATTTTCCTGGTGTGAAAACGGGAAACCACGAATTCCGTTGTTGGGGCTGCCGACGTTGTGTTCCAAACCCATCATATCCTTAATTGAAGTTGATATCTACACAGCACTTACTACGCAGCCAGATTGCTTGTTACATTGTCATTCCATGTAAAATTTGATGAATATCTAGAATAAGGATTCTATGTCGAAATTTCCATTACTAGTTTCATGTGCATGATTAGATACAATTTCATTTTAAGTCCTGAGGAACTTTTAGGTTTTCTAGGATGAAATTCTCAGTTACCTGTCTATTAGAGAAAACTCAGATATAAAGATCATTAGAACATTTCCATACAGGCCCTTCCAGTCAAAGGTACCCGAGCCGTAGAAAGAACTGATTACTAACTTAGCTCCATAAAGAACGCGATTCCTTCCAGTGAATTTCTTGGAAGTGCACACCCAGGGGCGGGTATTTGTGGAGGTCACGATAATCACGATGTACTGGGCATAGAACTGATTTTTACTAATGGTTACGAACTACAGGATTCTGATTAGTAATATGCGGATCAAACAATCGTGACTTATCGCGAGGGCTGCCGTGAAATTTTGTTTCCTAGTTTCACTCGAGGCTAATGTTCAGGCTGTGCCTTAAGAAAGACCATGGGGGCTACCTCATCCAGTCGCCGAAAATCTGTACATCTTACAAAGATAACAAACTCTGTGCAAAAAAGTTATGATAACTGAGAATATGTCTAAAGAAAAATACACGTTTTTCCTGCCCAACCCGACAAGTTCAAGTCTTCAGTGAGTTTGCTTTTTAAGTAGCTGCGGTAAAGCTTTTGTCATATCACTACAAACTAGGATATTTGGAGTTATTTAAAACATATTTTATTTTCCGTATTTGTCCATATTTTCAATTTTATTACGTGTTTCTACATATTTGAGGAAAACTCGCATATATATACATAATTCAATATTTTATGTTTATTAACTTCCATATTTTATGGTTTTCAAGTTATTATTCCCAGAAAATAATTTAAAATTTATTTTACTAGCATTAGTAATACAGAGTTGAATTCTGTCATTTCTATGTAACATGGAAAGACAGCTCCGCTCTATGCTTGTGATTTTATTTCTTGTTGTCTTTGACCTTGTCATTCAACCCAGTGTGACCCATATCCAAAAGGTTAAACTCTTATTCTGTGATTTTAATTTAAGGCGGGAGACCCAACTTAACACGGGGAACATAGGCCAATAATCATTCGATTGTTATATATGCTACAAACGTTGTTGACAAATGCTGCACATATCCCAATATTGGCATGGTTCCTAGCAATCAGAAGCAACTTCAATAATGTCAAAATTATAATTATAACAATTTCAAATAAAATGTTCAAAATTCCCCGTCTTTTTAACAATGTATCACTGTTTCCTTCATAATTCTCATACTATTTCACGGATAATTATGAATTTATCAGGGTTTCCTCCCATAGTATTCTACTACAATTTTTATCTCATTCAGATCAATAGGATTTATATTAGATTTTATATAACATATTTATTTACAAAATTATTAATATTTTCAGGTGCTCCGAATGAAAAATGGACAAAAATATTTAAATCACAGTCTATGTTAGTGATTGAGGTTGATTTTGTAGGTGGGTGTGTGATACACACTTTAAAAAAAGAAAAAGTACGAATTTCGAATTTATAAGGGAAACGGTGTTATATTGTTAAAAAGCCGTGAAATTTTTAACATTTTAAAATACTGTATTATAATTGTTAGAATTTTGACATTATTGAATTTGCTTCTAGTTGCCGGGAAGCAAATACTGGGATATGTGCAGCAATTGTCAACAAAAATTGTAGCATATTTAACAAACAAATGAATATTAACTTTATTTTTTCCTTTGTTAAGCTGGGTCTCCCCCCTTAAATGATTATTTTTGTGGTTTTCATGTTTAATCAATAAATATTTAGCATTACAAGTATCCATGTAACAATTATAATACAGTATCCATAGTGAGAGGTGCTTGGTATTCTATATTACACATGTTTAAACGCATTACTAATTCATATCTACTCCTGTTAAAAATTGGACACTCAAATAAAAGATGAGGAACAGTTTGTGGCATTTCACAGGTACAGCTGTAGGGCTTCTGAACACTGATTCCAAACCTCTCGAAGTACGATCCAAACTTTCCATGTCCTGTCAGAATCTGAGTTATAATATGTTCATGGATCATCTGCTGAAAGGTATAAAACGGCAGGTAGGGATTCAGTTAGGTGGAAATGTAGTAAGCAGTCTGGCCTATGCTCACGACTTGGTCTTAATGGCAGATTGTGCCGAAAGCCTGCAGTCTAATATCTTGGAACTTGAAAATAGGTGCAATGAGTATGGTATGAAAATTAGCCTCTCGAAGACTAAATTGATGTCAGTAGGTAAGAAATTCAGCAGAATTGAATGTCAGATTGGTGATACAAAGCTAGAACAGGTCGATAATTTCAAGTATTTAGGTTGTGTGTTTTCCCAGGATGGTAATATAGTAAGTGAGATTGAATCAAGGTGTCGTAAAGTTAATGCAGTGAGCTCGCAGTTGCGATCAACAGTATTCTGTAAGAAGGAAGTCAGCTCCCAGACGAAACTATCTTTACATCGGTCTGTATTCAGACCAACTTTGCTTTACGGGAGCGAAAGCTGGGTGGACTCAGGATATCTTATTCATAAGTTAGAAGTAACAGTCATGAAAGTAGCAAGAATGATTGCTGGTACAAACAGGTGGGAACAATGGCAGGAGGGTACTCGGAATAAGGAGATAAAGGCTAATTTAGGAATGAACTCGATGGATGAAGCTGCACGCATAAACCGGCCTCGATGGTGGGGTCATGTGAGGCGAATGGAGAAGGATAGCTTACGTAGGAGAATAATGGACTCTGCTATGGAGGGTAAGAGAAGTAGAGGGAGACCAAGACGACTATGGTTAGACTCGGTTTCTAACGATTTAAAGATAAGAGGTATAGAACTAAATGAGGCCACAACACTAGTTGCAAATCGAGGATTATTGTTATTATTGTTATTGTTATTATTATTATTATTGTTATTGAATTGAATTGTTATTGAATATCCCATTAAAGAACCCTATTTTACAAGTAGTATATTAGGTCTATAGATAGTGAGACTAATACATGACAATTGAATTAAAATAGAGATGACTTATAAAAGTGGTGGAGAAATTTAACAAACACTTTATAACAGCATCTTCTCTGAAATACCATCGTGAATGGTGCTTGGTATTCTATATTACACATGTTTAAACGCATTAATAATTCATATCTACCCCTATTAAAAATTGAACACTCAAATAAAAGATGAGGAACAGTTTGTGGCATTTCACAGGTACAGCTGTAGGGCTTCTGCATACTGAAGTACGATCCAAACTTTCCATGTCCTGTCAGAAACTGAGGTATAATATGTTCATGTTGCAATAACCTACTTTGTAGTCTGTCTTGAATATTTGGAAAGAACAACTCCCTTGTTAGCCGGCCGTTTGTGCTGGTCCTGTCCATTGGTTGTTCCACATATCTTGTGTATACTCCCTCAGTTCCTTTTGTACGTGAGTCATAGGGGACTTTTCATATATCAACAAGGCGTCAGAAGAAGTAGTAGCTGCTTTGGCAAGTTCATCAGCTCTCTCATTTCCTTCCACTCCGTCATGACCTCGGACCCATTTCATGCAGATATGGTTACGGTAGCTTAATATGTGTGATCTTATATTAACAGCTAACGGATGAAAGTTATATTTTTCTTGGATTGTTCTCAAAGCTGCCTGAGAGTCACTCAATATTTGCGCAGCACAACTGTGTTTTTTAATCCACATAACTGCCTGTTGTATAGCGCACAATTCGGCTTAAATACTGAACACGAAGGAGATAATATAAATTTTTCAGCATGCACCTCACTGTTATTCTGTAGCACTACAAAGTCACATCCTACAAGCCAGCCATCTTTTTCTTCGCTAATCCGGGATCCATCCGTATAAATATTGTAATGATGTGTGTTGCACACTTCTTGCACAAGATTATTGGCAAATGTACTTGGGTGGCCTGTTGTCAACGCATTAGCTTGCAGTTCAGGAGTAACCCTTAAGATCTTATCAGGATACAAAACACCTTTTTTTTGTTCATGTAAGCTCAGCTTTGCCAATGGCTGTTAAATACAGAGGTGGGATTCCCGCCACAACAAGGGCTGCTTCCGTGGACAATATGCACGAATAATTCTGAGTACAAAACCTCTTTGAATTAGGGCTAGTTTGGCTTGAACCCACTTCCATTTCAATACATTACAATAAGCAGATGAACCATACAGTAATAATGGTTCCACTGCTCCTTGATACATTGTCTTTAATAGTTCTGGATTAAGACCCCATGTCAATCCGGTAGCAACAGTGAAGCCAGACAATAATTCGCTAGCTTTGGTAGACAGAGCATTGACATTAGCTCTAAATCTTAGTTTTCTGTCTAAAACAACACCTAGGTATGACATTTGGTCTACCAATTTTATAACTTGTCCATTCATGTGTACTACACCATTTTTCGCACTTTTTGTAAAACATTCAATGCACATTTCCCTCAATATTTGGACATTAGTTCATATGTATGTTACATATTTATCCAAATTTATTACATATAAACCTTCGCCTTGGTGTTAATGATGCCAATGATGATGATGATGATGATGATGATGATGATGATGATGATTGTTTTTAAAGGGCATAACATCTAGATCATTGGCCCAAGGATATACGAAATCAAGATAATGTATGAAGAGGCATTTATTCAATTTGCTATCTGATGTATTTATTTTACTTAAAATGACCGGCTGAATGGTCATAGTTTAGGTCTTCGTTTCAGAGGGTACCGGATTCGATTGCAGGCTTTCTTCTTCATGTGCCATGTCCTCGCAGAACGTTGCCGATCAGTAGCATGATCTGTTGTTTGTTCATAGCTGTTATGAACAGAGTAAGCTTTGTCACCCCAAACTACTGGCTCAAAGTGCCGAGCCATGATGTCCTACTTCTCCCCGGACCACGTTTTCCATTAATTTTCCCTTGGAGTATTACTTGCAGAAGGTGGTATTTAGAGTTCCGCATCATATGACCAAAGTATTCTAGTTTCCTTCTCTTGATGGTAGTGAGAATTTCTGGTTCTTTGTTCATACGGTGCAAAACGTCTATATTGGTCATTTTAGCTGTCCAAGGTATCTTCAGCATCCTTCGGTACGTCCACATTTCAAATGCTTGCAATCTCTTGCACATAGTCTCAGTTAGTGTCCATGCCTCAACGCCGTATAACAGGATGCTGAAAACGTAGCACCGGAGTAGTCGTGTACGTAGTGAAATGGAAAGGTCACGACTTGTTAAAAGTTTCCTAAGTCTCTGAAAAGAAGTTCTGGCCTGCTCAATTCTGCATCGGATCTCGTGAGTAAGGTCCCAGTCATCATTGATGTGACATCCCAGGTATTTAAATGTTGCCACTCTCGCAATCTGTTCCTTCGCTGTTGTGAGATTACGTGTGGTTAATTCCTCTGATTCGGAGGATGGGTGTTTGTATTTTTCTAACACTCCTATCTTCATATTCATACAAAACACCACAAGTGAATACATCCCTCCACATTGGGTGGGTGCTTGGAGGGCCATTCGTCCTTAAAACAGCGTTAAGTCTACTTGTGTGACGCAAATTGCACCTGCGACCCTACCGGTGCGTGGTAAAAACGGTAGAACAAGAAGAAGAAAAAGAAGAAAACTACCGAGACACTTATAAGGATGTCGGTTAAAATGACTAATGGCTCAATCATTTTCGTTTCCAGATAGAGTCAGGATCATTTCCAGGGAGTTTACGCAAATTATCTAAAATATTATGCCCCATTATACATCATTCTCACTCATGATTTAGCACGTAGTACACTCATTATCCGCTCATTCATCATACGAAATAGTGTACTGGGAATAATCAGTCTTTTTGAAGTTTTCTTGTAGTGTACTCGAAGTAACAGAAACTTTGTGTTGTGTAATAGGAGCACAACAGCGTATTCGCAGATGAATTCAGAAGTCATTCAGAGTAAGAAGCAATAAATCAATTTGCAGCAGGATGTAGTGAGCTACCAGGAAGAAAATATACCAGGTGGCTCTCGAACGCCGTACTTTCTACCTATAAATGTCCCGCATGCACAAATGATGAATGGGATATCTACCAACTGATTTTCACAGGGGAACTACTGCCAGGGGGCATATTACGTCAGGATTTGAAGAGATAAGAAACAGAGTGTCGCTCGCAGCATGTTACCCAGCGATACTGGTCTAATGCACCTCTTGCATTAGTAAACATCGTTTTCGACCGCATAGTGCTAGGCTGGTGTATGGTACAGCCGCACTATATGTGCTGTCTGCATATCGGCAGTAGCTAGTGTAATCAGCAGCGGTGAATACACAGATATTATTTTAAGCTGGACAACCTGGTCGGAGTGCAACAGAAGCTCCAAACAGATGTACGCCTTCTGCACACATATTTCGCCGTGGGGTTACGGGTGCGCAGCTGTGAGCTTGCACTCAGGAGATAGTGGATTCTAATCCCACTGTCGACAGCCGTGAAGATGGTTTTCCGTGGTTTCCCATTTTCATACCAGGCAAATGCTTAGGCTGTACCTTATTTAAGGCCACGGCCGCTTCCTACCCATATGTTCTATCTGTGACGGTGCGACGTAAAGTCAATTGTAAAAAAAGGATTTATTTGATTGTAATTGCAATTTCAACGCTAAAGAATACCAACTTTACTTTCACCGGACTAAATTATTTCGTTTGCACATTATTATTTTATATGTAAAGGTAGTTAATCTGCCCCGTGGATATTTCGTAATAATAGTTGTTTTGAGATTTTGATTCAATGCTGTATAATAAAATTTTCACGAGGTCTCACAAACATGCTACGGGGCATTTACTTAATAAATGAAATGAAATGGCGTATGGCTTTTAGTGCCGGGAGATTCCAGGACAGGTTCGGCTCGCCAGGTACAGGTCTTTTGATTTGACGCCCGCAGGCGATCTGCGCGTCATGATGATGATGAAATGATGATGAAGACAACACATACACCCAGCCTCTGTGACAGGTAAATCAACTAGTGATGGTTAACATTCCCGACCCTGCCGGGAATGTAACCCGGGACCCCTGTAACCAAAGGCCAGCACGCTAACCATTTAGCCATGGAGCGGGACGTTTACTTAATAAATAACATAACACAAAGAAATAATTTAGGATCGTTGGTATAAGCTCCCGTTCAAACACGATTACAACTGAATATTTTTTTTTTTACAATTGGCTTTACGTCGCACCGACATATATAGGATTTATGGCGACGATGAGACAGGAAAGGGTTACGAGTGGAAAGGAAACGACCGTGGCCTTAAAAAGGGTACACCCCTAGCACTTGCCTGGCGTGAAAATGGCTGACCACGGAAAACCATATTCAGGGCTGCTGACAGTGGGATTCGAAACTACTATCTCCCGAGTGCAAGTTCAGAGCTGCGCGCCCGTAACCCCACGGCCACCTCGCCCGGTATAATTAAATAGAAGGTCGCATGATTATGCAATTAAAAGTCATTTAATATTTGAATACTCACTAAGAAACTAACGGACACTAAAGAGACTGCCAGACTGATGAATGCGCGCGGCAGGTGGAATTCAGTGGCCACGACTTCGGAGAAAGAAGTATGTACCCCTACTACCCTCTTCACAGCACATGTAAAGTCTCCACTACTTGCTGTAGTGCTATACACATTGGTTAGCCGCGGCGAACAGCATTTTCTTGCGTATTTCCATCCATAATTATGTTAATAATTAAAGAAAATAAACGAAGGAATTAACAGATAAGATAACAAGGTTTGTACAAACAGCTTTTCTAAAATAATTCCTAGTTCCAGCTGGCTAAAGTGGAATTAAAATGTCATGTTTGCTCCATAAAGTGGGGGGGGGGGCTAATATCCCTCCTCGCCCCACCCCCTAATCGCCGCTACTGTTTGTAGACACTACATAGGTGCAGAAAAGGAAATCTAATAACTTATCAATTTATACACGTGTAGACATTCCACTCGATGGAAGAGTTACTTGTATGAAACAAAACCTGTACTGTTCGGTGAAGTACGTGTGTAGAAGGCATACGTCTGTTTGGAGCTTCTGTTGCATTCCGACCAGATTGTCCAGATTAAAATAATGTCTGTGTATTCGTCGCTGCTGACCACACTAGCCATTGCTGACATGCAGACAGCAAATATACTGCGGCTGTACCATACACCAGCCTAGAACTATGCGGTCGAAAACGATGTTTACTAATGCAAGGGGTGCAATAGACTAGTATCGCTGAGTAACTTGCTGCGAGCGACACTCCGTTCCTTATGTCTTCATATTCTGACGTAACCTGCCCGCTGGCAATAGTTCCCCTTTGAAAATCAGTTGGTAGACATCCCATTCATCATTTGTGCATGCGGGATATTTATAAGTAGAAAGTACGTCGTTCGAGAGCCACCTGGTATAATGAGGTATAGTAACCAGGTGGACAGAATAATGCATCAAGTTCAGGGATTGCAATACACGTTGCAAACACCATCTTTGGTTCTGGAACCCCAAAACATAATAGGCTATGTATACATTTTACTAAATTCTATCTAATTGTTCTAACATTTATTATATTCTGTCATGCATCGTTTCTTTTACTGGTTCGGAATTTTTACTTTTTCCAGTATTTATTACATTTTTTTTTAAATGGAACAGAAGATTTTTACTATCAAAGGGGCCTGGTGGGATGTAAGCATTATAGAAAGTGTTATTTTATTAAAATATTCTCAGAAATTACAAATGTTCTCAGAAATTACGAACACTACGGGCTTTATATTTTCGTACAGAACAATAATAAACTTTTAAAATGCTTTGAGAAAATTATGTTCGAACTTCCATTTAACTATGACTCACCCGTATTTGAATGGAGTCAATGTTGAAATTAGGCATGCATACTCTTTCAGCTTAACTGTCAACACCGGAATTTATTTGACAAATCCCAAACTGAGGAGTGTACATTTTAACGTATACAGAAATCGAAAATGTTGAAGGTAATTCTATGATAATTTGCAAAGAAATCATATGGTGAGCATTAAAGGCAGTTAGGGCCTAGCTGTACAAGTTTTTAGTTCTCTCGGGGATCAAAAGAGTCCTTAGACTGTATGCATTCCATTATATCTCATCCTTCAGTCATGTTTTCAGTTCCCTTCTGGGTTGTCTATGTATCTCAGCTTTAGTTCATGTTCAGAAATTTTCACCTCATATCTCATAATATAAACTAACGCAATGGTCATACAACGTTGGTTGTAGAAGGAATTTCCAGTTCGCTATAAGATGAATTTAACAATGCTACATAGCTTAAATTGTGAGTAAGCTGATTGTTGTAGAATACCAAACCCAAAATAATACTTTTCATTTTTGAAAACTGGGTCCTCTCAATTGTACAAGGATCGCCGAGAAATCCCTTATCTAGTTTTATAAGCCTTCCAAACGCGAATCTCGACATTATTTTAGAAAGGCACCAATTGATTAGTAACGTTCGAAATTAGAACGAGGCTAAGAATGCGTAATAGTTAGGAAGAAGAAGCAGTAGTTACTTTCACATTAGCATTGGGACATGGCAGGTTCGAACCTGATTCAGTCCGATGGTATTTGAAGCTGCACAAATACGTCATCCTCGTATCGGTAGATTTACTGACACATAAAAGAACTCCTGAGAGACAAAATTCCGCCACCTCGGCATCTCTGAAAACCATGAAAGTACAGTTAGTGGGACATACACCCATTATTATTATTATTATTATTATTATTATTATTATTATTATTATTATTATTATTATTATTATTATTATTACTGGGGTATCTTCAGCGTTTTCATTTTGTCTGAAGCACACTGGCATGCTTGGGGAATCATTCATATGCTAAATTAAGACATTAAGTAACTAGAACAATTTTACTACTTCCTAAGGTCGAGAGACGTAAAAATGAAGAAAACCATTTAGACAGTCATACTTGAAATGAAAATAAATGTGTGGACTGTAGATAATGTGAGCTAGAATTCGGAAGATTGTGGGTTCGTATCCCACTGTCAGCTGCCCTGAAGATTGGTTTGCCATGATTTTCCATTTTCACACCAGGAAAATGCTGGGGTTGTACCTTAATTATGGAAACGGCCAATACTTCCCCAATCCAAGCCCTTTCCCATCCTTTCGTCAGTGTGTTAATGCGACGTTAAACCACTAGCGGTAATGAATGTAGATGGGTGAATGTGCAGTGAATACGCTTCAGAACTTAAGGGAGTTCTGGTGTTAGTTATTAGACGAAGCTTTGTTAAAGTTGTGGCTGGGTGTATCTGAGACGGAACACTCAGTAGCGTCATCGCACTTGACAACCGGCCATAATAATATGACTCGTCTGCATATAATCAGAGCACCGGAGTGTGTACGCAATTCAAAATCCAGTTACAATGAGCTCACATCTCAGTAAACGTGCCTCATTTGCCCAGTACATTATGCCTAAATTAACCTTTCGGGAATAATTAATTTCAGGCAAGAGAACAACTTTAAATTACTACAGTACTCAAAGGTAATTGCTTGCAAGTTATTTGGGGATTAGAAACACTGTAGACTCCTACGACTTGGAATATAATCACTCAGAGTATTATTTTCAAGGGGTGAATTAAATGTTCTTGCCAGGTTAGTTATTTTCAACACATGTACAGTAAGTTAATTCTTCCTTATTCCGGAGATGAAATGCATTTTTGAACTGTAATAATAATAATAATAATAATAATAATAATAATAATAATAATAATAATAATAATAATAATAATAATAATAATAATAATAATAATAATCACGTTCGCAGACTGCCGGCAAGTAGACTGACACACAAGATTCTCACCTACATAGAACATCTAAAAAATATTCCATGGGTACTGGAAGCGAAGAAGGATCTGGAAAAAACCCACATGGACTCAACTGACACCGCAGACAGAAACCTCTACAGGAAAAAAATTAATGGATGGAAAGTGCAACCAGAGAACGAAGTGAAAAAGAAGACTGGAGCAAAGTGGACAGAAGAACGAAAAAGGATCCACGGAGAAAGGATGAGAGCTTTTTGGCAACTCAGAAAACAGAATCGTTAGAGCTTTGCGTGATCCATTGGACACACACGCACATAATAATAATAATAATAATAATAATAATAATAATAATAATAATAATAATAATAATAATAATAATAATAATAATAATGATAATAATAATACCTCCCAAAAACTACTCCATTGGCTTTGCTGGCGAGACCTAGTGTTTACAGCGCACTGTGTCTGCTGATATAGCCTAGAACAAATTATTTAATTTTACAGACTGGCTTTCACAATATGAAGGGGCTGCTTGGCCGAGGCTGTAAAGGCGTGCTCGGTTCATCCGGAAGGACGTAGGTTCAAATCACCGTCAGGAAGTCGTAAAATTTAAGAAACGAGATTTCCACTTCCGGAGGTGCATATGGCCCTGAGGTTCATTCAGCCTACACCAAAAAAATGAGTACCAGGTTAATTCCTGGGGGAAAGGCGGCCGGGCGTAGAGCTAACCACTCTACCCCATCACGTGCCGCGGGTAACAATGGTGGAAGCCTTTACCTTCCACTCCTCCAAGGGCCTTCATGGCTTGTACGGAGGTGTCTTTGTCTTTGACAATATGAAAGTGACTGAATTATGATCGATGTTCATAACACCAGTCCTTATGCAGCAAGTTCTTGTTACTAATGGTGTGAAAATGTCGACATGTGAAATAGCAAATTCTGGCTCAGCGAAGAGAGCAACGGGGAACTATTCACTCCTCATCTCTCTGGTACGTCCCTTCATGACGTCTAGGCCATCTATGACACCTGATGGCAGAGATTTTGAGGATCAAACCAGCCTTCGGGCTTTAGCACTCTCATAGCTTTTAGAGATAGTGAGGCGTCAGAATGTTGCCGTGCAGGAGTTATTTCGCTTGCCGGTATGTCTGATAACCAGGGCCGGATTCTAATGACATGTCATCTTGTAAATGTTCACCACAGAGATTGGTAACTTATATGCAAATCCTGTTCATGGCTCCCACATTGTAGAATATGAGAAAGTGACTCAAAACGTGTAAAATATTCAAATAAATCCCGTAAAATGACATTGAAATTGAGGAAATTACCTAAAACAAAAATAGTTAGATAAATGACGAAAAAATACTTAATAAACACGCACAAGATGCCAAGGCTATTCAGATGGCTCAAGAATTGTTTTCGGATATGAAAATGGAGGGAAAACAGGCGTGCATCAAAGGAAATTTCAGTTGCTTGTCGCCAATTATTACACGTCTTCAGGAGAGAGGCTTAGCTCTAGAAAAATGATCAATTTAGTCAGAACAGCCACAGAACAATTAAAATGAATTCGTGGCGATTCTAGTGTGGCAGTGTCAGACAAACTGAAACATGTTCTTGACAAGAACTCGGTTTTTAATGTTTTGTGCTCCATCACTCGGATTTTGGCAGGTGAAGATTTTAGCATTATTGGCATTGAAGAATAACTTACATCCAGTGATTTAGTGCACTTCAAGTATGCTCCAATATCATCCGTAGACGTTGAAAGGAATTTTTCAAAGTACAAAACCGTGCTGGTCGACAACCATCGTTCTTTTTTCTGTGAAAATGTACGAATGGTCACAGCCTTCTACTGTAACGTGGAGTGAGGTAAGCCTGCATAGCCTGCCATGTATTTTAAGTGCACATTTTTATTATTACCTCCAATCCGATAAAGAATCCGAGTACCTAACGGTGAAATTCTCACTTTTTTTCTTCAGGTGTTGCAGCCTTAAAGTTCCACATACCATGACGTATTATTTTCCTTGAAGAAAAGAACACAGAAGTTGGAGTACCAAACAATAGACTGAAAAAATAAAGAGTATTTGTATGCAAATAATTTGTATTTGTGTGCAAATAATTTGTATTTGTCAAATAAAAAAATATATTATGTACCTGTTAAAATCATTTCAACATACAATGACGTATTCTGTATGCATTTTCTTGTGTGATGGTATTATGTGTTTCATTCAAATTTTTAGGTCATTGTTTTAAGTTTTCGGGTCATTTTATGGGACATTTGCAGTCATTTTATAGGTCTTTTTTAAACATTTAGGTCATCAAAATCCGGACCCTGCAGATAACATACTACTGCAGTCAATAAGTTCGTTGACTGGCGCCTACAGTGCAGGCAATACGGCGTGCACTCATATAAGTACAGTCAATAAAATATTATTTTACCAGAGCTAACAATGTAGGTAACACAGTATACACCTGTGTACGTACTACAGTCAATATGTTCGTGGACTGGCGCTAACAATTCAAGGATCACATTGTCATTTTGTGATGTTCGGAACATCACAGCATTTAATAAATTATTGAACCGTGTAATTAATTGAAAATATGTATATATCTAATTGCTGGAAGGTCATTTTTAAATTATTATGTATATATATCAAGGGTCTTAATCATCCATTTTACATAATAATTTCTTTGTACCGCGGCTATAACGTATTCTGAACGAACGACTTATTGAGTAAAGTAATTCAACATCATTCGAATTGATAGCTTGCAGTAAATTTTTCAATAGCCGAAGTCAGGTGACCGGAGTCAGCAGGCTAATTTCAGCCCGTTACCAAGAAATGTACATCATCAAGCTTACGAGAGACCTTACCCTCTCCATACTCTGAGGAGACAGTTAAAGCCTTGTTGACGCCTACTTTTCGAATTTCGCTACCTGACGCTTTGATTCCGCGGGAAAGTTCAACCTATGGAACGGACGTAATGAAGCAACATGACGGATTCACAGCAATACATAGGAGAAGGGATAGTACATCAGATCTTACCGGACCATGTGATATGTTTGATGGAGGGAGATTTTGGAGGCTGTATACAGCCACGACAAGAGCTGGAGAAGCACTTGGAAGGACACTCTTACTTACAACTACTTAGAAGGACGATTCTAATCTATCATCGGAGGAGGGATGTACGTCTTGACATCGGAGAAGATCTTAACTTAGTTCACTTCGCATCTGAGTAGTGCACTACTCAAAATATACTCTCATTGAGACCTGTTGTCTCAAAGACGAGAGTTAAAGTCAACGGGAGACCGGTTTTGACGGGTATAGGCAAGGAGAGATTCTGTTATGAATTTAGTTACGCTACTGTTCCGTAATATGGAAAAATACAAGTGTATTCTCTCCATTAACGTAACCCATCGTGGTTTTGCTATTAAAACTAGGACTCATTACGAATTTATGTAAGGAGAACAGTAGGCTGCCTTTTGTTGGGACTAGGGAAGAACTGCCACGACAACGTCCTGTAGTGCACACTCTCCGCTATAGTGTTCCACAGCGACGCTAGGCGGCCAGCCTACGAATTTAATGACTGTACTATGTATAGCGTATACGAGCACTTCCAAATACCACTGGAATAGGAATCGAACTCTCCTACTCAGAAGATCAGCGCTCTACCGTCTGTGTCACTTAGCTGAGCGACTGTGAGCTATCTTCTCGCACAGCGCACAAGAGGCCAATACGGTACCGTTAATAAGAACGATCGGAATTAGAACAAGTGATTAATAACGTAAATCCTGTCAGGAACAGAGAAGAACCGTTAATGAGAAACATTTAGAAAACTATTGAAATTGCTATCAGCCCACATAGGAACGGGGAAGCCTGTGAATGGATTATTACCCTGATGGAGGTGATTGTTTTAAGCGTTCTGCCCTTAACTCTAACCGAAAGTGAAAAAGAAAATGCATTTGAAAATCGAAAAAATGTATTGTGAAAAGGAATGAAGGGGATTAGTTATAAAAATGTAAAGCCCTTTAGACCTTCCAGGTTCGATCCTGACTCAGACCGTTGGTATCTGAAGGTGCACAAATCTGTCAGCCTCGTGTCAGTACATTTACTAGTACTTGTAAGAACTCTTGCGGGACTAAATTCCGGTACCTAGGCGTCTTCGAATACAGTAAAAGTAGTTAGTGTCACGTAAAGCCAGTGACATTAATCTAATACCACCGAGCGAGTTGGTCGTGCGGTTATGGACTCGCAGCTGTGATCTTGCATTCGAGAGGTAGTGGGTTCGAATCCCACTGTCAGCAGCCAAGAAAATGGTTTTACGTGGTTTACCATTTTCACATCGGCAAATAATTTTCACACCTTAAATAATACCGCGGCCGATTCCTTCTTACTCCCACTCCTACCCGTTTCCCATCCCATTGTCGTCATAAGACCCATCTGTGTCGGTGTGACGTAAAGCAGCTTGTATTAATATATATATTGAACCCATGACCTTTGTGCCCTAGGAACATTATGTATAAATCGACAATCATTTAAAAGTTGGATTCTTGATAGCATGGATTTGACACG
Source organism: Anabrus simplex (assembly GCF_040414725.1). Taxonomy (NCBI): domain Eukaryota; kingdom Metazoa; phylum Arthropoda; class Insecta; order Orthoptera; family Tettigoniidae; genus Anabrus; species Anabrus simplex. The sequence goes on from NC_090265.1 coordinate 571,978,029, forward strand.
TGACGAGGAGGTGATTACCTTCGGTCCCACGCTCTGGGGTACGTGACGTCAGCCACACGTGTCAACGGCGGAAGAATCTCAAGTCATTTTTGTGAACTATTTCAAAGCGCGTGTACATGGCGTGAACCAAGCCAAGTCAAAAAAATATAGTGCCTATCAAAGGGGGTCAATCATCTCGCAAATCGAACCCGTAAAAATTTTAAATGTCCATGAACACTACCGCCAGAAATGTAGCAAGCATGTAGTCACTTTCAAAACTCTTGAAATTACAGTTTAGGTAAGTCAGAAAATTTATAGAAATTTTCTTGGCGGCAAAGGGAGAGATCCGAAGAGAGGGGGTAACTACTATAAATATGAAGGGACGCCATGACGAAGTCTCCTTCTCCGGCATTTGTGATACAAAGCGGACGAAAAGTTGTTGAGCTGCTCTGCGAAATCAAACCAACGAAAGTAGACTGAGTTCAACTGCAGATTTTAGCCATTGCGGCTAGGTCTTGTCTCCATGAGGAGATAGTTTTCTTGAGTGAAATAATTGTACCAGATAGGACGGTCAAAGTACTGAATAAATTCTAATGTGATTAAGTAATCCGTGTGCGGAAATAATTATAGTCCATCGCGTGCACTCAGCAAACAAGTAAAGGGTATTTTCTTTTTTTAATGCTTTATTCCAGGAAACCTGAAGAAAATTAATAATGAACTGTGAAGCCATGAATGTAAAAATGGCTAAATAAAATGCCAGGGTCGCAGGTGAGCCCTATGACTACATGAGGTAGGTGACTTTCCATCTTACTACCTCTTATATCTTGTCTCGTGATCTCTAAAGGTGTATTTGAATGGGGATATACGACGCAGTGGTCATCCCTACTAAGTTTTGTAAATGTCAGAATACGACTAAAAGAGTCATTTGTTTTATTTTCCACTTGGATAAATTTTTGAAGTCTTGCGAGTGCCGTATAATGTTGTAAAAAGTTATTGAATAGGGTTCCGAAGTGATATCACGTCCAATGTAGATCGTCATCCGTGTGAAGTGTACTGCCTATATTTTGTGATGCCAAGTTAAGATGTTCATTCGACGTAATTTTTTTTGTCTGCAATTTGATGTTAATAATAATCCATGGTTACTCATTTTCAATCGAGTGGAAGCGCGCTGTCGGGTGAGAACCTAGGGTGATGAATTTGGTCACGGAGAGAAACGTTTTTCTATGCCCATTTTAAACTGTGTCTGACTGACAATAAAAAGATCTAGTAGAATGTTTCAGTCATTTCTCGTAAAAATCAAGTTATTAAATACGATATCATTTATGCGAAGTTATTCATGATTAATGCATTGTGCGATATTAGACGTCGAGATTTCTAGTGAGGATTTTTTTCCAGTTCTTTGTCGACGATAATTGTGGAGCTGGGAAACAGAGGTTAGTTTTGTTGATATGTGATTTGTGAATCAGGTTGGACCTGTCATTGAAGCCGGGACATGGAAGCCCGAGGAATGTTTTATATGAGTTGAGATGAGATGTGCGAATCAGGTTAGAGTCCTGTCATTGAAGCCGGGACATGATAGCCCGAGGAATATTTTATAATGTGGGGAATGGAAAGAAATTCATAGAAATCCATGGCGGTATTAATTGGCGACGCGTATAATTAGTGTGGGCATCTTGAAGCTTAATCTGTGCATTTTGTTGGTTAGAATATCGTATTTGTTTAATTATGTCGGCAGAGTTTAAAGAGAGCATTTTGAGAAGCCAGTCAACTGTGAATAAACCAGGTGTTTCATGTAACTGCCAAGCGAACTTGGGGGATGAGAGGCCTCAGATGTGATAACGGGACAGGCGTTGAATTGAGATTGTACTGTATTCTCGGCCAGGGAAAACGTTAAAATGCTGGATTTAGTTGAAATTCATAGCCGGTAATGATCTGAGTATTGTGAAATACTGTAACTGGGGACGTAATGAACATTTGAAATCACGAACTTTGAGTATAAGGAACAGAGTAACCAAATTCAGGGTTGTCCAAAATATAGAGCGATGGTTGTGATGATTGGTTTGTCTGTGAGGGGTGTGCAAATTTCATAATGGTATGACGAGATGTGACATCGTAATTATATGGCGAGTTGTTTGGTTTGTACGTAGATTATTAGGATATCCAAGTGTTAATAACGGTTAGGGCTATATTAGATTTTAAAAGTGTGAGATCAGGAGACAAGGTATATAACTGGACATGAATTATGTAACAGTTCTTTTCCAGCCAGATAAACATCGCAATATTGAATTTACATCACAGCTGCGCAGAAATTTGTGAAGAAACCAGAGTCCGCGGAGATAAAATTTGCTGTTCGTTAACATTTCGTCAAATCATTTAAATTTATTTAATTATTAAATCCAGTGAAACCGCATTTTGAAATAACTTTAATCAAGCGAATAACATGGAGATGCATTCTGGAAATTTTAGATTGTTTTTCTGGGAGAATATTAAAATATAAAGTAACGTAAGGGGACATATCCGAAGGAAATGGATTGTACTGCCACAAAGTTTGTGAGCATTGCTATTGTTGTAATTATTGAACTTTGATTGATTGAGCAGTGAATGTGCCGAAGATAGTAAAGTGGAAACTTTGGTCATCACCGATGTAACTTAATTGTGTTTAGCCTTCAGCCTAGAAACTTGGATGGTCAGGGGTTATCAACCTCAGTGACTTAGATTAGGGCCATATGCCATTGTAGCATCATTTCCTTGCGGTCATCATCCACAATGACTTTAAAGTAACTTAGGAGATTAGATGTCGGTCCATGACATAGACGCAGGTCACATCGATTCAATTAAGGGTCCATGCCGTAGAACCACTGTGTGGCACACATCGATTGGACGGCCTTAATTATACCCAGAGTCCATGGTTCGTGTTACGAGGGTTGGACCATAACGAATCACTATGATGGTACATGTGGTCTCACATGGAAACCGAATTTAAGGATTTCCAGACTTTCCTTTCTTAAATGATTAATAATTGAGACAATGGTTTCTAGTATGAATGCCCGTCAGGCAGTTACGTTAAAGTCTCACACCAGTGTTCTGACGTTTATGTGAAATGATTGTGGTGTCCAGTGGACACAATTGACTTCTATGATACCATTGACATATCAAATGCTTCAAAATTTCCTGAATAAATAGGAATCTTTTAAACAGACCTTTCATTCCAGTAGATAGATTAGAATTACTGAACCCTACCTTTACCTCAGCAAGTGACGAAGAACCCGATACGACTCAAGAGACAGATCTCATGAGCTTTGCTGATAGGTAAGAAAGGTAGGTATCCCTCTATATGGACCTAAAGGGTTCAATATATATAAAGCAGGATGTCCTGACTGACTGACTGACTGATAATCAACGCACGGCAAAACCTACTGGAGATATTTGCACGAAAATTTGAGGACGTGTTCCTACCGTAGCTTAGATGCGCACTAAGAAAGGATTTTTAAAAATTCCCATATTAAAGGGATGAAAAGGAGTGAAATGTGATTTTATTTTTTGTTGAATTTCTCCGTTTCTGTGAAAAATATTGTACTTATATTCATTCAGATATTTATTTTCGTATATCATGAATAGGGAGCGGATTTTTATGTGCTAAAAATGTGAAAAATATTTATCTTTTATGTGCTGAAAAACTTTAAAATATGTGATAAAAAATTGAAATTATTTTCCTTTAAATATCACATAACTACTCGCGCTCAAGAAGTAAATAAGTTTAATGTTTTGTATGAGAATATGGTGCTACCAAACGTGCTCCTTAAGGAAAAATGATGTCTGTGTATGGAAACGTGCTGTATGGTATATTACTTTTTGATATGCCAGAGTAGATATTATGAATGGTAATTTTTTTAAAGGTAATGTTTTGTTTAAATATGGCAAAAGCAACCTATCATCTTTGAAAAAATAGTACCAGTTCGTACTCACCCATCACACGCTGGAATATTAGTTGCTAGAAGTAGTCTCAGAATTGCAGTGAACAATAAAGGTCATCTCCAAATTGTCCATTACAAATGCATGCCGATTATCTCTAAAGAACGCCTTATACTGCGAAAACGATTGCTCCACTTGACAGGAAATCAGACGAGTATAGTTAAAGAGAGGAATGTCACCAACAATAAGGCCATCAAGTTCGCCAACATGAGCACCCTCTAATACATTAGAAATTTGGCACATTGTTTGAAATCCTCTGTTCTTCCTGAACAAATTTTGATATTTGACCTTTAACAGTCCCTGTACCTGCGAAGCCGGGAGTGAATCTAATTTGTTTTCAACAGCGCGCACTTCCTTCACTGTTTCGGACAACAGGTTAGTGGATTTTTCAAGCATGTCTATAGTTTTACACAAGAAGCTTAGATTGGCAGATATAAACGCCAAATCATTTTCCAAAGAGCTGTCTCTTAGTATCTCTTGAAGAATCTCAATTGACGACGCGTCGTTTTTATCTAGCACGTTCACAACGGATGCAAAACTTTCTAAATTGTCTGCGTAGTATACCACAGCGCTAAGCCAGGTACCCCACCGCGTAACAATAGGCAGAGGAGGAAGCGCAAGATCCGGGTTTTTCTCTTTAAAGAGATCGATTCTTGCGGGTGCTTTTACGAAGACTTTTTTGCCATTAGACACTAATTTATCCACTTGAGGATATTGAGCCCGCACAGTTTCACGTAACCTGTGTAGAGCATGAACAACGCAAGTTACGTGTATCATTTTCGGAAAGCTCACAGAGAGGCCTTCGGCTGCCTTTTTCATGTAAGCTGCACTGTCAGTAAGGAAAAGCAATACATGGTCGTATTTTATACCTTCTGGCCAAAGTAAGTGCATGGATTCATTGAATAACCTAGCTACAGTGACATGGTTTGCAGCAAGCATTTCTTTACACGCTAGCAAATAAGAATGTTGCAAGCAGTTTTGTCATTCTTCAACACACCAACTACAACATTTCCTACTTTTCTGCCACTTGAATCAGTGGTTTCGTCAATGCTCACCCACAGTTTTTCGCTATCACATACTGCCCGAATTATCTGTAAAGTTTCTTCGTAACATTTTGGGAGATAGTTTTTCCTTAATGTGGATTCGTCTGGAGGCTCAAAATTAATGTACTTTGTTAGGAAATTTCTCAGTCCCGGATTATTTATTTTACCAAGAGGAATGTCGGCGCAAACAAATGCTCTGCACACATCTAAATAATACTGGGAATATTTAGATGGGCCTGCATCTGAAGTAGCTAGTTCAGCTATTAGTAATTGTCGCGAACGCACACGCGAAGCAGCCGCAGTATGCTTATTTCCAGACAAATGCTGGAGTACTTGAGAACGTTGAGCTTTACGTACTGTTTTACCACACGGTCGGCAAAATAAATACTTTTCCATCGGTAGTGAAAATGCTTTTAATTTCCACTACATATTGTTGAAGACGCGACCTTGTACTCGACTTCTCTTTTGGCATTATTTTGCAGGTTACGACACACGCATTTACGGTGAATCACTGTTTCAATAAAAAGAATAGCAGTGGACACTGAAGGAAATATTTCTTATAATTCCATACAAAATCACACGACGACGGGAATGATATATGGACCCGAACAGCTAACCTTACTCTTAGGAGTGATGAAATTCCACTACCTAATGGTGGGGCAATATTCTTCCGAGTCTCCCATGTCGTAACGGAATTACGTCACCTTATCTCTCCGTGATTGCCTTTCGCTGATATTCTATAAACAAAACCTGAGAGGGCTGACTCATAAAGAGTTGGAATGACATCATGCAAAGAAACATCTTGTGCAGCAAATCAAATCGCTGTCTAAATGTAACGACGCAGCCAGTGACCAGCAAGTTTTAGAACTTATGGAGGGAAGTCCATAAATAGCCGAAACATTCAGATACATTATGTTAAATACACTGTTAAAAAGAATACCGTAATCTTAAAATGAAAATATGAGCATTATTTTATAACACAGAAGCATTTTAAATTTTATTGATCAACAAATATTGCCGATTTATGTGCTTATTATAGATTTTCTTAAAATATGTATTTACATTTTAAAAATGTGAAAACGTGTTTTTATGTGAAATAAGATTCAGGTTTTACACTTGGGGATGCACAATAGGAATAATGAACTTCATAACTTGCGTTAAAACTTACGCAAAAAAATATGTAATTACATAAATATCCGCTCCCTAATCATAAATACTATTTTAAAAGAAATTTTAAAAAATCCGATTTTAAAGGGGTGAAAAGGGGTAAATGAAATGAAATGGCGTATGGTTTTTAGTGCCAGGAGTGTCCGAGGACAAGTTCGGCTCGCCAGATGGAGGTCTTTTGATTTGACTCCCGTAGGCGACCTGCGCGTCATGATGAGGATGAAATGATGATTAAGACGACATATACACCCAGCCTCCGAGCTAGCGAAATGAACCAATTATGGTTAAAATTCCTGATCCTGCCGGGAATCGAACCCGGGACACCTGTGACCAATGGCCAGCGCGCTAAATATTTAGCCATAGAGTCGGACGGTGAAAAGGGGTATAACGTGGTTTTACATTTGTGTTCAATATCTCCGTTTTTTGAACAATATTGTACATATATATTCATTCAATCTTCCAAATCGTCTCAATAGTACAGCAAAAATCATGCATTTCTTGAAAAAATACAACGGAAATATATTTATTTTCAAGATTTTCCAGATGAAATATTTCCCTTGGCTTTTGGCAATTAAAAATGGCCGCGGCACTTTCCAACATGTGCGTGTACGTGCCAATTCACTCCGCTTCCGTGTATTTTAAGACGGTAATAAACCAACACAACAATATATAGGCCTACGTATACGAATGTTTGTGAGTGAATTCATGAGTAGTTGTTTTACGCTTCGCTGATAGCGCAAGGGTTAAGTCAACGCACTACAGACTGCAAGAATGAAGGTTCGAATTTGCCTGTTGGCGGCCTTTTTAAGCACAGGAATATTGTTTTATCACGGAGATTTATTACAGCTTTATATTTTGTCAGTGAGTTATGCAGCCGCTTACAGTTTAAATGAATTGTTTCATCCGTACAACTGGTAAAACAGGCTAGGCGAAAGCAGTACCAGTTCGGCGCCCGCATGCGTCATTAGCAAAGCTGTCTGTGGTTCGAAGATATGTCACTCACACTGACGAAGGAGAGACCGGAGGCAACTTGCATAATATTGTCGACCAGTAATGAAGTGAGTGTGATAGAACTCTTGAGCAATAAAGGTTTGAACCTTGGCAAACCTTGCCAATAACTATTCTTCCTCAGAAGAGTACCACCATTTCATATCAGAAGATTCAACGTACTGGTGTGTGATATTTCAAGGAGACAGCTAAATAATAGACTGCAGCGCGATAACGTCTATTTCACGCACACAGCATAATGGGAGTAATTTATTTAAATATTAATAGTGAAGTGTAGCCACATAACATTGTTTCTATTGTAGGTGACGGTGCGTGTCCCTATTTAGATCTCTTTCTTACATTTTATATTCTACTCAGTTACGGCATAAAGAAGTTCGTGAAGCTATTGTTTCGTAAGTTTTCTTCATTTTGTCCGAAAATGATCTTGGTAATAACTATTCCTCCTTAGAAGAGTGCCGACTTTTCGTGTCAGAAGATTCAACTTACGGTGGAACGTATGAGTTGACGGCAGCAGGCAAAATATTTCCATTCCGCTTTGAAGTTTATCGTGATTAAAAGTCATATTGGACATTTAGTGATGAAGCTAATACCGTAAAAAGATTTCAATTTACTGGTAATCTCTCTAACGGACATTTTGAAGTGCTGTATATGAATTTCTGTGCGAAGAAACAAGTGCTTCATTCGTTGTTACAAAAGTTTCTGAAAAACGTCGTACTCGATACTCAAATGCTACGAGAAAAATACAATTTTAAAAATCTGCAGGCACATTTTTACAGAATAATCCTTCCGCACATACCATTGCTCCAAATAAATACCAAAATAAAAATCCCGAAGTCCACAGAGCAGCAGCGGGCACGTACAAGAAGAATAATCCCAAGGTTCATAGAGTAGCAGTACCGACATACCAGAAAAATAATCCCGAGTTTCATGGAGGAGCGGCAGCTACACACCAGCAAAATAATCGCGAATATCGCAGGACAATTCAAACGCGATATGAGCAACATCACCCTGGGGTCCGAAAAGAAAGACGATTGCGTCCATGTAAAATTAAGTTTCGTTCCAGGATGTCTTACGATCCTGAAATTAATTAGGAAGATAACAGGTTGATAACCCTGGTACAATGATCCATAAATGCCAATTCTGCAATGCTCTCAAGTGGAAAGATGGAACACCAGGCATGTGCTGCGATTCTGTCAAGATTCAGCTGGACCACTCTAATTTCCACCTGAACCATTGTACAGTTACTAATGGGTGCCCATCCAGATCATGGTCATTTTTTGATCGAATTAGAAAATATAGCAGCTGTTTTCAAATGACATATTTTGGTGCTAAGCAAGTCATCCAACCCGGCTTTATGCCAACTTTCAAAGTGCAAGGTCAAATTTAGCATTTCATAGGCAGTCTATTGCCAAATACTCATCAAGATCCTGGATTTTTGCAGATTTACTTTAATGAGACGGCTAATGAAATAAATGAAGCATTGCTTGCATATTTTGACGCAGAAGAAATAGAGTATAAATCAGTCGACACGGTATTACAAACGGATGATGCTGTCAATTATACAGTAGAATTCGTAAATACCCTACTCTTAATCCTCCAGGATTCCCATCTCACAAGCTTCGTTTGAAAGTAGGAGCAACTTTAATGTTGTTACGTAACCTCAAACCACCTAAGTTGTGCAATGGCACTAGATTACGTGTGACGGGGTTAAAAAAGTAATAGAAGCTACTGTTATTACAGGGTGTTCTCCAGGAGAATTTCATTTAACAGCGAACTCGGAGCACACGTGAAACTTTTCAATTCCAGCCGAAGCCGGGACGAGGAAACACATCATTTACGTTCATGTTTTACATTTCTTACTAAAGTCGATGAACGCATAAGGTTGGTTCGGTGGACTTCAAAAGAAGATGGGAAATAAAATAATATAATGGGACAAAACTCAACTATGGCGCGAGCGAAGCCACGAGCAAAGCGCTAGTATATATACATGTCTAATACAATCGGGTAGAAGCAGAACAAGAGTCGAGCAAGAGAGATCAGATAATGATCATGAAAGCGTGGAGCCGTGTACAAATAGGCCTAATAGAAGCAATGTCAGATTTGGTTATGAACCCCATGGTCGCAACTCCACTGTCCTAAGTCGCGAGCCCTTGCAAGAAGTCCCTGTTAGTCGCACAAACGAAAGATATGCTATATTGAAATAAATAGTAAAGTTCTGACTCCGTGAATTGATTGCAAATGACTAAAGAAAGGTGAGCTGAGAAAATTCGTTACCCTAGCAATTAACATCTAAGATTCACAAAACCCCACAACCCGGACCATGTGTGAATCGGGTCACCTGTTAGCGCACAGCATTAGCAATGTCCTCTCGTGTTGCAAACCACCTACCACGTAGTGGTTCCTTAATCTTTCGAATGAGATCAAAGAAACAGGGCGAAATGTGAGTGCTCCAATTCCTCACATCCCCAACGTCGCAGTAGCTGCCCTACACACACTGCTTTATGTGGTTTTGCATTGTCGTGCAGGATTATTGTACTGTCCACAAAATTCGGACGTTTCTCCCGAACGCCACGTCGTACCTGTCGCACCAAGAAGTCCCTGTAGTACTGTGCGGTCACTGTTCTGCCATGTGGGACAAAGTGGCAAACAATGACACCTCTGACGTCATACGCGACGATCACCGTCGATTTCACTGGGGAAGGATTGTAACGGACCTTCTGCCTCCTTGGTGATCCAGCATGTCGCCACTCCGCGGACTGACGTTTCAGTTCTGGTTCGTATGCCCTGGTCCAAAATTCATCGATGGCGATTATTATGACAAGAATTGATCGCCGTCCTGTTGGCAGCGTGCAAGGTGGTCGGAACATGTTGTATAGCGCACCGACCTTTGACCTTCTGTCAGTGCATGCGGTACCCACCACGATACGATTTTGCGCAGTTGCAGCTCATTTCGCAATATCCTGTGGACGGTGCGTTTCTCTAACTTCAGTAGCGTCCGTCGTCTGTCTTCATCCAGGAGCTGTTCGGTGAAGACAGATACCACGTCGGTCCGCACACTGACAGGTCGTCCCGAACGTTTCTCTTCACTGGTTGGCACACGTCTTTGCTGAAACTTTCCTACCCACCGTGCTATTGTACGGTATGGTAGGGCATTATTCCCAAGGCTTCCACTAATGTACTGTGACATTCCATCGCATTTCTCCCTCGAAGAGCGGCTATTTTGATGTAAGCGCGCTGCTCAACACGGGTTACTTCCATCTCGCACGACACTCACCAACTGACTGATTTTACAGCCCTCGCTGCGCTACTACCATCTATCACAGGGCCTTCTGTTGTTCTGCATACACACTATGCCTGCAGAATTTCTACACGACACATATACGTTTGTGATCCGTTCACATATCTACAAGAAAAAAATAGTTGCCATGACTTTTGCCCCAATCTTCGTATACTACACCTCAAGTTACTTTGTTCCCAAAACACGCCCCGGCTACACCCCCTGCCAAGCCAACAGCACAGTCTACATTAAACCATACCCCACCCCACACCAAGCGAAACCATCCCGCCATGAACAAGACCAAACGTTCTCACTTTCTCTTTTCCCACCTAAAGCAAAATTGAAACACTGGAACCTCAGGTACAGCCGAGGAGGACCGCCGCATAACTACTAAATCACACAAAATCCTGATTTTCTAAATTTTATTATCCACACATTCGCAAAAATTATATTTTTTAAATTATAAACATGCGAGTCACTGCGTAGTACCACCGGTACAGTCCCGTTGCAGTACTAAAGCAATATTGTGCGTGATCAGTACCTGGATGAGTGACCACCCAGGATTACTACCTACTGATGTTCATTAATAATTACTGTGTCAGCCAACACAATAGCATGTCCGATGCCCTGGTCAAACACACACATACAGAATTACAAATTTAAATTTTTATACATAAACTGAATGGATGAAAACCATAATGGTATAAGTGACATTTTTAAAGAAATGAGTCAAGTGTTGGATGTAACTCCGGGAGGATGTATCCTTCCACCAGCAAAGATATACAAATGATAGCGGTAATATTCTGTGCTCTAGTGATGGGTGGTATAACTACAAATAGCATGCTTTATATGAGTGTTGAAGATGTTTAAATGCCTTTTTCTCTGAATGACCAAAATGCTACTTATACCGTTATGATTTTCATCCATTCAATTAACCCTCAAAGAACGAGTAATTAATTCGTACTTAAAAATTCTTAAAACATAATAGAATTATTACAGACCGACAGAGGAGCGCAATTAAGCGCACCGGTATCGGTACATTTCACACCACCTATCTCCCCGGAGATGGATGACACATACGGATAACAATGTCCACTTTATATTAATTAAATTCTGTACCTTTTTTACCCTGCTTTATCGGCCGCAGTTCGGTTACCGTTCGACCGAACATATTATTTCTCTCTTTGCTTTGGTTTAGCCTATTTTCGATGTCTCGCATATTATGCGTGTGTTTCTTGCCTTGTTTGTATATCACTTCAATATTGTGGCACGATACGGTCTATTCCAATATTGTTGGTGTGATTGACATCTCCCTTTATACGTGCCTGGTATTTAGGATATCTGTCGGGGATTTCATCGATGTCTTATGCTTGGCCCTTCTTATGGTCTCTAAGTCTGCTTTGTAAATGCCTACGTGACATTTATCATCAAAGCCGTTTTCTTGAGAGGTTATGGTGGTTATGAACGTCATATTTTAGTACATATCTAGTCTGGTAATTTGGTCCAGTCTACGGTATTACCCCCCGTATTATTATGTGGAGTTACTTCACATTTTGGTGCATTTCTACATTGCACATTGTACCTGTAAGATGTCCGATTTTGTATTTTTGTCGTGCGGTTGAGTGGAATAGATCGTATTTTGATACATAATGAAGGAGGAAGATATATTTCACCTTTAGATTTTATTTTACTCTGGATTAATATTTTATTTTAATGACCCGTCTTTACATCCCATTTATATATTGCCATTGTGAAACCTAGCGGTAACCTTATCCTTTACTTTTGGGCTCTTTTGGAGTTAGTCATTTTAATTTTCTGCGCGAATCTTTACTCTTTCTCCTCTCATTTGATACCCGTCCATATGTGACGCAGTTTTGCCATATTATATTTTCTTCTCTGTTCTAACTTATTATTGAGAAGTTCTTTTCCTCCGGGGTCTGTACATTCTCTGTGGTGCGTTATAATAAATAATTTATTAATGTTGAAATAGACCATCTCCGAGGTAAACGGGAGCTTATGCGAATAGTTTCGTCCTGATGAAGGAATGAATGGAGACCATAGCTCATCCCTGGTAATGAAGTACACAAATCGTATTATCTTATGAAGGCCGCTAAGAAGTTTATATGTTGACAATCTTCACACGCAATCACTTGTGGATACTCTCCAAAAGAATTTAGAATCTGTGTGTTTTTCCTTGTTATTAATTTATTTAGCTTTCATTTGAACCTTTGTCGTAGTAAGGTTGGTTTAGTTTGATACATACAACCTGTATATTAAAAGTTCGGTGAATGATCTCATGAAATAAAGACAACGTAAGTTACAAACAAAACTCCTTTACTGGCCTTCAAAGTAATCTCCGTTAGCTACAACACACTTTTGACAGCGACTGTAAAACTGCTGGAAGCTGGCAGCAAACGCTTCTTTTGGAATCTCCCGGGGAACCCTTGTCACGCGTTGCTACACTGTCGACCCGGTGGCCTTTCAGGGCTAATTTCGTAAGGACAGTCACCGATCAATTCGCAAATATCTGTCGCACTCGTTCGATGTTGTCTGGAGATGTGCTTGTGGTTGGTCGACCCGAACGCGCCTCGTCCTCAACACCTTCCTTTCCATCTCGAAAGCGTTTAAACCAGTCAAAAACGCACTTTTTACTCACTGCTTGAGCGTGGTAAACTTGCACTAACATTGCATGTGTTTCCGTTGCCGTTCTGCCTAGGTGGAAGCAAAACTCCATGTTAACGCGTTGCTCCGTTTTTGCACTCCATTGTGCAATGACTCGAGTCCTCACACTGACTCCGAGCGAAGTGTTGCAGCCTTCAACTCCGTTTAACTGTGTTGAGTTGACCGATAGGGGGCACTTGGTGTCATGCCTCGCAATGCGTATGCGCATCGTCCGAACTATACTGCTAATAATAAGAGTTGGTGTCTGACATTTCTTAGAGGGAGGTCCGTTTACTGCCTGCCGAGGCGGGATAAAGGGAGTGGCTGTGTGGTTGCCATGGAAACGAGGGTGGGGCGACTGCGGTTGTCATGGAGATAACACTTCAGGGCAGCTCGTCTTGCTGGGAGTTGCCAAACCTGTCACTGTCACTGATAAGAACCTGATTGTTCGTATAAGAGTGATCGCAAATGGGACGACACCGCCTGGCCAGGTAGTCTACAACAGATCACAGCGGTCAGAATGAAGGAGAGAACAAGTGAGCCGGAAGCGAGGGGTAAGAGCATGTAGAAAGGAATGCAGGAATATGGCAACATCGTGAAATGGCACGTGCAATGCTCCTCCCTCCAACCTTACCTGTCAGACACCAACTCTTATTATTAGCAGTATAGCACGGTGTACAAACTAGGCGACCATTCACCGAACCTTTCAGACACAGGTTGTATATTACTGTTCATAGGACAGAAGGAGTACGATTTCGAACAGTTTCTTGTTTGCTCCGATCGACGATTTATCGGACCTGAATACGTTTCCACTGTACATTGCCCCTCTCGGACTAGACTCTGCTATCTTATAACTTATCGCCTCGTATTATCGGGATCTCTTCATTTGCATTTTTCTCCATGTTATCTCTGCTGTTTGGTAGTGTCGTGTTTGGAGTAACCAAAGGGGCTGTGTGACAGAGCGACGTGAACCAAACAGCGCAGCCACTTGCTCGGTTGTCTGAACTGAAAGTAAAGTCCTGAGGGTAATGAAAATTAAACAGTCCATAGTCATTGCAAACTTTTTTGGAAAGGAACTGTCTGTTAGGTCATCAGCTCGGAGGGTGTTTGAATCCTCGAAAAGACACTGCCGAAGGTTTTGTGATTTTAAGGAATTCGTAGAAACCTATGCTGAAGCCGAAATGAGGCAAGACGAGGAGTGATGTAATTTTCCTTTGCTTTCCTCACTGGACCAGAAATTGCTATTGCAGCATTCTTACCCCATATGTAATACATTTTCTGAGAAGTAATAGTAGTAGGCTTACTTTGGATATCATCACTGAGCACTGCCCATACCTCAGCAGCTTATATTCCGTCACAGACCTGAATGAAACAGTGATTTCAGTGGAAGCCACATTTTGCTCTGACCTATATCAGGAGACAGAAAATCTGCTTCACCTATCAAGTAGTAAAAAGTGAAAAGGACAAGAATTGACAATCCTTCATTTCCACCCTAATTTCTATACCATGTCTATTGTAATCTCTATGTAATGGCATGTTTGTGAAATCCAACTCCATCAAGCTGTTTTCACTGGAAGCATATTACACTGTACCTTTCTTGCAATTCACTGGACGCTATAAATCACAATTGAAAGTGGGATTTCAACTGTATTGATGTTATCACGGCTGCTGCGTTTAATTGACTGCAGTGCTGGATTTATGTTTAATAGAATTACGCCGTGGCAGGATTTAGTTGGATAACCAAACGACAACAGAGAATTTTAACTGAATATTCTGTATAGCACTGAAAGGAGAACAGCTGCAGCATGTTGGGTTCTGTTTCATAATTTCCCGTGCGGCATTTTATCTTTAGATTGTTAATGAATTCTATTAAAAGCTCTCTCTCCCCACATAGGTGGTATTAAAAGATTTCAGGAAGGAAATATTGGTAGTCCATAGATTTGGATTATGTCAAGAAATGAATTTAAATACCTATCTAAACCATTATAGTCTGTTATGACTTGCAGCGTTCAGTCTGTGAATTAACTAAAAGCCTCCATAATCCTCTGCTACCGGGCGAGTTGGCCGTGGGCGTAGAGGCGCGCGGCTGTGAGCTTGCATCCGGGAGATAGTAGGTTCGAATCCCACTATCGGCAGCCCTGAAGATGGTTTTCCGTGGTTTCCCATTTTCACACCAGGCAAATGCTGGGGCTGTACCTTAATTAAGGCCACGGCCGCTTCCTTCCAACTCCTAGGCCTTTCCCATCCCATCGTCGCCATAAGGCCTATCTGTGTCGGTGCGACGTAAAGCCCCTAGCAAAAAAAAAAATTCCTCTGCTTGCAACTGTCTCTCTGGTCTTCATTTAAATCAATGCCTTCTATCTTTAAATTGGCAAAATCTGCGTCTAACCATCCTTCGTCTTTTTCCTTACAATAGGATTTACGTCATACCGATACATATAGGTTTTATGGCGACCATGGGATAGGAAAGGGCTAGGAGTGTGGCGGTAGAGGCCATAACATAAATTACAGTAGGGTATAGCCAACTCGCTCGGTGACTAGTTTGTACTCCTCTCCTTCTCTTACCCTCCATGTCCGAGTCCGTCATTGTCCTTGGTAAAGTATCCTCTTCCAATCTCCTTAACTGACCCCATCATCGAAACCTGTTTAGCCTTCACATACTCATCCTAAAATACTCTCCTGCCGTGTTCCACCTGATTGTACCAGAAATAATTCTCGCTACCTTCATGGCAGCTACTTCCATGTTATGAATAAGAAATTGAGTTCTTTCAGATTTCACTCCCGTACAGTTAATTTATCCAAAAATAAATACATGTATGTTCACGGCATTAGCATTGCTACATCTGCATTTGATTTCGCGTTGTTTACAGTACTACCAGCCTGGTAAAAAGACATCTTAAGTAATTTAAATAATCCATCTGTCTCAATTTTTTATTTCCTGCATGACATTCAAGTCCTCATAAATATCTTCCCAATTGCAATCGGTTTAGTTTCGGAAATGCTAATTTTTTTTTTTTTTTTTTTTTGCTAGTTGCTTTACGTCGCACCGACACAGATAGGTCTTACGGCGACGATGGGACAGGGAAGGGCTAGGAGTGGGAAAGAAGCGGCCGTGGCCTTAATTAAGGTACAGCCCCAGCATTTGCCTGGTGTGAAAATGGGAAACCACGGAAAACCATTTTCAGGGCTGCCGACAGTGGGGTTCGAACCTACTATCTCCCGAATACTGGATACTGGCCGCACTTAAGCGACTGCAGCTATCGAGCTCGGTAAAATGATAATTTTATTGTCATATTTGCTGGTCCTCTTTTCAAGCTCCAAGATAGTGGATTGCATCCTGAATTTATGGTCATCAATTTTTAGGCACAATAAAATCAACCATTCTATTTTTAATCATGTAAGACATTATATTTTTCCTGGAAGGTTGAAACGGTTTATTTAATTTGTCTTCCGATAGGATGCCAAACGATCATTTTAACGAAACTGTTCTCTTCATTTTTATTAGTATTTCTGCTACGTCCATATTACACGACAGAATGTAAGATAAAATTGGCTATTTTAACCATTTGAGATCATGTGTTGTACAGAAAATGAATTATGAACGCGGTAAGTATCTGTTCTATAGCATCAAGTAAAATCCACTTACTTATAAAATAGAGAAGACTGGGATTGCCTCAGCAAGTGCATGTTCAGTTAGCCTCAGAAGATTTGTATTACTAATATCTTTACTTGAGCCAATGTCTTTACATACGACAGAACAGTGGTATAGGCTTATAACTCGCTGGTCCTGTTAAAATAGATTCCATTCTCTCGAAATTTGGATTATTTATTCTCTTTCCCTTCCTTTCTTATAATAAATTGGAAAATTTCTAACAAAATAATGAATTCATAAACGTAGATTCCAAACTGTTTATAATATTCCACACTTGTGTTTATATACAACAGTAGGTCACATCGTGTAGCCCTACATTGATAATTATGTAAATTATTGTGCCTAGGTAGAATCATTTTAAAATTATTTTTCTTAACAATTCATCAACAAAACCCTAAAGAAAATTGAACTATTACAACGAAAATGAAGAAATAACCGAATTCTACGTACTCAAGTGTAACTTAACAAAAGTTCACTAAACTAAAAAGTATATAAATATAACAAATATAACACAAAATTTTTTGAATTACAGATAAGGTACTGATTTTAGTAAGAAAGAAACTTAATCGTATTCTGAATGAAATATATAAAATTAGGTTGCCAGATAGCATAATAAAATTAATATATAAAAATACAATCAAATAAATGAAAGATCTACTTTTTAACATAAAAAGGTTCAATGAGATGAAACATGGACAATCAAAGAATGGAAATAGTTTTCTCCTACCCAGTGACCAGCCGACTTCCTCTTTTATTCCTTTGTCTTAGTCCGAATCATCCTACAGCATTACCTTACTTTCCTTGGTCTATCACTGCGTTCCAGTCTCCCATCACAATTAGATTCTTGCGTTCTGTTACATATTGTATTCTGTCTTCTATCTTTCCATACATTCTTTATATTTCTTCATTATCCGCTGAACTAGTATGCATATAGACCTGCACTATTGTGGTGGGCATTGACTTGGTGTCTAAATTGAAAACGATAGTCCATTCATTATCCTGGTCGCAGTAACTTATCCAGTGTCCTATTTTCTTATTCATTATCACAATAACTTCTACATTTCCCCCGTAGATTTTCTGTTGATAATTCCATACGCCATTTCCATTTCACCAAGTCCACCAACGATGAGAATCGTTCACCTGGAAATATTGTTTTATTGTCATGGTAACGAGTCTTCTGGACATGGAGATGGTTGTTTTGATTTTTATAAGCAGAAAAACCTCGTGGCCGATATTGATCCGTATCGATTAGGAAGATAATAAAGATAGCTATCGATATGGATAGAAGAACGTGAAGGAATGATCACTCCAAGAATGAGCATAACGGAATCATAGAGAAGGGGGTTTGAAGCCTCGCTCTCGAATGCTTTAATATGTTATTGCCTGCAAAGTCCCACCGGGCTGTGTAGCTCAGACGGTAGAGCACTGGCTTTCTGAGCCCAACTTGGTAGATTCGATCTCGCTCAACGTGGTGCTGTTTAAATGTGCTCAAATACGTCAGCCTAGTGTCGGTACATTTACTGGAACGTAAAAAATTCCTGCGGGACTAAATTGTGGCACCTCGGCATCTCCGAAAACCGTCAAAGTATTTAGTGGGACGTAAATCAAATAATATAATTGAATATATTTCAGGGCAATATTATTTCAAAATCCTTGAATGGACTGGTGATTTTACCCTCACATAAAATATACACAACCAACCTTAATGAAAATCTACCAGCCTTAATGGAAATCAGTATCTAAAACATTTTTTCTCATGTGCGCCTTTCCGATAGGAGGATTAATAAGGGAGATATCATTAACAGGCGTTTTTACAGGCTAAGTCATGTCACTTCTTCAAGGTGGGTTAACAGGAATAACTAAAGAGACAGTCTACTCTTTTCGATATAACCCTTAATAAGAGATGCTATCGTCAACAATATTGGTTTCATGATTCATCAGCCACAGTGCCACTACAGGTTTCAGCTAAAAATATATGCAGATGGCCATCATTGCACCTGAAACGGGTTACTATATGAAAATTCATTGTATAGACACACGGTCCTTACGATTTATATTTATATTTATATTTATATTTATATTTATATTTATATTTATATTTATATTTATATTTATATTTGTTTTAAATTTCAGAGTGAAAATATTCCAGCTCCCTGAATTTCTAATAGAGATAGCAAACTGATCGAACTTTGATATGATTATGGAGCGACTAACACATGATACTTCATTCCAGAAAACGCATAGTTCCAGTGAATAACTTAATAACACTATTTGCACGCCAGTAAGTTTGCTGCTTAAGATAATACATTTTCATTGGTCTTTATGGAAACGCACATTTTTTCTGATTAATTTTTTGCTTACTAAAAGCAAGTACACGATGCAGAAATGAATGACAATTTGCTGAACAGAACGAAACTACCATATAGGTATTTGAGAACAGAAGACCAAGAGTAAATGAGATGAAGCCAAAAGCAATTATCTGTCCTCAACGAATGGTCATTTCTTGTTCTATTTGATTTAAAGGATACGTATAAGGAGAGTTCATTCAGAAGCCTGAGCACTGTATCCAACTTCAAAACAAACATGGATGAGCCCATAGAAGTTACCGTGCAGTTAAATCTTCTGGATTCTCAGTATTTTTACTCATGAATGGAAAGACAACATAAAAAATATACTTTATGTAAGGAAGGAAATGTTATCAAACACGTTTCACACTATTCAGTAATAAGAATGAAGTCCGACTCCGTGGCTATATTATTATTATTTGCACTCGAGTAAGTTTGCTGCTTAAGCTAATACTTTTTCATTGTTCTTTATGGGAACGTACGTATTTCTGATTAATTTTGTGCTCCTTTGAAAGTCCCTGGGTTCGGTTCTCGGCCGACCTGGGAATTTTAACTCTGACAGTGGTTGCCTCATACACCTATCTTCATCTACACACAGCACACCACACTATGAACCCTTAATATCACTACGCCACTGTACACTGTGCATTCTCCGGATATCTCTGAACAAAAATACAGATTTTCAGAAAATTCTGTCCAGCCGTTTTTTCGTGATATTCAAGAAACCATCCAGACATACAACAGTCAGTCGGACAGACAGAAGAGATAAAAATCCACAGTTCTAGCTCTTCAGGCAAGCGACTCAATGTTGAAAACACCCTAGGAGTATGTGCTACGAATTTTAAATAAATAATGTATAATAAAGTATTAATAATAATGTTATTTGCTTTACGTCCCACTAACTAGTTTTACGGTCTTCGGAGACGCCGAGGTGCCGGAATTTAGTCCCGCAGGAGTTCTTTTACGTGCCAGTAAATCTACCGACACGAGGCTGTTGTATTTGAGCACCTTCAAATACCACCGGACTGAGCCAGGATCGAACCTGCCAAGTTGGGGTAAGAAGGCCAGCGCCTTAACCGTCTGAGCCACTTAGCCCGGCTAATAACGTATGAGAATATATTATTTTCTTATTCCTAAGAAAAAAATACAATCCTTTTTTTCAATCATCGTTATCCGGTCTATTAGATTAGCAGTTTGCATTTTCCTGCTACTACGAGCGCTAATGTGAGTCAATGCAGAGTTTCACTGAAGCCCTTGTAACGACATTCGGTAGGATATTTTTCAAAAATCATGAAATGGCTGAGGGAATTGAACCAAGGAACAGATTATAGAATTAATTATGTAATTAAGTTAATTTGGCTATAATTTGAATAAAAACTGAAAACGAGTAGAGGAACAAGCGTTTTAAGGCAGTTTTTCCGGAACTGCATTTAGGCAGGAAGTGATTTTCTAAATTTGTTTTTTGGTTTGATAGAGCTATACAAGACTCACAATTTGAAACCTTTTCGGGCCCTGTGGCCCTTCAGATTCCGGCAAAGTTGCGGTCTATTATTCATTTTACGTTCTTCGTGGTATTGGGACCCCTAATTTGTCGGCTAAGAAATGTTTTAATCATTAAAATAGCACGGAACCAACTTTCAACTTTTGCATATTATCTAATGCGAGATAGAAAAACTGAACATGAGGTAAAAATTTGAAGTGTACTGCAAAATTTTTTTTTTTTTTTTTTTTTTTGCTAGTTGCTTTACGTCGCACCGACACAGATAGGCCTTATGGCGACGATGGGACAGGAAAGGGCTGGGAGTGGGAAGGAAGCGGCCGTGGCCTTAATTAAGGTACAGCTCCAGCATTTGCCTGGTGTGAAAATGGGAAACCAAGGAAAACCATTTTCAGGGCTGCCGACAGTGGAGTTCGAACCTACTGTCTCCCGAATACTGGATACTGGCCGCACTTAAGCGACTGCAGCTATCGAGCTCGGTAAGTTGTAATGTAATATCTAGCTTATGTGCATTAAAAGAGTTAATTTATTATATTGGTTAATGTGTTATCATTATCGAGAATAATAAGTTTGTGATGCTGGATACCGTGGTTCAAATCCCGGTGACTCCATGTGAGATTTGTGCTGGACAAAGCGGAGGCGGGACAGGTTTTTCTCCGGGTACTCCTGTTTTCCCTGTCATCTTTCATTCCAGCAACACTCTCCATTATCATTTCATAGCACTTAATAAATCACCTTGGGAATGGCGACCCCATTGTAATAACAGCCTATATATGTTTCATTCATTACATCCCTGACCCGGTCAATGACTGGAAAACAGGTTGTAGGTTTTCATTTCAATAAGTGTGTGATAACATGTATGAAATGATCAAAATTATCCCGACGACCCTCTGTACACGTAAACTAGAACCTACATGTCACTACGACTATCGATAGCACTAAAAGACAGGCAGCTGAAGGTCCAGTGCTTCGAGATACCTGCAGAATTGGTGAAGCAAGGGGGCTTTGTGAGTTCGAATGTGAAGTGGATGTTGGTTACCACACCAGTAAGCAAAGAAGTTTCACACCCTCTTAAGGTTGCCCAAGTTGACGGACGGAGATTTGATAGTGAAGTGGAAACGAGAAGACACAACCACACTAAAATCACGTCTAATCAAATCAAGTGTGTTGGAGTAGGTGAGGAAAATTTCATGACGTTGTGATAACCTAAAAATTCCGCAACTGGGCAACCAGCGTTATACTTGTGCATCCGCAGATAGAACTGGTTTTGAAGACGTAGGCCCATAAACCGCACATTTCGATGGTGAAAGCTTACTAGGCGCCGTTACAGGACCGTGGATTTCAGGGACGCGTAATTTGAAATGATGAAGCATGTTATACTATTAGGAAGTCAAGGAGGGTTTAGATGTGGGGAATGGTATATAATAGCACCAATATATAGTTCTTTACAGAGAAATTTGATTTTGGTGGGGCCTTTGTGATGGAAGACCATCGAAATACTGAAGACCACGTGAAAGGCGGAAAGATGTAAGAACATTTTGATCATCTGCATGTTGTCTGCCATAAAAGACCAGTTCAGAGATGATCACTGTGTGTTTGGTGTTATAATGCCAATGCCATAAAGCGGGATATAGTTCAGAAGTGGTTTGTGAACAGTACGGTTCTTTAAATGGACGGCTAGCGCAGAGCCCCGACCTTATCCCTATCGAAAACCTCGGAGATTAACGAGAACGGTGACATCCCTCTAGAACCCAACGACCCACATCATTAACTACGTTTGCTTCAACGCTGTAGTATTCACCCGGAGACGTTTAGACATCTGTTAGTTGGTCTACCCCGCAGAAGAGTCCGGTACTGAGGACTTAGAGTATAGTTTCCAGTAGGTATCCGAATTCTTTCGATCAGATAGTGTTTGGTTCATCAGGCATCTTTAAATAAATAAACTTGCGTACGTCTGGAGAGAATGATTATTATGCAATCTATTTTACTACCCTACTAGTGTGCCAACTATCCCGAGTGGCTAACTCCCTACAAATATTAAATATCTCCCGGTATTATGTCACATCACTTAATTACATTACGTAGGCCAATTCTCTTATTTTTCAAGCATTGTATCTATATTCGTTCACCAGTGGTTCGTAGGTTGATTTATTACTTGTTATTAACAAATCGGGAGGAATAAATAAAATAATCGTTGCGTTAACATCGTTGTTAAATATTGATTGTTAGTAACAGATTTTTGGGGGTGCAGTGGAACTGGCTAGGTGAACTATCATTGTCGTGGTTAGTTCTGGAGGAAAAGGAAAGAAAACACTATTTCACGTTTGATGATTAAAGTGAAAGTTAATACAGTTGGTTACTATGGGTATGAAATGGAATATAGTGATATCGTCAGTTTTTCTATGAAGTTCAAAGGTTTAGATGCCATAATTGCTCACGCTAGTATCTCTTAAATACCAACAGTACGAGATAGAAAGGAGACGACATACTGTGCTCACATCCTGTGTTAAGAAGCCTTCAATTATCTTGACCGAGCTCGATAGCTGCAGTCGCTGAAATACAGCCAGTATCCAATATTCGGATGATAGTGGGTTCGAACCCAACTCTCGGCAGGCCTGAAGATGGTTTTCCGTCCTTTCCCATTTTCACACAAGGCAAATACTGGGGATGTATCTTAATTAAGACCACGGCTACTTCTTCCCCACTCTTAGCGCTTTCCTGTCCAATCGTCGCCATAAGACATATCTGTGCCCGTGCAACGTGAAGTAACTTGTAAATATATATATAATCTTGTGTACCTTGTTTTTTACTATTTGCTTTATGTCGCACCGACATGGATAGAATTTATGGCGACGATGGGATAAGGAAGGGCTAGGAATAGGAAAGAATGTCCGTGACCTTGATTAAGATACAGGCCGAGCATTTGCCTGGTGTGGAAATTTAAACCACTGAAATTCATCTTAGGGCTGCCGACAGTGAGGTTCCAACGTACTATCTCCCGAATGAACGGTGACAGCTACGTATACCAAACCGCTCAGTAACTCGCTGTGTTTATGTAATGTTCAAAGTTTCTAGCATCACAAAGAAAATGCCATGCTTAGGCCTACGCAAGCATGTTTGTAGAAAATGTTATTGCGTTGGATCAGAAGCACAAGAGAAATTCATTGAAGACATAAAAGCGGCTAAACATGTGTTTCATTTACCTCAAATTCTTCTAATGTTGGAAACAAGAATAATTAGACTACACACGTTTGGGAAAGTCTTTAGATTTAGAATGGGATTACTATATGTCTATTATTATAGTTATTATTATTATTATTATTATTATTATTATTATTATTATTATTATTATTAATAATAATTTTCCCCAGGGATAACGAGTTAAGAAGCTGTCAAACATATTTCCTACACTTGAATGCAAAGATACGTTGTCGACCAAGCTATATATCTAAGCTTAAGCTCCTTAACATTGTTAAAAATGGCGAAAGTGTCAGTAGGTGTGAATATTCGATCTCGATTGTAAGTACAGTAATCGGACAAGTGAAAGTTATTCCTTGGTACCGCTGATATTCAAAACATGTGTAAATGAAGCGTTTTGGGTCAGGCGTCTAACATAATGTGCAAAGTCATTTGTATTATTTTTCTAATCATCCATGTCAGTTTAATGCTTTTGGTAAAGCATGTATGTGCTTATCGACTTCTCCAGTTCTGATTTTGGTAACATGGTGCCAAACTTCAGTACTTGATAAACGTAGAATGTTAATTTAGCTACTTTTTAAGGTGTAGCATGGCTGAACCTGCAACCTGACCTAATGACAGATATTAATCAGTGTTGTAGAAGAGATACCTATCATCATCGTCAGTTTTCCACTCCAGTTGCCCACGTGTGGTTCACGAGCTCTCTCCATTTCTGTATGTCCATGTACCACTCTTCTCTCAAGACGACATCCCAGCTGACCCCTCTTGTTCCTAAGTCCTCTTTCACTTGGTCCAGCCATCTCTTCCTAGGTCTTCCTACCGGTCGTTTTCCGGTCAGGACTGTGTGTAGCCATTGTTTTGCTGTCCTTCTATTCCATTCATTTGAGATGCCCAAACCATTTCAAACGGGCCCTTGTCACTTTTTCATTCAGGAATGGGTACACACCAGCTTCCTCCCTTATTCTTTCATTCCTTACCCTGTCCCTTTTTGTCTTCTATACCATAGTTCGTAGGAACTTCATTTCTGCGGCTTGTAGTTTGCTATCCACTTGCTGGGTTGTTGTGCAGGTTTCTAGGCCATATGTTATTATGGGGGTGAAGTATGATTGGAATAGAATCTGCTTTGATATTAAGGGAACTTGTTCGTTCCAGAGGAGGTTCCGAACTTGATGGTAAAACTGAGCTGATTTTTGAATGCGGTTGTTATCTCATGCCGTATTCTGTTACCACTTGAAATGATGCACCTAAGATATTTATATTGGTCTACTGTTTCCAGCTGTGTACCTTCCAGTATTATTTTTTCTTTCTTCTTCTGCCTGTTGACAGACATAGTAACAGTTTTCGATTTATTTATTGTTAATCCGTGTGATTTCAGATGTTCATTCCAGGTGTTCATCCTCTCTTGGACTTCCTTCTCAGTTTGTTGTTGTTTGTCCAACCCTTGTCCCGTTTCCCTACGGGGTCGGGTATGAGGTGAGATGAATTTGTCGTGGCGGTTTTTTATGACCGGATGCCCTTCCTGACGTCAACCTCATCAGAGGAGTTAATGATTGGCACGCAATCTAGTGATTAGAAATTGTATACCACCACCTCCCCTACCCTGCCGGCCAACATTCTGATGGTGAAAATTTTTTCGACCAACGGGACTCGAACCGGCTAACCTCGGTGTTAGACCGTTTTCAGACTTCAGCGCCTTAACGGGCGGGCTTTTTGGACTTCCTTCTCAGTATTTCCCCAAATTACTACATCATCTGCAAATGGAAATGCATTGATGTCCATATTGTTCTTCTCGGATGAAAATTTGTTTTGTCGAAAATATTTTCATTCAAAATATTTTCGTAAGTCCTTAAAGAGAGGCAGTGATGTCTCGTTTGGCTCCTTCACTAACGTTTATAGTAATAAAACAATGTGTATTTTC
This sequence comes from Anabrus simplex, assembly GCF_040414725.1. Taxonomy (NCBI): domain Eukaryota; kingdom Metazoa; phylum Arthropoda; class Insecta; order Orthoptera; family Tettigoniidae; genus Anabrus; species Anabrus simplex. The sequence goes on from NC_090265.1 coordinate 572,003,747, forward strand.
AGTCCTCAGTCCGAAGGCTGGTTGGGTCCTAAATACATGCATCATCATCTGCCATAGGTAGCCTAAGTGTCACTGAGAAGGTGTAATAAGGGAAATGACGAGTGATGCAGTTTCCCGTCGCTTTCCTCACGGAGACAGAAGGCGCTGTTACTCATCAGCAGGGCTGGGATTTTGATGACATGTCATCTTCTAATTGGTTCAAATCAGACATGGTTAACTTGAAGATTACAGAAATCCTGTTCATAGTTCACGCATTATAGAATTGCTAATTTATTGGGTGATTTTTTTGCTTTTCTAGGTCATTTTATCAAAATCAACGCTTTGTCAATTTGGAGACTAAAGAAACTTCGATCATCACTTACTTCTTGGAAATGTCCACATTTCAGGAGATTCGCCTCCAATTGTAGAAGTCTTCCTCGTGAACAGTCGAGATTTTCTCTGAAGACGTGGAGCAAATTTCGCTACGAAACGTAAAGAAGTGCGCCTTGTTTTCTTGACATGGCAAAAGCCCGAAGGCTTATTATAATGTCTATAACATAAATATAGGCTATACCATTAGTAGATTAACTTAAAATTTGTGTCATTTTTAAAAAGTGTTTGCGTCGTTTTACTGGACTTTTGGCGTCATTTTATAGATCATTTGCTAAACATTTTGTAGGTCCTCAAAATCCTGGCCCTGACTGTCAGTCCTTTGAACAGGTTTAAATACTGTACATACACCAGCCAGCTCTATGAGCCACACTTTCACGCTATTCATCAAACGGACTAATAACATTGGTAATAGCGTTATTAATCGCTCTTTTCTGGGTCATTTTCATATTGTCAAAACAAAGGATAAGACTGGTTGTGAGACATAATTATTAAAGTAACGAACTTGTTCTAGTCCTTACCAGAAGATGCAGTGCATTGTGTACACTATATATAAATAAATACGGATTTGGGCAGTTCATAACTATACGAATGTTTGAATAGTTTGTTTTGCAGCATGCAATACTAGGGATTGGAGCATAGAAGATGTGGGTAGTCGCCGAAGAATTCCAGCTGCAGATGACTATCTCATAATATACACACTGAGGCTGCACCAAAATGAATGATACTTAGGGCTAGCAGGGATCTGAATTTCACCTGCAGCTTGGGTACATTTTTTGGAAATAAGCCATACTTTTCAGGATATATTTTATAACAGTGAGATCGTAAGGTTTTTGGTCAGTGAAAATTGTTCATAAGTAAAATATAAACACATCACAAATTAAACTTTTGATGTGTAGTAAATGTTTTCATAATAAAAAAACACTCTAGCGGACAGTTTTGACAAATTTCTCTCCGATTAATTTCTACATCACCTCGTAAATAAATGCAATAAAATTACTAACAGTGGTGCTCGAATTAATTAAAATGTTTTCCTTTGTATTTCCTTAGTTTAGAATATTGAAATATTTGTGTTAATATCATATTTGAATTTGTATGTGATTTTACTGCTTGCTTCTGAGTATATTATTATTATTATTATTATTATTATTATTATTATTATTATTATTATTATTCCAGTCGAACAAGGGGCTTCAGGAAGAACCGTAGCTTCTGTGTCAGGTTCCGACTTAGACTTCACTGATTGACTCAGAATTTCAGAGAGGTCTCAAGATAGTTGCAGCTTTCATTGATCTCACAGCAGTGTATGACACGGTCAGGAGAGTGGGACTAACGCTCAAGATGTTAACATTCAGGTTACCCACAACGAATAACTTGCGGTCATTATCTGTTTGAGTGTGACGTCAAAGTGAGACCTCATCTCTGCAAGTCATCCGCTTCTGATCGCAGGAGAACATCCTAATGAATTACAGGGACTGCAATATATTTTAACTAAACAATTATTAGCCCGTGTGTTTCCTTATACCTGCTCAAGCTGACTTTGAGAATAATGCATCACGAACTGTTACTGTACAGTACAATTCAGCTAATCGTGTCACAAGACCGTGGTTATTGCTAATACGATTTTGTTGGGCAGTTTGGACCATGTTGCTTTTAGCTTGCATTCCGGTGACGGCGGGTTCGAATCCCATCGCCAGCAGCCATGAAGATGTTCCATGGTTTCTCATTTTCACAACAGGAAAATGCTGGGACTGTACCATAATGAAGTCCAATGTTGTTTCCTTTCTAGTCACCATAAGACCTCTCTGTGTCGGTGCGACGTAAAACAATGTTACAGAAGCTAGATTATTAATACTTATACTTACGTCTTTCAAACACGGAATAGTAAAATGTAAACTCTGCGAGTATTTAACGTCACACTATCACAGCTAAGGCTTTGTTTGCGCACGGATGGGATTTGCCGTATGTGACACGTCACAAGTAAAAGTGTAAGATCAGCTGATCTCGATATTAAATATTTCAGAATAATTTGTTATAGCTGAAACCATGTCTCTTCAGTTTCGATTTAGTTAATCTATAACTGTCATGTTCTCAGTCTGTCGAAAACTATTTCGCGTAAAATTAAATTTAGAAAGTGGCTGAAAAAGAAATAATTAAATAACAAATTATTCCTAACAGAAATACCATAAATAAAACAAGAATTGTATGTTTCGTTCGTTCTTGGAAGAACATCATCAGATTTTATCAAATCACACTTTTACTGTTTACTGTTTTATTAATATTCTTAAGAACTGTAAGAAATTAACATTCTGCAGTTACGAAACATTACATCGCATTGCATTCGCAGCTGGACTATTGACGAAGGAGGAAGCACAGGAGGAATACTGTACATCATTAAGATATGTCTTAACATTACGAAAGTAATTAAAAGAGGGTTAGCGGAATTTTAACATAAATAGTCTGCTCTTAATAATATGCATCAATTCATAACATTTAATAATAATAATAATAATAATAATAATAATAATAATAATAATAATCATAATAATAATAATAATAATAATAATAATAATTAAAAGTGTGATTTGATCCGTACTGTTGGGAGTCCTGAAGATTGTTTTCAGTGATTTCTCATTTCGCTGTACCTTAATTAAGGCTACGGTCAGTTTCTTACCGCTCCTAGCCCTTTCCTATGCCATCGTCTCCATTAGACCTACCTGTGTTGGTCCGACATAAAACATATTGTAAATATACCAAAAGGAATGATAGAAATTGATCATGTATTTCAAGACCGAAATATTTAATTCTGTTTTCATTAATTATACTTTTACTACTACTACTACTACTACTACTACTACTACTACTACTACTACTACTACTACTAATAATAATAATAATAATAATAAATATTTCTTCGTTTCTTAATCCGTCTACTCTCAGGGTTGTTTTTTCCCTCGGGCCCAGTGGGAGACTCTACCACCTCAAGGGTAGTGTCCTGGAGCATGAGACGATCGGTCGGCGATACAAGTGGGAAGGAGGAACATTACCTAGCCCAGGTGGCCCCACAGGGACCTTGCAGGGGATTGGAAAGTTTGGAAGGGACAGACAAGGAAGAGGAACAACGTAGCCGTGGTCTTAATTTAGGTATCATCCCGGCATTTTCCTCGAGAATAAGTGGGAAACCACGGAAAAGCACTTCGAGGATGGCTGTACTCAGTTGACCTCCCGAGGCTGAGTGGACCCCGTTCCAGCCCTTGTACAACTTTTCAAATTTCATGGCAGAGTTGGGAATCGAACCCTGGCCTCCGTAGGTGGAAGGAGCAAAAGTGGGAAACCACGGAAAATCACTTCCGGAATGGCTGAAGTGGGAATCGAACTCACGTCTACTCTACTCAGTTGATCTCCCGAGGCTGAGTGAACCCTGTTCCAGCCCTCGTACCACTTTTCAAATTTCGTTGCAGAACCGGAAGTCGAACTCGGCCCTCCGGACGTGGCAGCTAATCACACTAACCACTACACCACAGAGGCGGAGAAGGTGATAACTACGCGAATAAAACCGCGTAACCACTTGCTTGATCTTAGAACACAAAAACATAGCTGTAATTTTCCATTTTTACCGGTGTGTTAGAGTGTTCTACGTGCTACATTTTGTATTTTGTCCGATTGAAAAGCTTGTAAGTTCTGTGGCTATATTAGATACCATAAGAAACATATAATAAAGAATTTTGGTCAAAAAAGAAGCTGATGAATTATATAGTCATGTGCTGGTCCTGTACATGCTCAACTCAATATTTAGAAAATGATAATAATAGTAGTAAATCCCATAATAGACAAATACACGAAAAATAATTGAAGCAAATTGCACATCTCTACACTCGACCTTGGGGAAGCTTTTTTTTTTAAAGTTACATCACATCGTAATACCGTGGAAGATGATTACAGCTATTAGTCCCAAAAGTAACGGATTTATGATGTGTGAAAGGAGTGGTGGACATTGAAAGACTGAAGCATAGACGATGGGTAATAAGTTGTTACTAGAAGCTGTTAGGAAACTGAATATGTTATTACTATGATCATAACCAGCATACCAAGTCAGAGAAAATAAAGCGAGTAAAAATCAAAGCATTAAAAACGTTATAGTATAGAATGATACCAAACATTGTCGGCTCCGTTGTCGTACAGTCAGCGTACTGGCCTTTGGTTTAGAGTGCCCTGTATTAGATTACCAGCATGCGTATCATTAATTCCTCTGCCTCGGTTACTGCGTGTTTGTGTTCATCCTGTTGCAATACATATCTCTTCATCTTTACATACAAGACACTAAACTACCAACCACAACCAGAAACAGACAGCAGTGAATACATCCCTCCACATAGGGTTGGCGTCAGGAAGGACTACCGGCCTGAAATCAAATCTACATCAAGTGCTTAACCTAATACATTGGGTAAAAACCCAGAAGTAATAATACAAAATTATACCATACAATGGATATTGATTGAACACAGAAAATGCAACGTCTTCGCAGTTCAGTTGATGGGGCATCGGACATGAAATCCGAAGTCTGTTAGTCCGCTTCTACCTTACCTGGTTGGCCATTTTAGCTCTGTACTGAACATCTGGTGTGTATAAGGTTGAGAAGTATGTGATTCAGTAGTTTAATTAATGTTACTGCAGTTTACGGAGCACGAATTGTGAAGTAGACGATGTAGTTGTAACATTGGATGTTATGTTGAAAGCAGTGGAGTGAGAATTACGTATAAAGTGATGAGTATACGTGAAAGTATTGATCATCGAATAGTTATTGGATGAGACTAAAACTGGGTCATGGGCTTAAAGTCTGAGAATACCGTATTATTATCAAATGAACGATCAATTGATGGTTACTGGGTGGACGGAATTTGGAAAGAATTGGGTAGCATAAGCATGAATACTGTATTGAAAGAAGGAAAGGAAGAAAGGACGTAATAATTCTTGTAGTTTTACGTCACTATTTATATCAATGACAACAAACGAGGGATACGAAGAGCAGGGATGTTATTTCTCATTTAAAAACTCCAACGATAACTGTCAGGGATTCAAATCATGATCACGTTGGTGAGAAGACTGTGACATCGCGAATAGAGGAGTCTCTGTGTTAGGGTAGCCCAAAGAATAAAAGTTGCAGTGAAACAAGCAATAAGCGGGGAATTATTTTGTTGTTAATGGCACTATTCAGCAGTAATGTTACAAGAAGAAAATAAAGAGAAGTCAGCCCATTTTATGCAGTTAAGATATGGAAGTTGCACATGCATTATTAGAGATGAGAAAAATAACAGTATTTAATTATAATCGAATGGCCTCTGTTACCGTGCGCAGGCATTTTCATTTCACGCCATCTGGCTGCCCGCTTGTCAGTTTCGATGTTTCGTTTTACTCTAAGCCTACTACATGGTAAAGTAAACCCACCTTAGCGTCTACAGCAGAGTTTTAATTAAATATCTTGGTTAAACACTGAGTGTGGAATTTTTCCGCCCTTCAAAAATCTGACTACCTCTGCCGGGTTTAAACCTGCGAACTTGAGATCTACCATGGATCCACAGAGGAAGCTCGAGAAAAATAGGGGGAAGATATATGGGTGAGAGGTACATATCTATAGTACGGTATAAAATTAAATTTTACTTTACTTTCTTTTAAGTTACTGAACGGAGAATGGAACACCCGTTACAGTGGGTATGGATATCCGAAACCCGCGTATATACATATCTGTTATACCTAGTATTAGTCGTATACGATGAGAAGTTGCTTGGGTTCATTCCCGTTTGATTCTCGCCCCCTCCCCCTGTGAGACTGCTTCTCTGCTCCACCATCTTTCTCTTGTTCTTAGCAGTGTGTAGAATTTCCATTGGAGTTGATTCTGCTGTTTCTACACTTAGTTATTCCGCATAAGGTAATCCCTCCCTTTAAAACTGGTAATGCGAAATAAGAACAAAAACAAATTATTCTTCGTCGTTATTCATATGTCATTAATATGTCATAATCATTACGTAGGTGCAATTTATGTTAGAACATACACTGACTTAGCAAATGTCATGGGATAGTCACCTAATAGCGTGTGGGGCCTCCTCTGGCCCTGCGAACTGCAGTGAGACGCCGTGGAAGTGAGTCGAGAAGTCCCAGGTAGTCCTCTGGACGCAGCTGACACGAAATCTTCTGCAGAGCGGCCGCCAATGCTGGTCTGTTCGTGGCTGCAGAATCCATGGCACGGGGCCTGCGTTCCAGGACATCCCAGATATGCTCGATAGGGTTCATATCGGGGCTCCTGGGTGGCCATGGCAGTCGGTGGACCTCCGCTGCATATTCCTGGAACAATTCCCGGGCGACGTGGGAGCGATGTAGCGGCGCGTTATCATTTTGAAACACGGCAGAATCGTCTGGGTGCTGGAAGGCCAAAAATGGGTGGAGATGGTCTCCGAGCAGCTCAACATACCGCGTACCATTCAAAGTCTCTTCCAGAACAACTAGGGGGCCCATTCCATACCATTAAAATGCACCCCAGACCATAACAGAGACACCAGCGCCCTGGACCACACCTTCGAGGCAGGCGGGATCCATCGCTTCATGTGGTCTGCGCCATACACGGTGCCTCCTATCGGCATGGTGCAGTTGAAATCGTGATTCGTCCGACCGTATCTCGTTACGCCATTGTTCCAGTGTCCATCCCTGGTGAATGGCGACAAATGCGCGTCGTTGTGCCCGATGACGTTGGGTTAACAGTGGAACCCGTGTGCGGCACCGGTTCCCATACCCCATAGATCCCATGTTCCTACGGATTGTCCACTGGGAGACGTGTCTAGCACGGCCTGTGTTGAATTGAGCCGTGATTTGTTGCACGGTTGCCCGCCTGTCACTATTGGCAATCCGTCTCAGATGTCGCCGGTCACGGTCATCGAGGGTGGCTGGACGGCCGGTCGTTCGTCTGTTGTGGACGGTGACACCCGCATTCAACCATTCACGATACACCCTAGACATGGTTGATCGTGTGAAGCCGAATTCCCGCACCCCTTCCGAAATCGCACTTCCCATCCGTCGGGCACCGACCACCATACCCCGTTCGAACGGTGTCAGCTCACGACGACGTTCCATGTTACACATGTCACATGCACAGCCACTGCTCACAAGGTCTCCTATACAACTGCTGCTGGCACAGGGGACGTGTGGTGCGCAGACAACACACCTGCGCATCAGTGCTCCGCTTTCCCATGACATTTGCTCAGTCAGTGTACTCTGTTACATGTATAGTTTTCTTTCTTTCTTAATCTGTTTAACCTCCAGGGTTGGTTTTTCTCTCGGACTCAGCAAGGGACCCATCCTCTACCAACTCAAGGGTAGTGTCCTGGAGCGTGAGACTTTCAGTCAGGGTATACAACTGGGGGGAGGACCAGTACATCGCCTAGGTGGCACCACCTGCTATGCAGAAGTGGGGCCTCGGTAGGAGATGGGAAGATTGGAAGGGACAGACAAGGAAGAGGGAAGGAATCGGCCGTGGCCTGGTATTAGAACACGCAACGAAATACAGACAGGTACTTCGCATACTACATGACGGTCAATTCACGTGACTTCTTTAACCTGGCCGTCCCTATTCTAAGCCATTAGAGTGAGCTGTATTCCTGTAACTGCAGTTACAGTAGTTCTATGCGCCGTAACTTAACAAAGAAGGTAGGGACTGCGATCGAAACACGTCAGCTAATAATTCTGAAAGTGGGAAAGCAGTGATTATTAACCATCCAAAGATCCATGTTGTGAAAGTATTGTTTAAAAGGAAAGAACGAAATCAAGAGAGAGAAGGAGAATCAGGTGTACATGGACTAGTTTGAACACAACACAATGAACATTAAAACATTGATAAATGAATAGATTTCATTCTGGTATCTGATGGGCTAACCAAAGTTAGACTTCTAACTCGTCTCAGTAGCACGCACGAGAGTAAATACTAGAAAGTTAGCATGGCATTTGAATAGGTTGAAAGCAAGGGAGGTGTTGACGGCGTATGTCAACTTCAGTAAATATTTCACCAAATGAAATGAAAATCCACAACATGTTTCCAGTCAATCGACCGCGTCAGGAATTGAATGGATGAAGTCCCCATCTAGCAGCAAGGGTAGGAATTGTGCCGGCTGCGAAGTCTGTCGCATTCCCCTGGGGCAATAATTAATGACTGACAGATGAAATAAAATGATATTGGAGAGTATCGCTGGAATGAAAGATGACAGGGAAAATCGGAGAGCACGGAAAAAAATCTGTCTCGCCTCCGCTTTGTCCAACTCGAATCTCACATGGAGTGATCGGGATTTGAACAATGGAACACAAATATGAGAGGGCTGTGCGTTGCCGCCTGAGCCACGAAGGCACAAATGTTTCTGTAAATCATAAACATCGAATCCGCGTCTCTGGGGATGGCAGCTAATCACGCTAACCACTACACCACAGAGGCTTCCTCGGACTCAGCGAGGGATCCCCCCTCTACCGCCTCAAGACTAGTGTCCTGGAGCCTGAGACTTTGGGTCGGAGGATACAATTGGGGAGGATGACCAGTACCTGGGGACTACCTCACCTCAAGTGGCACTGTTACGGTCGCGACCTATTAAAACATGATCTCCCTCGGTAGGGGATGGGAAGATTGGAAGGGCTAGACAAGGAAGAGGGAAGTCGACTCAGTAAAGAAATAATTTGGAAACAAATGTCAAAGAAGTGACTGTTTGGATCATTCAGCAACGAGTGTTACTAGCAATATAATCGATTCAAACAGACCAAGTATTATTGATTAGACTCCGTGCTGAATTACTTTAAAGGTAAGAGGTGGAGAACTAAGCGACGCCGCAGAGCTAGTTGAAAATAGAGGTGCTTAGTTAATTCACAGAGGCTTGCAGACTGAAAGGCATAACGGTCTGTAATGACCTTGTAACCTTCGTTTCACTACGTTAGAACTTTGTTCTCGTATCACTATTACAGAGTGACAGGTACTGTTGGAGGTAAAATTTCCAACTGTTGCCACGTTTACTATTTCGCTTTCTCTAGGACTCTGTACGATACTGAAACAGAAACCGAAGGCCTTGATAACAGGATGAGCCGGGCCGAGTGGCTCAGGTGGTTGAGGCGCCAGCCTTCTGACTTTAACTTGGCAGGTTCTATACTGGCTCAGTCCGGTGGTATTTGAAGGTGCTCAAATACGTCAGTCTCCTATCAGCAGATTTACTGGCACGTAAAGAAATCCTGTGGGACAAAATTCCGGTGACTCGTCGTCTCTGGAAAACGTAACAGTATTTTGTGGGACGTAAATAACATATTTTTTATTATTATAACAGGTCGCTTTTCCACAGAAGCAGAAGTCAATTTCTTTTGTTTTCGGCTATTTATTCGGGGTGTCGAAGTAGAAAGACCTTATGCCCCTACTTTTCACCACACGTTATGAACCTGCGTGTATATGGAAATTGCGGAAATGTAAAGTGTTGATTGTGAGAAAAGGAACAAGAAGTCGCATAACTGACAACGTTGAATTATGGAGGTTCGGCTTGGGGTTTCTTCGTCAATTTCTTCGCTAATTGGTATTACGCTCCCATCAGATTTATGGCTTCTTGTCAGTCAGGGTTCTTATGTTGTAAAACGAAGAATATGTATCATGTATGTATGTTTGTATGTAATTTACCTTTCCTTTCCAAAGAAACGAGAATTGATGAATTTAGGACATGTACATATTAGAGTTCGTCTACCTGAAGATTGAAAATGTTCCCTAAATCATCGCAGAATTTTACCTACAGCACTTTTAGTTTTTCGTTCTGTTTTCAGAAGCAGCAGGACTACGTGAAGTCGCTTTTCAGAGACAAGATTGGTCTTTCCTAAACACTTTAGATTAGAAATACATGTTTCCTTCTTGGTTGATTAATCTATTATGAAACTCGCTCTTGTTTTCTATACTATCCCCTGAAATTTGCTCAGTCTCCTGCTACAAATATCTGTTAGTTAGCAAGAAATCTGTGCAATACTTGCTCTAAATCAGACCGAGAATTCCACAGCACCGTGTGATAGCAGATCACTTTTGTTCTTAGTACCTCGCGCGCGAACGAATACTATGGCAGTAAAAAGTTCTCTTGATCAGAAACAAAGTTCTATTCCCAGAAACTACTGTTTTCTTCCACTGCTTTTTACAGCTCTGATTCTTTAAGGCAATGATTGCGCGTCAGTAAAAGGAGGAGGCTATAAACATTACAGGAAGCAAAGTTCGTGATAATTCTGGAGAAAGTAGATACAGTGGTAAGAAAAGGAAAGTTCTTAAAGTTACAAACGTAGTAGGAAGAGAATGTATGAATCAAGGGAACTGTCACAAATGTTGGCGTTAATGGAAATACTAGGACTTGCGCAAGGTAGCTTAGCAACGCGCATGTGTATGGAGTTACAAGAAATAGGGCGCGCGAGTTACCTCGCTTGCATCACAAGTTATCCACGTTGTGCACGCAGTTCAAGTGGCACTGTTACGGTCGCGACCTATTAAAACATGATCAGCTGTTCGTCTCACGTCAGTTTATGTTGAACATTAACTCCAAGACTTCTTTAAAAATAATAAAAATATTGTTTTCATTTTAGCGATCGATGGCTGTATTTACTACGGTATATTATGTGAACATATTACGCGAACATTATTTAGAACAAAAGAACTCCTAAAAATAAGGAAAAATGCGCGTGATTATCGTTGTCAATAATGACGTTTACGATGTAAAGTGTCTTGAAGTGTAAGATAATTGTAACAGATACCGTAGCATTAAAATACGAAGAGAAAGAACCAAACAAACGTTTGGTTGGGTATGTGGCTGTGATGTCCACGTGGGCTTATAATTTTTATGTGGTGGAGTATTAAAGTTTATTGGTGATGGTAGTGATGACATAGAAAAAAGTGCGTGTGAGTTTGTAAAAAAAAAAAAAAAAAAAAAAAAGAGAGCAACACTTGATTCTCGAGCAATGAGATTTATTAGTACCTCAAAATGGTGAAATTTCTGAGAGTAATTATTCTAGTGTCGTACAGCTTTACTAAAGTTCGAGGAATAATTCGAAATCATGTTACAGTAATATGATTAAATAACCCATTTATCTGATAATTTAAGTGTAGTAAAATGCGTAATAAAGTAGTTAATAATTATCGTTGCATAGCCATAGTGGCATTGTTGATCACATGACCATAGGTAACAATAGAAGTGCTTCAAAATGGCGATGGTGATATCAACGCGGTCTAAGATGTTGACAGTGGCATTGGTATTATTTGTCAGTGTTATTCTTCTGTTAATACTGGGTAGTGTACTTGGGTGGTACGACGCACAGTTGATGGATTTTAGTGGATCGGCGTACGGTCAACAACTTCAGCAGCTTGGAAATTTCTCAACTCAGGTATGCACATATACTCTTTTGTTATTGTTGTAGTATTTTATATTAGTTTTGAATTATTATCATAATCTGATGCTTATATAGATGTTGATTAGCACCTCTAATTCGATTAAAATAATTATTTCACATGCAGTGTAATCACAATTACATAGAGGACAAACTGGGGCAAATATTCTAGGACGAGGAGTTAGCGATTGGAATCATTTACTAAGGGATGTGTACGATATATTTCCTACTTCTTTGAAATTATTTAAAGACACAATAATTATACAAGAGCCTCTGTTGCTCAGGCGGCAGTGCGGCGGCCTCTCACCGCTGGGTTCCGAGGTTCAAATCCCGATCACTCTATGCGAGATTTCCGTTGGACAAAGAGGAGGCGGGATAGGTTTTTCTCCCGGTACTCCGGTTTTACCTGCCTTCTTTCATTCCAGCAACGCTCTCCAATATCATTTCATTTTTCTTTCAGTCATTAATCATCGCCCCAGAGGAGTGCAACAGGCTTCGGCAGCCGGCACATTTCCTATCCTCCCCGCATGATAGGGTCTTCATTCATTTCATTCCTGACACGGTCGCATGACTGGAAACACCCTGTGCATATTATTATACTAATTGTACAATTGATAGGGAATCTGCCACATGAGTGACTGCCCTAAATACAGATCAGTGGTGACTGATTGATTGTTTGATTGATTGATTGATTGATTGATTGATTGATTGATTGATTGATTGATTGATTGATTGATTGATTGATTGATTGATTGATTGATTGATTGATTGATCAAATACATATCAATTTAAAACCCGAGGTAATCATTAGTAATCAAGAACCAGAAGGAATCAACTTCACTAACACGCAGCAATTCCTTCTGATTCTTGAACGGAAAGTATACTTGTAACTATACAAATGTCACAGCTTAGACGGCCAGAATATTTTTTACTAAACTACGCGAAGCGTTACAGTTTTCATACATAAAATAAGGGTATTTTCTACATACATAGGTCTAGCTATATATATATATATATCTTCGGTATAGCCGGGCCGAGTGGCTCAGACGGTTGAGACGCTGGTCTTCTGAACCCAACTTGGCAGTTTCGATCCTGGCTCAGTTCGGTGGTATTTGAAGGTGCTCAAATACATCTGCCTCGTGTCGATAGATTTATTGGCACGTAATAGAACTCTTGGGGACAAAATTCTGCCATCTTGGCTTCTCCGAAACCGTAAAAGTAGTTAGTGAGACGTAAAGCAAATATTATTATTATTACTATTATTATCGGTATAGACTGTTATTAAGAGCTCAGATGGAAAGCCACTTCTAGGGAAAGACGACAAAGCAGAAATATGGCAAGAACATATCCAACAGTTGTATCAAGGTAAAGATGTAGATAATTTGGATCTGGAACAAGAAGAGGCTATTGATGCTGATGAAAGGGGAGACCCAATTTTGAGGTCAGAGTTTGACAGATCTGTGAGAGACCTAAATAGGAACAAGGCACCTGGGATTGATGACATTCATTCTGAATTACTGACTGCCTTAAAAGAAAGCAGCATAGCAAGGTTATTCCATTTAGTGTGTAAGATGTATGAGACAGGAGAAGTCCCATCCGATTTTCGGCAGAATGTTGTTATACCTATTCCCAAGAAAGCCGGTACTGGCCAGTGTGAAAACTACCGCACCATTAGTTTAGTATATCATGCCTGCAAAATTTTAACACGTATTATTTAGCGAAGAATGGAAAAACAAGTTGAAGCTGAGTTGGGAGAAGATCAATTTGCCTTGAGAAGAAATGTAGGAACACGTGAAGCAATCCTGACTTTACGTCTGATCTTAGAGGATCGAATCAAGAAGGACAAGCCCACATACATGGCATTCGTAGATCTAGAAAAGGCATTCGATAATGTTGATTGGATCAAGCTATTTATGATTCTGAAAATGATAGGGATCAGATACCGAGAACGAAGAATCATCTACAATCTGTATAAAAATCAGTCTGCAGTGATAAGAATCGAGGGCTTTGAAAAAGAAGCAGCTATCCAGAAAGGAGTGAGGCAAGGCTGCAGTTTGTCCCCCCTCCTTTTCAATGTTTACATAGAACAGGCAGTAAAGGAAATCAAAGAGGAATTTGGAAAGGGAATCACAATCCAAGGAGAGGAAATCAAAACCTTGAGATTTGCCGATGATATTGTTATTTTATCTGAGACTGCAGAGGACCTCGAGAAGCTGCTGAATGGTATGGACGAAGTCTTGAGTAAGGAGTACAAGATGAAAATAAATAATGGAGTGCAGTAGAACGAAGGCAGGTGATGCAGGAAATATTAGATTAGGAAATGAAGTCTTAAAGGAAGTAGATGAATATTGTTACTTGGGTAGTAAAATAACTAACGATGGCAGAAGTAAGGAGGACATAAAATGCAGATAAGCACAAGCAAGGAGGAGCTTTCTTAAGAAAAGAAATTTGCTCACTTCAAACATTGATATAGGAATTAGAAAGATGTTCTTGAAGACTTTCGTGTGGAGCGCGGCATTGTGTCGAAGTGAAACATGGACGATAACTAGCTCAGAAAGAAAGAGAATAGAAGCTTTTGAAATGTGGTGTTACAGAAGAATGCTGAAGGTGAGATGGATAGATCGAATCACGAATGAAGAGATACTGAATCGAATTGGTGAGAGGAAATCGATTTGGCTAAATTTAAGAAGAAGAGATAGAATGATAGAACACATCTTAAGACACCCAGGACTTGTGCAGTTGGTTTTTGAACGAAGTGTAGGTGGTAAGAACAGTAGGGGTAGACCAAGGTTTGAATATGACAAGCAGATTAGAGCAGATGTAGGATGCAGTAGTTACGTAGAGATGAAAAGGTTAGCACAGGATAGGGTGGCATGGAGAGCTGCATCAAACCAGTCTATGGACTGATGACTCAAACAACAACAGACTGTTATGCCTTTCAGCGTTCATTCTGTAAGCCTCTGTGAATCAACTACGCGGCTCTAGAATCCTCTATTTGTGACCTTGTTCAGTTCCACACTTCTTACATTTTAATGAAACACCGAGTGTCCCTCTGTTTCTCTTAACCGCCACGCTCGAATCCACTATTCTCCTTGGTAACATGTCCTCCTCTATTCGCCTAAAATGACCACACAACCGAAGCTGGTTCATACGTACAGTCTTATCCCTTGAGTCCATTCCTAACTTAAAATTTGAACTCCTCTTTCCAAGTACCATTTTGCCATTGTTCCCACCTGTTTGTATCAGCAATATTCTTGCTACCCTCATGTCTGTTACTTCCAACTTTTCAACCGAGTCTAATTCACTACGGCTAGGTTTGGAAAGTATCTGACTGGTGCAGTAACCCATATGTGTGAGTAGTTCAGTGGAATTCTCACACAGTTCACTCCAAAATGAATGATTTTTGTTGGATTATCTCAAACACTTATACTGGTGCATGAATCTGTGGGTGAGATTGCTTAGAATTCCTAGATAGCCTGTCCTTCTCTGTTCGCTGCAAATGACCCCAAAATCGAAGCTGGTTCCTACGTAAGGTCTTATCCCTTGAGTCCATTCCTAACTTAAAATTTGATCTCCTCTTTCCAAGTACCATTTTGCCATTGTTCCCACCTGTTTGTATCAGCAATATTTTTGCTACCCTCATGTCTGTTACTTCTAACTTTTCAACCGAGTCTTATTCACTGCGGCTAGGTTTGGAAAGTATCTGACTGGTGCAGTAACTCACATGTGTGAGTAGTTCAGTGGAATTCTCACACAATTTACTCCAAAATTAATGATTTTGTTGGAATATCTCAAACACTTATACTGGTGCACGAATCTGTGGGTGAAATTGCTTAGTCTGAAAAGGGGGTAGTTGACCAGGAAAAAGAATTTAACTACCACTCTAGTATTAGACGAGAGTGTATGTGTGGGAATCGGATTAGACACTGCTGAGGCCATGATTTGAACCTCAGATCTCCAGCCGGTGCAGGTGCTAATATATTATTTAACTTGTAAGTGTAATATGATAAGCTGTGTTCATGAGAAAACCTCGCTATTTAATTAGTAGACTAATAATGGTCTGGCTCTTTGGCTGAATGGTCAGCTTACTGGTCTTCGGTTCAGAGGGCGCAGGGTTTTATTCGCGAACGGGCTGAAAATTTTAACTATGTATGGTTAATTCCTCTGGTTCGGTGAGTAGGTGCTTGCTTTCCTCTCAGAACCCTTCTCTTCATTCACACACACATTATCACACACTAAGTCCAGAATATCTTTTTACTAAACTTCGTGAAACATTGCACTACATTGCACTACATTGCACTTCACAGTATTTAATACGTCCCTATATAAATGGTGGGCGTCAAAAAGGGCATCAGGGCGTAAAACTGGGCTAAATTATTAATTATTAATTGCGAAAAAGGTCAGAAAGAATAAATACAACATTTGGGTCACGTAGCTAAAAGCTTGCATCCGGAACATGGTGGTTTCAAACACCACTATCGGCAGCCCTAAAGAAGGTTTTCCGTGGTTTCCCATTTACACACCAAGTACATGCCGAGGCTGTACCTTAATGACGTTTCGGGCATTTACAAATAACACCGCAATGAGCCGGGATCGAATTCGTTAACTTGAGCTCGAAAGGCCAGTGCTCTACTGAGCTACTCATACTGTCTTTTTAAATAAATATTCTCTAATATAATGTTACTCGAAACTAATCTCCACATAGTGATACCAGTTCATTTATTGTTCTGACTTACTTCAAGTAGATCTCCCCATCATGCGTAAGCGAATACAGTCAAGTATGTGTAGCCTATAGATGAAGGCTATGGGCGGTTGTAATCGTTTAATTCGTATGGTTTTAATATCACTGTCCTGCGGCGGCGAAGAACGAGGTGTGGATACATGATAATTATACAAATACGTGTATGTGCGTGACAGAGGCAGAGGCAAAGAGAGATCGGTTTTGGTTGGTACCGAGTTTAAGACATCGCTTTTCTGTTTAGTGTCTACTTGAGTCTAAAGGAAAGGAAATGGAATAATAATAATTATGTTTGTTTAACAACTTTTGAAGTGAAAAAGTAGGAGATGTCGAGAGTTCGTTAACATGTCACCAACCAAAGTCAGGGAGTTGTTAACGTTTAAATATCCTCAAATGCCACCGTTCAAAGCCGGGATCGAACCCATTTTCTTGGAAATAATGACAACGACTAACTGACTGTATCATTGAGGTCAGCAAAGAAATAAATAAATAAAGAAAATACTAAGTATAGTGTTCTATCATCTTATCATACGATTGTGTACATGTGTACAGCAAAGACTAGTCATTTTATACGATTCAGGATAAAGGAAGGAAAGTGGTTCAGTTATTCAGCATGATATCCTTGATTAATCTATTAACACCCATGATCCCTCTCTGGAGACTTTTTTGCTACGTACATTTCGAAGCAGGCGTTAGGTCCGCGGTGACAATTTGTAGTTTGTGTTGTTGTGTGTTGCCTTTGCTGAGGAGACCTAGTGTTTACAGTGCACTGCGTCTTCTGGTATGACCTAGAACAAATAGGTTACTTTCAGTGACCAGTCTCAGTTTCATCCGTGGCTTTGACAATGTGAAAGTGACTGAGGAATTGGTACTGCTACAAATAGTTTTCCCTATGCGGTCAGTCCCTATTATGAATGGTGTGGAAACGTCGCCCATGGGGTCAGTAGTTGCAAACATTTCAGTTGGTTTCACAGACTATATGTAATTAATAATTTTAATGTTATTCTTTTTACGTCCCACTAACTACTTTTCACAGTTGTCGGAGACGCCGAGGTACCAGAAGCTTGTCCCGATGGAGACATGCCATTAAATCTACCGACGCGAGAATTATACAGTGCATAATAGAAACTCCTGACATGGTAAGGAAAGCAACAGAAAACTACATCACTCCTCATTTCCCTCTTCAGTTACGCCTACGTCAACTAAGACAGCTGATGGAGGAGCTGCTGAGGTTCAAACCAGCCTTCGGGCTGAGTATTCAACATATTATCGGCACACTTTATCTTGGTGCATTTACACCCTAGTACTGAATCGGTCGACCTCGGCAATATTCGAGATACATACTGGCAATCTTTGAAACACAAACTATAAATCGCTTAAGCATCGTTGTGTGACATCTGGCGTACACTTTACGTACTAGTACTGTTGTTGTTTACGCAGCAAAGCCAAACTATAGAATTCATGCTAGGAACAGGATTCGCATCGAGAAATGTTATATAATGTTATATAATTTTATATAATGTGTATGTGACACAGTTGTTGGCTTAAGATAATAAAGGTTTAGAAACTTCATATCGATCGATCATATTCTCGATTCAATTCAGATTTCATTTTCATTCAGTTGGGAGCACTACCGGAACCCTCCTTACTCCTCACCTCCGTACACAAATGCACCAAGATAAATTGTGCCGATAATAGACACGTGCATTTTTGTGATTGTAGAACTGTTTAAAACATGTTAGTTGTGGAATGTTACTTGTAGGAAGAACATGATCTTTTCAAAGTTTGTTCATATCCATAATTTTAAAAAAAATGTAAGTCATATCATGATATACATTACCTGAAATCCAAGGATATTATTATTCTTGTAGTCTATAGATTATATCAAATAGCATTTTGTTTTCACAACTGATTCACCGTTGCTGGACGGGTGCTTTAAAATCGATAGATGATAATATGCGAAATGTGTACTTGGTATCATACTCTCCTGTTACTAGATGCTTTAAGAAACAGTTTTATTACAAGAAGAAAATGACCTTGTTTTCTTTTGCTATTGGTTTTACGTCGCACCGACACATATAGGTCTTACGGCGACGATGGTATAGGAAAGGGCTAGGAGAGGGAAGAAAGCGGCCGTGGCCTTAATTAAGGTACATTCCCAGCATTTTCCTGGTGTGAAAATGGAAAACCACGGAAAACCATCTTCAGGGCTGCCGACAGTGGGGTTCGAACCCACTATCTCCCGGATGCAAGCTTATGGCTGCGCGCCCCTAAACGCACGGCCAATTCTATTATCCCGGTGAGAAAAGGATCGTTAAGTAGTCTAAACTGAAGAACGGTAAAAGCAATCCTAATCAAATATCTCATCGATATTTGCATCCGTGACACTGAAACAGGAACTGTATGAGAACCGAAGTTGAGCGTTTTAGTGACGATCTACTCTTCATCCTGAATTCATTATAAATTTTGACGCAGTTTTCATGTGCACACTTTTTGCAACTATTGCACTAAATCCTATCATCATCAAATACTTGTCACATACAACGCCCCTCAATTGCAATTACGTAATTTGGACTACTTAACCTTAAACTTCCACAACTCTATTGTCCGTAATACAAATTTCTCAAATTTTATACACGATAATTAGTACAATGTATCAAATGATCTGGTGAAAATAAATGCTAATACTGTATTCAGGATTTGTATAAAAGTAATATTTATTCTAAAATTTGTTATCGCGTAAGTTGGACCGATAGCGTGGAACTTGGACCATGCGATCGTGTAATTTGGACTGGTAAATATAAACATTTATAAGTTATTTGATGTATTTATTATGAAATATTAAGCAGTAACATATCACACTATGAATTGCGGTGGTCACTTTCGGCACGTAGGACATTGATAAAAAAATTCATCCCAAATTTTCGTGCAGTTTTCATGAGCCCACTTTTTGCAACTATTGCACTGAATTCTATCGTCATCATAATACTTGTCACATTCAATGCCGTCAGATAGCTCCTCAAATGCAAACGCGTGGGCTGAGTGGACCTCGAACCAGCTCACAGATCTAGTTAAAAATCACTGTCCTGGAAGGGAATCGAACCCGGGGTCTCCGAGTAAGAGGCAGGCACGCTACTAATATCCCGCTGGGCCGGCCTTAAAATATAATACAAGTTATTTAAGAATCACCAGTAAAACTATGAAGGAATGTAATTATTACAATTGTTTCAAGGGTCCAAATTACACACTCTCGAGCAGTCCAAATTGTACGACATGCAATGATTTAATCAAAACAAAATAATATACAAAGTATTTACAATTTATGAATGAAACAATGTTAAAACTTACCTAGATATTTCATCAGTACTTGTAAATGCTAAACACTTTCTTGACTGAAATAACTACTTCACAGTACACTTGCTTGCCGCCGTATAAACTTACAAGGAATGTACGAACGTATTAAGATTGTTTCCTTTTCCCCCTTCAGCCATAAGTCCATTACCAAAACAACTTCCAGGAAGAAAGCTATCCTCGGCTGTTTTGTTGACCTCGCCTCAACACGGGGGGGGAACTTCCAAATACCAAAAGTATTGTCGGCCAAAATTATACTCAGGTCCAAATTACACCGACTTCCCCCATATTTAAAAAGGGCGTTTCTACTGAACTGATTTACATTTCTCTAAACCAAAGGTTGTTGCCTAGAGATGTTGACCATTGCTGTAAGTACGCTACCTGTCGAAAGAAACGGAAACTTTGCGTGCACTCCGAAAACTTCAGAGAATTCATATCTGAAGTTTCGCATTAGTACTAATGTCGGGGACTGAGAAAAAAAATGTGGTGCATTAATTTCTGGGCCTCCTTCTGACGTTGCATGTACACAAAGCATCTGTTTGTTGGGTCGCACTTGCGGAAACTGGCGTACAATTTCAACGTTTTAACTTACGGTAATAATTTACTATGTGCTACGTTCTGAAGTGATCTCTAAGAAACACGAAGAACTGCAAAGAGGTTGTTTTATCAAGAGAACGGCAGGTTTTTACCATTAGGTGACGGTAGTTGTTTATTTCGTACTGTTTACCATTCTTTATTCAGTACTGACGAACATCATCGTCAAATTCGGTTACAAGTAGTCGGGAAAAAGTACAAGTGAATGGAAAAGTTATGGACACTTCACTAGCGCTGATTCTTCTTACAGACTTGGTATTAAAAACTGTGAAGTTCATGAAAATGTCCTGTCTTTAGACGGTGAGTAACGTTGAATTACACTGCATTGATTAATCATGTCCTGATCGTTTATTCAGAGTATACAGAAAACATAACACAAGCTTTGACTACAATACTGGGAATATCATTTGCAATATACTACTTTTCTGTGGCATTGTTGAAATATATTCCGGTAGGTCATTACATTGGTGTAGAATGGTCATAGTGTGCATAGCAAAAATTAAGATTACCCGACTGTCATCCTTGAAAATCAATATCAAGGTTTCATATGACATAGAATCTGCACGGCTAATTATGTGGGATGAAGCTCCCATAGCTAATGCATATGCATCACGGTGCGTTGGTTGACACCTTTGACACCTCAGAGACCGTGTGGACGGTGGTATGCCTTTTGGATAAAAAGGTAATTGTACGTGGAAGAAATTTTAGACAGATATTGCCAGTACTTCAACATGCCCCTAAACAAAACATTTCAATTTGTTATTATTTTTGATCAGAAGTTAAGGTGAAATGAAACGAAATGGCGTATGAATTTTAGTACCAACAGTGTCCGAGGATATGTTCGGCTCGCCAAATGCAGGTCTTTTGATTTGACTCCCGTAGTCGACCTGCGCGTCGTGATAAAGATGAAATGATGATGAAGACGACACATCCACCCAGCCCCCATGACAGCGATATTAACCAATGAAGGTTAAGATTCTCGACCCTACCGGGAATCGAACCCGGCCCCTGTGACCAAAGGCCAGCACGCTAACCATTTAGCCATGGAGACGGACAGAATTTAAGGTAATTCAGTTGCTTCGAAACAGGTGGACAAAACCACATGAGTTCAAAGTTGTTGATTTCATTCTTCGGATTAGTAATTGAGATTCCTGTCACTTCAGTGACGAAATTTCAGAAATATCTAGCTTATAAGTTAACTATAGAAAAATTGCGAAAGAAGACATTATGCCAGAAATTTTTGGAGGAGATCTGCAGTCCTTCTAAATTTATTTTCCCCTAAAATGAAAACTGCATTCAGTGCTGAAGTTATAAACGTTATACGTAGAATGCCAACAAAGTATCAAATTAACTAGCTTCGTAACGGCAAAAAGAAAACACACCGTCAGTTTTCAGTACAATTATTGAACAAACGCCACTCGCCCTGACATTAAAACCCGCTGCTATTGTGATATTTTTAAGAAATGGAAATGCTTCTGAAGGCCTTTTAAATGAGACGCAATTAATTATACGAAACATGTTTGGCAGCTGTCAAGACATGGAAGTAGTGACTGGTGAAAGAGTAGCTCGAAAAGTTCTTTTTCCAAGAATCGATCTAATACCATCAGGCACAACACTTCCTACTTAGATGAAAACACTACGATATCCTATGCGTCATGATTTTTGTATGACGATTAACAAAGCACAAGGACAAACTTTAGATCGTCCTGGTATTTCTAACCCAGCCAGTATTTGCTAATAACCAGTTACATGTTACAATATTGCAATTATTATTATTATTATTATTATTATTATTATTATTATTATTATTATTATTATCAAAACTAGCTTTATAATGTTTCCTATTATAACAAATACTTCTAAAAACGTTTCAAATGATCACCTCCGTCGAATCTCGATCGACAGTGTCAGTTTAGTATACCTTCAGGGTCATGATTACGGTATCCTAACCGTTTGGGTGTGACTTCCAATTTCGAAAACCTCATGTTCATTTACTGGGATTTGAATCATAGTCACCTTGCTCTTAAGCTAGCGATGAGGTCAGTCGTTCACTCACCATTCGTGTCCACTAACTAACTAACTCTAGCTTATGCATCTGCCGTACAGTATACCTCAATGAGTTAAATCCTGTTATCAGACCCAAAGAATAACTTACACACCAAGGCGTTAAAATTGCGGTAGAATTAATGAAGTGTGTGATTTTCTATCAATAAACCATCGTGAGTTTAAAACATTGACGCTGGTACTTGTAATTTAGCCGCTCTCTGAATAATTGTCCTATGGAAACAAAATGATCATTTAGATCATAATCCATGTAATTACTTCTTTTCAAGTGACCTTTCGCAGTACATTGTATTCTCAAACTGACTGAGATGTCAATTGTTAGCGCTTTCCATTGTATCCATGAGATGTTTTATATTTATATTAAACGTTACTAGATGGCTTGCAATTTACCATTGAAGGAACAGGGCAAAAACAAGTCTGTCAATCAAAAGTAAAGAAAGGATCAAGAGTCTCTTCCAAGGCTCAGGCATACCTTTTAGTTGACATCTGAACGATGAAGTGACTGCTACGTGATTAACCGAGGAAGAATTTGAAGGTATTTGCCTGGAATCTGTTTATTTAAACAGATATTTGGGTTCCTTCCTTTCTTCCTTCCTTCCTTCCTTCCTTCCTACCTTCCTTCCTTCCTTCCTTCCTTCGTGCCATATTTTTTATCGCCTGGACTCTGTAACAAAGAAACGTGCACCCCATCTGGGTGGAGGCTCAAGAATAAATTTACCGTATCACCTGTCTATCGTAAGAGGTGACTAAAATGGAGACATCTGCGGGCTCTCAACTTGGGAGTGTGCCTGTTTTTAGTCGGCACTACATAGGCCAAGAAGGTCCCAGGAGGGGTGGAACGTAAAGGCTTCCACTATCCGTAACCTCGGCGCTTGGTGGGGTAGAGTATTTAGCTCCACGCCTGGCCGCCTTTGCCCCCAAGAATTAATCTGGTATTCATATTTGGTGCAGGCTGAGTGAACCTCCGAAAGTGGAAATTTCATTTCTTAAAATTTTCGACTTCCTGGTGGAGAATCGAACCCACGTCCTTGCGGGTGGACCGAGCACGCTTTTATCGCCTCGGCCAGGCAGACCCTGGGAGTGTGCCTTCGTGACTTCCAATTACACCTCTCTTGATCTAATCTTGTTCTCTTCTAATCCCCATGTTTCCAGGTTTGGGAGGCCTAGAGAGTTTTCCCTTCCTTATGCCAATACCTTTGTTCTTCGAAGGGTAAGATTGCTTTCAGTTCTTCCTCTGGTTATTATTAGAGTGGATGGTTGTCCACTTGTATTTCCTATAACATCAATAACCATCACTACCATCGCCAACACAAATTTAAGTGTTTGAATAGAACGGATCATTTATCTACTCATTATTACTGCAGGATGTTACCCTAAAGGTTTATGAAAGGGAGTTTTAATCGTAAATACTACTAACGATAATCGAGTCTATTTTCTTTCACTAAACATTCCAATTAAACTCCAATTCATTCGAGTCCTGCTGTTCATAATAATAATCCATCTCCTGAGATATAGAGATGAAGCCATTCACCATTTCGACTTACACGTTGAACTGCCTTCTAACAGCAAGGTGCAGTCTACTGGACGATTTCTAATGTTGAGCTGATTTTGTTTAGTATGCGGCAAATGTCTCTCTAGAGTCCTTTAACATGACAGCAATTATTCTGACGTAGAGAGTGTCAAGACTCTTGCCCACGCTTCAAAAATAGACCAACTGGGCTGGAATCAACTGCACGAACTTTGCGTCATGAACATGAGATTTTTGCACTACCGAGTGTGCTGGAATAGGTAGAATAATAGGAATTAGAGCAGGAATGAGAATAAGAATAATAGGAATATGTGAAATGAGCGATTAGGATGCACCGGTACGGGCTATGTATATGCAAGGTAACGTTTGGAAGGTGGTCGGCTCGAACCCCACCATCGGTAACCATGAAGATGGAGATCGTTTTTTCCATGGTTGCACCTGTCAAATGCTAATGTTGTGCTCTAATTAAGGCCACGACTACTTTACTCTCTTAGCCCTTTTCTATCCCATCATCACTGAAAATCTTGCTGGTTTTGTGTGACGTTAATCCACTAGCAAGAAACATAAAGAATATGAGACTGTATATACACATCATTCAAATAATTATTTAATGAACTGTGTGCCGTTAGTTTGTTTTTGGCCTTATATTTCTACCATATGCAGGTATTTTGGCTTGATGGCATGTTGCCAGCGTGTCAGTTTCGTCGTTCCGTTTCTTCTGGACCTCTTTCCTGCGACCTATTGGTCAGTTTTGGTTAATTTAGCCGGTTAACACCAGATGGATATGTTAGATATACCAAAATTGAATAGCATGACGTGCTGAATTGTTGTTGTTCCTCCCACCAACGGTTCGACTACTTCAGTCGGATTCGAACCTGCAAACTTGCGAACCGGAAGCCATCATTATGTGACCCTCAGAGGAGGCACTTTCATATGGCAAAAGAATAACATTGGAACTTGAAGGGAGTGGCTATAGATGCCATTTAACAGGTATAATTTAATAGAAATCCTTCAGCTGTGACATCTAGTCTACCATTATCCGATCTAATGAATAGCAGCCACTGCTGTCTGCCCTACTTGAAAGGAGAAAATATTTAGGTAATTAATGATGTGAACCCCGTGACGAGTTGTAATACATTTCCTCTAATCAATCCTGTCTATCAGGCATGTGTCAGAGAAGCTCAAAGAGCCTGTTAACGCAATAGAATCACGAGTAATAGGGTCAATAATACTGATGACAAACTGAGTGCTATCTGAAATAAATGAAGTAGTGAGCAGTGTTGCCAACTTATATTTTCAAGATCTGCTAAATACTACTAAAAATCCGCTAAAATTCCGCCAAGAAATCCGATCTCAAATAATGAGCAATAATAATAATAAAAGTAAATATCTGCACTCACCTGATCTGTGAGTTTCACTGGGATTAACCCGCTGCCTGCGAGCCGGCGAGCTAAAACTTGTAGGCGTTTTACTGCCGGGTACAAACTAGGTGAATCCCCTACCTCAGGGGCCACACACAGAACAGTCCAGTTCATTGAACGGTCTTCCTTCATAGCATAAGTATAAATGCTACTCTCTCACAGTTTCATTATCTGTCGTCATTCGTCATCTAGGAGATAAGCATTTCTTCAGCAGCCCTAGAGACCTCATTCTTCACGACTGCCCATTCTTCCTCTACTGTGCTTTCTTCAGCCTTTTTTCTTAGTCATTATGCAACATGTTCCTTAAAACAGTCCCTTACACTCTTTTCTTTCAACTTGTCTAGATCCCATCTTCTTTTATTCCTTCCTTTCTTCAACTTCTTCAACTTCAGATGGCATTTCATGACCAGCGAGTTGTAGTTAGAGTCCACATCTGTTCCTAGGATATGACGAATATCACAGTGCAGTGAATATTTTCTTTTACAACATTACTGATTCTGGTGAATGCTCCAATTATGTTTCGATGCCTACGTATAAAAGAAGAATTAATCATTGCACTTCCGTATTTTTAAGTTACACTTGTTCCTATACTGTATTACACATTTTCTCATAGTTTATTTTGACTTTGTGACCCTTTCGTTTTTGTCATTCTTTAATTATTGTGTTGTTGGTCTCCTGCTGTTGTTAGGTAATTTTCTCCGCAATCGCCTATTGTATTGGACTAGATATTAGAAGTAAGTTTTTTCAGTATGGTAAACATAATGTGTACTTATTGTGATGAAATAGTATAAAAGCTCAAATAATTCACAAAAGTTGATTATTTTAATTTGTGCAAGTAATAATCCTTCTCCTTGAAAATCAAATTAATATATAAGCGGCAGATACACAGAATATCTCTCAAGATATTTAAGAAACGTAGAGTTTGCCTCCTTATGCAAGGTAACTCGGTAATTAATGCGGAGAAATCTGCAACAACAACTGGCACTCAAAGAGTTAAGCTCATCATAGTGGCGTTCTGTGATCCAACATTGATTGCTCAAGTAGAACGAACATACGTTTCGAACCAAGTTATAGGATTTATTAAAAATGATAGTGTATACTTCACTTTGATTTCTTCTGGATTACCTCAAAGCACGTAGTTCCGTCTTCTACATGGTTAACTTCTTCCTGTATTTCTGAGTTTCTTTTCGCAAACGACTGTCTTCAGACTCGTGTTTTCTTTTATTTATTTCTCACAAGTTTCCCTTCGCTTGCTGGAGGAACGTGCTGGAAAGTTCTAGTCTACAGTAGGTATCCTGGGAACAGGGAGCTCTTATGTATCCCTGTAGGTCGGTGCTGTCACACCGTCTGGAACTACAGAGTTGGTCTTGTCTTCCGCAGCTTACCACTACAAGCGAGTGAAGTATTCGTGAAAGAATTAGGCTTACCATGTCGTAATAAATTCTATTAGAGTCGCACCTTGTTGCAGATGACTGTCTATTTTAACGAATGAAATAAAAATAGAGTGAGAGTCTCTACAAACTTTGACCAGCGAAATTATATCTAGTTTTTAATGCCGTTGTTACTACTAGTTGGTCTATATACTAGACACTATTCAATTACCACCTCAGTTCTTCTTCCACTACCTGTTCACTACTATGTGTTGGCGATCACACTCCGGAATTTCATTCGGTCAAAAGCTGCATAGAAAAAATCACCAGTTGTTTTCATTGAAGTTTTGTATGTTTTTGAGTCAAGACATTTCTCTTTTACCTACACTTCCTTTGTGAACTAACTTGCCTTGAAGAATTAGTTGAAGTATTTCAGATTTGTGACTCCTTGTTACGTGATCTAAATAATATGTTATTCTGTGTTTGATTGTCAGAATTAATCCTCTGTTTACACAATGCTGTACCCGATCAGTCCAAGGAGCTCCGAATAGGTGACGGTATGTTCATATCTCAAGGCCCCAGGTTCCTTTTTCGGCCAGGGATTTTTTACCTGAACCTACGGGGTGGTTTGAGGTTCATTTAGCCTACATGATTACAATTGAGGAGCTATCTGACAGTGAGATAGTAAACCAAGAATAACGGTTTGAATTGTTCTTCAGTTACTATAGAATTATATTACACGCTGTTGTGCCAGACTTTACTCGTAATAAGGGGTTCCTTGACGTGCCAGAAAATCTACTGACTCTAAAAGTAATTGCGTCAGGTTTGAATCTAGCATTCATGAATATAACACGAATTATTGTAGCGCCTTGATAAAAATGAAAACGAAAACACGAGTTTTATATTATTAACACGGAATATTGCACATACATACTCCATGTGCTTATGAAAATCAATTGTAGAGGGCTGTTCTTAAACCTCGCTAGCTATTCATGCCGCTACGTGTGGGAGCTGCAGCAGACTTCTCAAAGTGAGTTGCGGCCAGTGAGAAAAAAACATTATTTCCTTTATTTTGTCTGTTCGATCTAAAATAACTATTTCATCCATTTTCAGTAGCAAATTCAGCTATATATAAGAAACTGAAGTGACCACTCCAACTTCATGGGATGACTGGGGCTGAAGTCTGACAGATGAGTAGGGTTAGGAATTTGATGCTGTAATTAGAATGCGAGCAATTATGATGTGTAGTATGTATTGCGTGAATATTAGGAGATATCAACAGTTCGTACCCAAACTTCCTCGCAAATCTTATAGCAAAATCGTCAACTGGGCAGGAGGATACTAGATACTAAGCTATCGCCCCACTGATGATGTACACTGTGATATATTTTACTACAATGTGGATACCTGAGTATTTTCCAGTGTCAGCACTATCCCAGCCTGCTGTTTGACTCATTCAGTGATTTTGTCGTAGGATGAATATGTTCACCGAAGACTATAGTTTCATGTTTTGCATTTGCAAGTCTAATCACACACAGCATTCCATTTGCATAATACGAGGGTTGGAACTTAAATAGTGGCAACACTGCTGTGGAGACACTATGCAACGGAATCGAATATTGTCGCTGATAGCACACGTTGATTACATACCTACCTTACCTCAGAACAAATGGACTCGCCCTTCCCACATCACCTGCGTGCGCACAAGCGAGAGAAATACAGTCACTTGTGAGCTATCGGTCTAACGTAACGTTGTCACTATGTTTTCCAAACAGGATGAACGGAGTTGGATCAAGATTGAATGTGCCAGAGGTCGTACAGCACGACAGTGTCCTCAAGACCTTCAAGAGGCTTGCGGGGAATCTGCATTGCCTTGCAGAACAGTGGCACGTTGGGTAAAAGCCTTCAACGATGTTCGGCAAACTGTTGCGGGTATTCATCGGGCAGGTCGTCCTACTAGCGTCAGTGAAGAAATGCATGCTCTTGCCGCGTTACTGAACAGTGATCGAAACCAGACGCTTCGTGAGCTCCGAACTGTTGCAGAGATTCGACAGGTAGTAGTCCGCTCCATTCGCACTATCAACAGAACAGGCTCTGCTAAAGGTATACTACGACTTCCACTTACACAACGCTGGTTACTACATTGAAGGACAGTACAGGTTGCTAACATGTAACACTTCTGTATCTGTTGTAAATACAGTTGTCT
This sequence comes from Anabrus simplex, assembly GCF_040414725.1. NCBI lineage: Eukaryota > Metazoa > Arthropoda > Insecta > Orthoptera > Tettigoniidae > Anabrus > Anabrus simplex. The sequence continues at coordinate 572,032,803 of NC_090265.1, forward strand.
GCCAAATTATTATACTCACAAAGAGAATAATATATTTTCTTAATTTTTGGAATATATACATACGGCTGGTGGAAGATTACATTCCCCCATTGTGTGAATATTTTACATGGTTTACAATACATTTCCTATACAAAAAACGATTTGATAATCACAATGAACTAACTGAAATACTAGTACTTCGTGAAGTCAGAGTTAGCTGCAGTCACTTGAAATGCATTTTTTGCCATATTCTGGGATTCTCCAGGACTCATTTATTCTTTCTACGCGCATATTCTAGTTGGTAATAACATCTTTAGACTTTGTTTCTTTCGTCTGTGTCATACAAATGTTTTCTATTGGGTTGAAGTCAAGAGAATTTGCAGGCCAGTCCTAGACATTTTTTTCCAGATTCTATGGGACAGCTGTAACAGATTTTGCCTCATGTCAGGGTGCAGTATCAACTATGAATGCATAATTCTTGTTTGAGATATAAGTTAGTTGCTTAAAATTAGCTTGTTCCATCGGTCTCCATTGTTCCTTGAACAACATGCAGACGTCTTGAAACAAATTCAGTACCTACTAGTGAGTATAATAATTTGGTAGAACACTGTAAATAGTTGCCACTATTTAAGTTCCAACCTTTGTACATAAAGTCCCTTTTCAGGCAACAAGATTAAGAAATACATTTTTGAGCCGGATGTCGCTTTCTTCTCTTGGACTCAAGATTGTCGTATCGTATCTGTGCATAATCAGGCGATATCTTAGGGTGCTTAAGTACATGGTATGGACGTCAGTAGATTTACTGCCACGGCAAATGGGCATTTCAAGACATTGACTTGACACCTATACATGTCTTAATGTATTATTATTATTATTATTATTATTATTATTATTATTATTATTATTATTATTATTATTATTATACTTGCGAATAAGCCCATGAGGACAACGCAGAGTACTTAAGAGGCCTTCCTTTTGCCCATGTTTCTTTCATTGTTTTCCTTTCGATGTTCAGACCATGCTGATCCGGTGTTCTTCTTTGATCTTTCTTGGACAACTTGCAATTTGTGAATTTTGGATCTGAAAATTACCCGGTTCTGGACATCTGCTGGTTTACTTCCTGCCTGTTTCAGATCAGTTTTGATTTCGCCAATACATTTCATTGTGTTTTTATTATTATTGTGCCTACTGCCATTTATTGAAGGATACAGTACTTTTGCATCTGTCTCTTGGCACAGGCCACAGCATTGTGTAGCTTCCACCGAAGTCCTATTCTCATCCATAGCTGTGACAATATGGAAGCTGCTGGGATATGGGTAGTGCTGAGTAATGACATTCGGAACACAACCAGTGCATCTGAGTGTTATGAAAGGTGTTGCTCATAGGGCTAGTCGTGCTGCAATAGCACTTTCCGGCCCAGTGGGGAAAGCAAAATACCTCACTCCTCATCTTGCTTAATACTCCTAATTTAGGTGCTACCATTGGTGTTTACAGTTTCCTCATAAGCGGGTAATCTTCGGTGTTGCTGTTTTAGGATGTAACTAGCCTTTGAGTGAAGACCTAACAGACATAATAATAATAATAATAATAATAATAATAATAATAATAATAATAATAATAATAATAATAATAATAATAATAATAATAATAATAATAATAATATTGCTTCGCACATTGATACTTGGACAATGCCTTTGCATGTTAAGACATGGCTACTTCATTCACAGTTTGTTTAATTCGCCCCTCAAACCTTCGATGCTGCTTCATTTTAATAGCATACTCATAACTGTAATCCATAATTGAATGTGTTAGCTCTGGGATTCTTCCTGTGGGCAGCTGATGAGGGGAACCAAACTTGGAGGTATAATTCGCTATAAAAATTCCCGACTATTATAGACTTGAACTGAGCTTGCAGGGATGAAAAATTTATATTCTAACAATCACATCAAAAGGTCGTAATTTTTCGTGGAATACGGACAACAAAGGCGTGATTTTTCATTTCAAAATCCCACATTCATTGACTGGGATTCGAATCGCAGTGATTTTCTGAAGAGCCAGCAACAAACTATTTCACTTAGCTATCACGTCCAATAAGATTACGTCTTATACTCCATATTTAGTTCTGTGATAATGAATTGTAGAGTACGTGCAATTATTTTAACTTTACGTTCTGTCAGGTTGCTTGCTGCTTCTTGTGTTCCATGTATTTTACACTTAGAATATTTTATTTAGTAGAGATATTTAATGAATTATTACATGAGATTCATTTACAAACAGCCAAAATATCAACGTTGTAGCCGTCTATCTTAAAATCCATCGTAGAGTGCTCTCGTCATTTTTAAGTGGGCTACAGGTTCGTTTTTGAAAATATGTAGAATTTTACCGTTTTATTGAGCTTTAACTGGTAATACCACAAATGCAGGCAATTGATACGGAGAATTTAAGCATGTGTAGCTAAATTTGTAAAACCTCGTTAGTATGAAATAAAGGGGGGCAAGGAAAATCAAGAGTTCATGATCAAATTTTGGTGTTTTACGAGTACTAAAATTTAAAAATTAGAATATCATTCACTTTACACTACAGTGATTAGTACAATATATGTCACTTCACAAATAACTGTTTAGATACTCCAGCCATTTCCGGGAGAAAAATGCAATATATTTCGCTGCCGCTCACGATAAAAACGAAAGTGCTTTGTCACTTCACGGCTAACTGTGTTCATTGCTTCAGTAAACTAGGCGGTGACTTCGGATGTTGCAGCACATCATTCTAGAGTATTCAAGGTGGTTAACATTTCCTGGAATTACATCGTCCTCCTGATTACTAGCTCTACTTCATATAATAATAAATGTTGACCTTCAGTAATGTTATTTACTTACATTTAACATGCAAATTACTGACATGAGTTTTTATGATGAGGATATAATGTAACGTTCACGATTGTCGATCAAAATTTCACCAAGAAATGTTAACTCCCTCACTCGTAGCTTAACATCCAAATAAAGTATTTGACAGTGGTTTACTTTCAACTACGTGCATTCCTTGCATTCGTAGCAGAGAAACAACTTAGAAAACAGAATAAATAGCGTCAGTTGCTCGCGATAAGTGAGATATAATGACGCAGGGAGCTGAAAAGAAGTTCTTAGTTCGTGGTAACCGAAATTCATGTTAAACGTAAAGACCAGAAGTTTGCTCATGTAAACGAAGTGTTCCTGTTAGGCAAGTTCGTGTTAACGAGGCTTTACTTAATTTATGGCGGATTTAGGGAAGAAGTATACCACATTACTAAACGTTTCAGTTCAAAGAAAGATTTAAGTATATCCAGCAGTTGGCAGCACTAATGTTGTTAAAATTACGGAGTACGGATGGTTTAAATTATGTTTAAAATATACCAAGTGTGGTTAAAAGAGTATGGGCCTATCAACAGTCGTGTCCATACACGCACACACATGAAGCTTGATCTTACCGCTTTAATCACGTCCTCAAAAAGATGAAAGTGGGCCAAGAGTGGGTAGAAACTGCACATTTCTCTTCTAAATGAGGGAATGTTTATAAAATGCAGCTATACGGAATACCTTTGGAGAAACTTTCCTCTGCATAGAATTATTTTCATATGAGTTGTTTATGAATTGAGAAAATAGTCGTTAAATAATATGAATTAAAATAAATAACGAATTTTATATCGATTTCCTTTCTACAGACGTAACTTGAAAGTAATATTATTTCGTCGATATTGAGACTAGTTATCGGTCTTTAGCTATTCTGGCTACCAAGCAAATTACTAGTAGAGTAAAGTTTTCGGGTTATATAAAATTGAAGGTGATGAGATATACGGCAGGAGCTGGGCGACGATACACGGAACATTTCGCAGACCATCGACAGCTCTGGAATTGGATTGACTCCAGGGTTCACACCGATTTACATTCACTTTGGAAAGAAGGAAGAGGAACAATGAGGGGGGAGGAAGGAAGTAAGGAAGGAGGGACGGAAGCAAGCAAGCCCTCACGTAATGCGACGCAGACAATATTCGGTTGAAGAGGAGTGGAAGGAATCTTTCTCTACATAAAGCAAGAAAATAAAGGAAGGTATATGTAGAAGTGTTTGAGGTAGAAGTTTTAGTATCCACAACAGTAAAATAAGTACCACAACAGAAAAATAAGTACATGGATCGTATTTTGTATTCTGATGAATAGTTGAATAAAGTGTAGACGAAGATGACACATAACAGTATAGCCTACATAGTTTGGAATAAATAATACTAAATCAGGTAATATTATCAGAGGATAATTTATGCAGGCGTATGTGTCGCATTACCACGTTCACAGAACAAAATAACCAATAATGTTTGTAAGCCTCTTCACATATCAAATTAATAATTAATGATATTTATAAAATTGTAGTAAAGTTACCTATAGTGGAAGCCTTTACATTCTACTCTTCTAAGGGCCTAAGTGCCGTGTAAGGAGGTGACTTTGCTTTGGCTATTATTAGCACGTATAACAGAGATACAAAATAAGAAATATTGTAACATAAAATCGGTAATAGAGTTTCTAACGCATGGTCCCGAGCTCATGGGGTCGCTGCTGGCTTAGGTAGTTGATTTCTTGAAAGATGATCAAGTATCTTGGCTCTCCATGCCACAGTTATTAACATGTTAATGATCCTTGCTGGTACACTCAGTGATATCCGACAAAATTAAATCAACTTACGATTAGCTATAGAAAGCGTCCAATAGAATTTTATCTTATTTTGCTGGGGAACATCATAGTCGGAATGTCGAATTTTACGGGAAACCACCTAAATGACACCACTACAGAATGTCTATAGATCTGTAACCGAGGCCATACGATTATTATTATTATTATTATTATTATTATTATTATTATTATTATTATTATTATTATTATTATTATTATTATTATATGATATCCTTTCCAGACAATAGGGTACTATTTAAGAATGAAATTGCGAGGTAGGCCTATATTATATTTTCATGATGGAAAATAATGTCAAATTACAGGTATAATATACTGTAGTATGACAAGAAGTATTTTTACGTAACATTGTTTACACAAATGTGTGACCTACATATTTTGTGATATGGGTCATGGCTGTTAATTCTTTCCAATCCCTTATGTTTATAATGTGTTTAACAGTACTTTTACTATATTTTAACACTTAATGGCACATACTGTATTACTAAAGTCCTTCATATTTAAGAGTGATACACGAATTTCGTTCAGTCAGTTTGCATCCCTTTAAAGGCTTAAATATGTACTTTAATCATACAGTTCCTTAATCATGAAATGTATAATTTCCATATCCTACGTCACTTCTGAAACGTCAATATTTTACTACCAATTCCTGCAGATCCTTGGAGATTACTCACATATTAATCAGTAGTGTCAGAGAGGTCAAAGCCTACGCAAACGAGTGGTATACGTTTGAAGTGTCTGACGGAAATTATAAAACCATGAAGAGATGTTCCATAACTATACATATGTGTGGACAGTCTATAAAAGTGTTTACTGGCCATTATTAAAATTTAATTCAATAAGATAGGTATCGTTCTAATACGGGTACTTTGGAGCATTCACTGGTAATAATACTCTAGCGAATAATGTGTCCCTAAGCCTCAAAATGGTACGGTGGCGAAGAAACTATAAGAGTAGGAGCTTTCAGAATATGTTAAACTACAACCACGTTCTCTGTCCAGGTTGACTCATGCCGTTGTTTTACACACAGGATGACGACGTTTTGACCACATTCAGATATTTCTTAAGTTAAATTTTTGACTGTCTGTCTATCGCTCTGTATTGATTTCGCAAGGAAAGAGCTCAGCAGTGTTTCTCGAAAAACCGTGTTTTAGGTTTTTTTGTTTTTTTTTGTTTTTGCTATTTGTTTTACGTCGCACCGACACATATATGGGATAGCAAAGGCCTAGGAAGTGGAAGGAAGCAGCCGTGGCCTTAATTAAGGTACAGCCCCGGTATTTGCCTGGTGTGTTTTAGTTTAGGAATAGCCAGCGTTTATACAGTAGTACACCAAGATAGCAATATACACTCATATTCATAAACACCAGAACACCTTGAAAGGCTAGGGATAGGAAGTTCATATTCACAGGACATGTGCATTAGTATTTATTGAAGAAATGATTATCATTTGAACCATGTCGGCCCTCAGGTTCGAGGTCCACATCGCTATCTCGGCGCACCACCACCGACTGGTAAAATGTGCCTGCGGCTCTCGATGTTGTTATAAACCGAAGGTAATGGATCAGTGTGACTTGAGCAGACGTGCAGGATGCCTCGCAGATGTATGCGAGAACCGTACCATCAAAGGAGTGAGTTTGAAACAGGGCGCATTATTGGCATGAGAGAACGTGATGCATCCATCCGGGGAATTACAACTCGTATTGGACGAAGTGTGTCGGCAGTGCAACGGGTGTGCACAGAATGGTTCACAGAAGGCCGTAAAACACGACGAGATGGTTCTGGTCGCACCACCCATACCACCCCCCGAGAAAATCGACACCTCATCCGAATGGCAGTGCAGGACAGATCTGCGTCCTCCTTGGCTCTGGCGCAATGGTGGAAGAGTGTAACACTTCGTACAGTACACTATCAAGAGTGACAGTCCCTCGCCATTTAATACGGTCTGGGTTACCGGCGCCTCGTCCGCTTCTCCGCCTACCTTTAGCCTAATGTACATAAACATGCTAGATTGCAATGGTGTATGGAACGACGTCACTAGGGACAGAATGGCAGCAGATAGTGTTTTCGGTCAAATCCAGGTTCTGTTTGTTTGAAAATGATGGCCGCATTTTGGTTCGCCGCAGACAGGGGGATAGGTATCACATTGACTGCATTCGCACAAGACATACAGCGCCTTATGGTGCGGGGTGCTATTGGGTACAACCACAAATGACAGTTGGTGATTGTCCAGGGCACTGTGACCAGTTTGACCTACGTGAATGACATCCTGCGACCCGTAGCAATACCCTTTCTGTACGACACCGCAGACGCCATAAGTCAGCAGGACAATGCGCGACCACATGTTGCTGCACGAACACGTGCCTTCTTGTTGTCACAGGATGTCAGACTGTTGCCCTCACCCGCCGTATCACCGGACTTGTCGCCAATCAAAAATGTGTGTGGGATACGGTGAAAGGACGGGTGCTGCGCTGTGACCCAATGCCAACCACCAAAGATGCACTGTGGAACCAGATGAATGCAGCATGGATTGCTATACCCAGGGAGCCATTCGCGCCTTATACGCGTCGATTCCATCACGCATGGAACAAGTTATCAGTGCCCATGGAGGACTCAGTGCCTACTAGGCAACAGGACACATGCGGAACCTAGGTGACTGAAATGCTAATCGTTTCTGCAGGACATACTCATGAACGTGTCCTGTGAATATGAACTTCCTATCTCTAGTCTTTCGAGGTGTCCTGTTTTCTATGAACATGAGTGTATCAATAACAGTATAAAGGAGGCCCAAACAGGAAATGTCAACTTTCTCTGTTAATATTTTTTCATCGAAAAGTTCTACATGATAAAAGTTGTGATTTATTTATTTATTTATTTATTTATTTATTTATTTATTTATTTATTTATTTATTTATTTATTTATTTATTTATTTATTTATTTATTTATTTATTTATTTATTTATTTATTTATTTATTTATTTATTTATTTATTTTGCTATTGATATAACGTTGCACTAACACACCTAAGGTTTTAGACGACGCAAGGTTGGGAAAGGCCTAGCATTTACAAGGTTACAGCCGTTTCCTTTATTAAGATACAGCCCCAGTATTTGCATGGTGTGAAAATGGGAAATTACGTACAATCATATTCAGGGTTACCGACGGTGGGATTCGATCCCACCATCTCCTGAATGCAAGCTCACAACTATGCGACGCTAACAGTACGGCCAACTCACTCGGTATATAAAATATAATTCCCAATCTTTTACTTTTCATACCATTTTACTGTGCGACGAATAATAACGGAGGTATTATTCATTATTACATCTTTCCATACTTCAAAATATCTCCGGAGATGTTAATTATATGTAAAATGTGTACATAATATTAATAAAAGAAAGTGTAGTTTACAATAATTTATATGTGACATAATATTACCGTAGGAGCTAAAATCTTGAAGATATACACGAACTTAGAACTTTATTACTAAGTCCCAGAAAATGAAAGAGGTGGCGTATGACTTTTAGTGCCGGGAATGTCGAGGACATGTTCGGCTTGCCGGGTGCAAGTCTTTTGATTGTACGCCCGTAGGTGATCTGCGCGTCGTGAGGGGAATGAAATGATGATGAAGACGACACATACACCCAGCCACCGTGCCAGCGGAATTAACCAATTATGGTTAGAACTCTCAACCCTGCTGGGATCGTACCCGGACCCCTGTGACCAAAGGCCAGCACGTTAATCAGTTAGCCACTGAGCCGGACCTCTCAACTTTGAGCATCACTGCGTTAAATTATTGTTCAGTTGTAATGGGAATGAGGTGACTGGCGATGGTGGTGGTGGTAGTGATGGTGGATCAGTGTGACTTGATCAGACGTGCAGGATGCCTCGCAGACGTATGCGAGAACCGTACCCACAAATGAGTGAGTTTGAAAGAGGGCGCATTATTGGCTTCAGATAACGTGATGCATCCACGAAACTGTAACTATAAACTGCGTGGCCTTTATCCCCCTATTCATCATGAAGATAATGATGATAAATATTGAAAAGGAAAACATGTAAAGCGATCAGTGGAATAATGAGGAGAATTGAATCACAAAAAGGATGAAGGAATTGAAAGCCTAGGTCTCGAACAACTAACATCGTCGAGCTGGAAGAAAATCTACATTGTTTCAAAAAATAATATTACACTGACTGACCATCGTTGTTAGCTGAAGTGTATTCTGTCTCTTTTTCTTGCACTCATCTCCATTAGATAGTATTACTGCTGAAATTACAAACATTAACCCGTCAACAAGTCCATAACAGCTAGTAAACGATGAAATGAAATGGCGTATGGCTTTTAGTGCCGGGAGTGTCCGAGAACATGTTCGGCTCCCGTAGGCGACCTACGCGTCGTGATGAGGATGAAATGATGATGAAGACGACACATACACCCAGCCCACGTGCCAGCGAAATTAACCAATGATGGTTAAAATCACCGACTCCGGGACCCCTCTGACCAAAGTCCAACACGCTAACCATTTAGCTATGGAGCCGGACTAGGAAACGATATTAATCAGCGACATGGTCCAGCTTAGATGGAGCAGGTAATATTAGGTCCTTAGTGTGTTGACAATATGTACATAGGCTATTGGGACTGTCGCGAAGGTTAAACTAAGAATGTTGAAATTAAAAACCGAGCCAAGCCAATGAGAAACAACTCCAACCTTGACATCAGACTCACGAGACAGACGTATAAACGACAGAGAGATTTCTCCCTTTATTATGAAATGTGGCATGACACACACAGAAAGTGCAGATGAGGATTTTAAGATCCATATCTAGCCACAATGAAGCTTTGTTCACGTTCACCTTCCCTGAAAAAATCAGAATACCTCAGTAACAATAAGACTTCGAGCGATCAATACCAATGTGTCAGTTTCCTCCACGTGGCAAGTGTTGCTGACAACGAAGGGCACTCATTGCGGGACAGGTAGAGAGGTGGTGATAGTAGTTCTAAGTGCTTCCAAGAGTGAATCAACGTGGTAAATAATACAGGAAGAATGTCAATCAGGCGGGGTGGTGGCGATGTAGGCGGTCGCGGTTTGAATCACGCTCAATACACATGGGATTTTGGAAAAGAAATGTCAAGTCCCAGTGGTTCGGATTCGGCGTAAGACTAACGGTCTCATGGCAATGCTCACCACACCAACAGTCGCGTGAAACGACCAGCATGGTAATTGTATAATTGTAGATGGGCGATGTTCTTTGACATCTCTATGTAGCTTTCCCAACAGTACCCAGATAGACAGAATTTTTGCATGAACGATATTTTTGTCTGTCTTCAGCAATTCAGCGAAGAAGAATTACGAACCATGCAACTGTTAAGTCCAACTTGCGAAGTGATACGCCTGAAGGATAAAGAAAGTTTAAAAATTCAACAAAATAATGTACAACTTCATTAACTTCATCGCATTCCACGCAATCAATACTAATATATGTTGCGTTTTCACCATTCAGGGTCTTCGGATCCTGTTGGTTGATGATGTTAACGTTCGGCATAAAACTTCAATTTTCTCGGATCCAAGGAAAAACCTAATAAATGTTGCATAATATGAAATCTGATTTTGTGGGATCTCAACGGTATTATTTTTTCCTATTGATCCATTGCCGAGTTTAGAAATCATTCACGGCTGTTGGAATCTACAGCTTTTGAATATTTCTTTAGTTCAAACATTCACTGGCCCGAAGGCTGAACAGAGCTCGACAACAGCCTGGATGTATAATTATTCTGTCTTGGAAGTTTTAAATCTTTTGGAGATGTTCAAAATTTGTGCAGCCAATTTGAATTTCAGTTTTAGTTTTCTGCCATTTATATGTACATTTCTGATTTCGTTTCCAGAGGGTATCCCTTCTTTTCTGTTCCAATCATCATGTGTAATTCCCGTATTCACTTCAACCTTCATACAATTGTTTAGAATGCAACTGGTCTGTAACGTTTTAGTCCAAGGAATATAGCGACCACGCGTGTGCGTTAAATCTGGCGGCATATTAGTAAAGAAAGTGATAGAATATGGTTCATTCATGCGCCAGTAGATGGTCATAATCTTGCCGCGTGAAACAAAATGACAGTTTCACTTCGTTTCAGTTTCACTTTTCAGAGTCTTCAGATCCTGTTGGTTGATGATGTTAACGATCGGCATAAAATTTAAATGATCTCGGATCCAAGGAAGAACCTAATAAATGTTGCATAATATATCTGAAACCGAACATACGGCATTTATATCTCATCCGAATCACACCTCTAAAATCGAAGTACGTACAACGAAGCCAAACTCCACAATGCCAGCGTTAAGACATCCATCCCGTGCTCACAGAAGGAAGTAGTACCGTAGCATATGCCAGGATAGTGAAGATTATCCATTCACTCCACTGAAAGAAGGTATTTACCACGGATATATTTTCGAGCTGCGGGTCTGTTTGGAATTAGAGCAATTTAACGGGTATAATTTTGCGTGGACAGAAGACATCCATGTCGTGATAGCTGACCGCAATGATATAAAGATACTATCATGTCGGCCTCCGGATCCCAAGATAGCGGGTTCAAACCCGGCAGAGGTAGTCGGATTTTAGAAGGGCGGAAAAATGTCCATTCAACACTCCATGTCGTACGATGTCGGCATGTAAAAGATCTCTGGTGACACATTTGGTGTTTACCCGACAAAATTCATTAAATCTCAGCCATAGAAGCCCAAGAGAGTTTCGGTTTACTCGGTCTGCCATCAAGTGGGCCTAGAGTAAAACGGAACGTCGAAATTGACGAGCAGACAGCCAGCTGGCGTCAAATTGATATGTCTTCACACGGCAGCTGAGGCCATGCGATTATTATTATTGAATGGATGACTGTTTTCCTTTTGTCTTTAGTTTAACCTATTAATATTCCATCCCAATCAAAGACATTTCAAATAATTCACACGCGTTGCTAATGTGCGGTCCTCAAATGGGAGCGTAGTATACTTGGTTACACAAAACGTAAAAAAAAAAGGCGAGAGCGTGATTGGGTGCCATGAATCACACAGGAATGTGTGTTGCACATTGAAATATTCACGAATTAAATGGCGCAGCTTCCGTCCTTTTGTGGCTTATTTTATTCGTTCAAACGGAGGACGTCACACTCCCACCATCAAAAGATTACGCTATAACACAGAAAAGCATTATCGGTGAGAATGCAGACGCCACTGTTTTCAATCTTTCCGCGAACACTGCAAAGTCAGTGTTCGTCCGACAGCTAACAATACTCCCGCACTTAGCCTGCTCTTACCCGCGTACCTCAACGTATACAGTATTCCGATCTTTCTATGAAGTGATGTGTTGTTGACGGATATGAGAGTTTGTGTCTTGTAAGACAGAATGAATGGTGCTCAAAGATTGGATAATAATCACCCTTTATGACTGTTCCATAATTTACGGCATCTCGACGTCTCTGAAATCTGTAAAACGTAGTCAGTAGCACTCAAAACCAATAACATTATTATTTATTAGGGAGAATATCTTTATTAATTAGAGAGAAATTCTTCACAAACCACATGAGAGACAGAATGAACACAGCAGTTCTAACAAAAAAGTTCTTTTTATTAGGTATCCTTTATACGCGAGGTAGTCTCATGGGATAAGCACATTTACTGTAGCTTCTAATTGTTCTCAGTAAGCAGCTGAGGAATGTGTTCAGCCTGATTATTTTCATTGAAATTTTGTTTTTATTTTGTTTACCACCTACACAGAGTCCATTTTTCCAACTATTCATTCAGGAATATGTGTCATTGTGCACCTCCCATTGACCAGGTATGTGAAAGTGCTTACTTATGCAACATTGCTATTTTTTTAAATTTTTTGCTTCGAAATCCACTCATTGACTTCCATTTTCTTCAATACCAGTGTATACAGTACAATAGTAATTATTGCATTAATAATTATACTCCTGTGTACTATATGTAGTTGAACATCCCGTGGTATCAGGAAGGGCAAGCGACCTTCAATCCCAAATCACAGCTCTTTCATGCGTGGAGGGACCCTCAGCAAGCGGGATAAGCTCCGGAAGTGGAAGAAGAAGAACAAGAAGAAGACAATTCTTCTTCTTCTTCTCCTTCTTGTTAGAAGCCTCCGTGGCTCAGGCGGCAGCGCGCCGGCCTCTCACCGCTGGATTCCGTGGTTCAAATCCCGGTCACTTCATGTGAGATTTGTGCTGGACAAAGCGGAGTCAGGGCAGGTTTTTATCCCACAGGCTTCAGCAGTCGAAACAATTCCTATCCTCTCTGCTAGATGGGGGCTTCATTCATTCCATTCCTGACCCAATCGAATGACTGGAAACAGGCTGTGGATTTTCATTATTATTATTATTATTATTATTATTATTATTATTATTATTATTATTATTATTATTATTATTATTATTATTATTATTATTATTACAGAGTGCTCGTAAGGGTTAGTTATTAACGTAATGAGGTACAGAACGACTCCGGAACGTATCCTCTCATGGAAGATGTTACAACTCGGCTAACTGTATCGAGAAACAAATATGCAGGGATATTCTTTCACTATAATATCAATAACTGATATTTGTTCAGGTTCGTTGTAATGGTTACAACAGTACATTGTCGACAAAAACAGCAGTGAAAGAAAATATACCCTATCTGAAGATCATTGCTTCTAGGTGAACAATTAATGCTACTTTTACACTAGATTTTTACTAGTAGAGCATAATTAATAGGCCAATTGGCCATGTGTAAGGGATATGATTAGTATAATAATAATTTCGTGTGGCTATTTCTAGCCGAGTGCAGCCCTTGTAAGGCAGACCCTCCGATGAGGGTGGGCGGCATCTGCCATGTGTAGGTAACTGCGTGTTGTTGTGGTGGAGGATAGTGTTAAGTGTGGTGTGTGAATTGCAGGAATGTTGGGGACAGCACAAACACCCAGCCCCCGGGTCATTGGAATTAACCAATTAAGGTTAAAATCCCCGACCCGGCCGGGAATCGAACCCGGGATCCTCTGAACCGAAGGCCAGTACGCTGACCATTCAGCCAACGAGTCGGACATATGATTAGTGATCCACAGAAATGAACAGCGGCACTCAGTCTAATCTGACGGAGGCTGTTTCTCTTACCCCTACGGTGGAGTCCATCCGTCTCCTAGATTACTGACGCTTACCCATTCGTCTCACATTACTCCTCACCTAGGGCATTTTATGGATAGCTTCATGCAAACTGTTCATTCGTAATTTAAGTCTCATGCAGAATGTATTTTCTCTATAAAGAGAGGAGGTAATGTATCCAGAGGACTACAGGATGCTTGCAATCAGATTCCAGTTGGACTTAAACTATCTTATATTCAATACTGTAGAATTAATTCATAAATAATATAAATCTGCAAGCTTACAGATCGCCGTGCTCGCTCGTTACTAGTTACTAGAACAGAATTTACCGGCTTAGCTCCGCTATCGGAAACAATGGTAAGTTTTTTTCTTTCCCACGTTGGTCTTCCATTATTCAGGCCTTCTCTCTTGTTCGTATTTTCAAGCCACAAACAAAATCTGAAGTCTGTACTTCTCACCTTTAACACTTACTAAGAGCATATAATAATAATAATAATAATAATAATAATAATAATAATAATAATAATAATAATAATAATAATAATAATAATAATCATCATCATCATCATCATCATCATCATCATCATATTCTACCACTTTTCTTACGCCTGTGGGATAGCGTGTTCGAACTGTATCGCACATGTGGATTTGGCCTTGTTTCACGGCCGTATACGCTCCCTGACGCCAACCGTGTTGGAGGGATGTAATCACTAATACATGTTTCTATGGTGATTGGTAGTGTGGTATGTTGTCTGAATATGAAGAGAAGAGTATTGGGACAAAGACAAACATTCAGTCCCCGAGCCAGAATAATTAATCAGACGCGATTAAATTCACGGCCCGGTCGGGAGTCGAATCCAGGACCCTACTGGAGAATTGTTACCATTAAAATAATAATAATAATAATCGTATGGCCTCAGCTACCGTGCGCAGACATTTCGATTTGACGCCATCTGGCTGTCTGCTCTCCAATTTCGACGTTCCGTTTTACTCTAGGTCCGCTAGATGGCAGACAGAGTAAACCGGATCTCTCTTGGGCGTCTATGGCTGAGATTTAATTAATTTTGTCGGGTAAATACCAAATGTATCACCAGATATCTTTTACATGCCGACATCGTACGACATGGAGTGTCGAATGGACTTTTTTCCGCCCTTCAAAAATCCATTAATCTTGCCTGACTGAGTGGCTCAGATGGTAGATCACTGGTTTCCTGAGCCTAAGTTGCAGGTTCGACCCCATTTCAATCCAGAGATATTTGAAAGTTTTCAAACACACCTGCTTCGTATCGATAGATTTGCTGGCACTTAATGACTCCTGTGGAACGAAATTTCTGGCGCTTCGACGTCCCCGAAATCAATAAGACATAATCAGAAGGGCTCAAAACCAATATAATAATAATTATTATTATTAATGATGAGGAACATATTCATTAATCAGAGAGAATGTTTTCACATATCACGTGAAAAACGGAATTATCGCAGCAGTAAAATAATGAGCGACATTATGAACACCTGTCCTAAAGAAAAATAAGGCTTTTCCATCTGAACATTGCTCCAGTTAACAGGCTACTTTAAAATTTATAAAATATATGAATTTGTCTCAAAATAAAATACCTCGCAGAATTTAGGAGAATTAAATCAACTTTCTTAGAGAGAACCTCATGCCTTTCATGATGCACACCTTTCCGCAGGAGAACCTTAATTCGCGGAGAAACTGTGATCGAGACTACCACTCCTATATATATCCAAATATGTACAGGGTGGGCGAGAAGTCTCCGTACCTCTGTAGCTGTTTAGTATCAAATATTATTTTGGTTATATTACTTACGTATTAAGTGTCAAATTTAGGCGCGAAATATCTTCATAGGTCGACGCTCCGAACAAAGAGCATTAACAAAATGTCCAATATATCTGTATGTTCGCCATCATGCTGTAAACACAGTTCTATACGCCTCCATGTTCTTCTTCACGTAGTACTGAGCTTGCCCGGTGTTATAGTGCGAAATGCATCCTCAACATCATTGCGCAGTTCTTCGTTTGTAGCAGATGCATGCACCTTAATGACTCCCCAAAACAAGTTGTCAGGTGTAGTGAGGGCAGGACTTCTTGGTGGTCATTTCAAGGGAGCTGGTGTTGCTAGTGAACCACGATCTCTCCACCATCCTGGGAAATGTTCGTTTAGGAAATCGCGCACTGCAAGAGCGTAGTGAGCAGGCGCTCCGTCTTGCTGCAACCATATGCTTTCTGTTACGCCCCTTTCCTCAAGCTGGGGTTTGAACCATGTTTGTAACATGGTAAATAATTTGTGCCATTCTCACTCTTCAAAAAATATGTACGGTTCAAGCAGATGTTGTGATGTTTTCGTTGCCGATATCATTACGTGAGGCGGGTTCCATTCCAACTCAACTCTGTAATGACGATTATATTTGGCCCACACGACAACATTTTTTGTTTCATTCGTCTGAAAGAACCTTTGTACGGCTTACTGCATTTGGGAATTTAGTTAACAAAGCACGGCATGTTAAAACGCACTCATTTCGGTCTCTATCCGATAACTCGTTTATGAACGTCGGTCGAAAAGGCCTGACTTAAGGTCTTTTTAGTGTACTCTCCCATTATTGTCCTCGTTATATCGAGTTCCGAAGCACTTTTACGCGTCTAATTCATGGGAGATTGTTCAATCGAAGCACAGACTCCAGCACGTTTCCTTCCGTATCTTCTTCGTTCCACTCCGCGGCCTGTCTTTAACACTGCTCGAGGCAAAAGCACGTGTGTCCCAATCGGTAAGCATTGCTTTTCGCGTTGGAGCCTTATTAAATCTTTCCTGGAATGCTCCCACAATCTGTCTCATTGTCTGCCCTGTGTGTTGTCGTTCGTGCACCCACACACTTGCCACTAACCGCTCCTCAGTGGTGTAACTCTCACTGCTCACATCTGTCATGGCTTCATACAAACATTCGACTGCAAGAATGTGTATTCCAACAATTAATAACAAGGAATATAGCTACAAACCTGCATAAACAGCATAGTGTGAATAATATTTGATACTAAACAGTTCCAGGGGTATGGGGACTTCTCGCCCATCCTGTAGAACTAATACGCCGTATAAACTGAAAGTGGGAAATATAGGTACATATCGTCGTTGCCGGGACAAAACCTCCTATGTGATAATATTTTTGGAGATATACTGACCCGCAGCACATACATTATGAAGAGTGAGAATGCCTTGACAATCTTCACACAATACTGCACCTTAGGTGACAGAACCTTACCGGCCAAATTTCTAAGCTAAAATATTTCACATAGGAGGTTTTGTCCCGGCAACGACGATATATTGCATTGACATCATGAGACTGGACAGATGAATCATGTGAACTTCACACCTTCTGACTGGTTTCTCAAGGCTTCACAGGAAAGTCTGGAGGAACAAGGACTATCGTCTGCCTGATACATAATGTATATGCAAATTCTGGGATAAGGAATATGATACCTCGTAATGCAGTACAAACATAGGTAGAAACGATTATCATAGTTTTGTGGTGATGAGTCATTACTGCGATCTCTATGCCTATTGGTTGCAATAAATATTTCATTCAATGAAATGGCGTATGGCTTTTAGTGCCGGGAGTGTCCGAGGACAAGTTCGGCTCGCCAGGTGCAGGTCTTTCTATTTGACTCCCGTAGGCGACCTGCGCGTCGTGATGAGGATGAAATGAATGATGAAGACGACACATACACCCAGTCCCCGTGCCAGAGAAATTAACCAATGACGGTTAAAATTCCCGACCCTGCCGGGAATCGAACCCGGGACCCCTGTGGCCAAAGGTCAGCACGCTAACCATTTAGCCATGGAGCCGGACATTTCATTCAATGATAACGTACGTCGGGAAGGAAAGCTGTCAACTGCGACGATGAAGAACAGTTTTGAATGAGTTAACGAACTGATTCATAAAACAGGTGAATTACTGTGGATAAGTAATGGCTCTGCTGGACAAAACTGAGATGTAAGAATTATTTTCAGAAGCTGGACAGCAAGTTTTTGATTACGACATCAAGAAACTTGTGTCACGCTACAATGTTTTTTTAAACGATCTTGGTAACTATGTAGAACAGTACCTTTAGTAGAGTAATGAAATGGCGTATGGTTTTTAGTTCCGGGAGTGTCCAAGGACATCCTCGGCTTGCCAGGTGGAGGTTTCTGATTTGAATCCTGTAGGCGACCTGCTCGTCGTAATGAGGATGAAATGATGATGAAGACGATACATACGCCCAGCCCTTGTCCCGAACACGGGACCCTGTAACCAAAGGCCAGAACGCTAACCGTTTAGCCAGGGAGCCGATATTTAGTAGAGTAGTCTCATAGATATGGATGATCCCTTATAAATATATTCTGTTCCTTTTGTAGAAGAGCAGCTAACTTTCATGATATAATAATGGCGTATGGCCTCCGGAGAGGCCTGGTGCAGGTCTTTTTCTACTAGACGGCCTATTAGGCGACCTGCATGTCTGTGAAGATGAGGGCCCTACCTAGGATAATTTCTAATGTTGAATACGCCACACACACCCAGCCCCCGAGCCATTGGAATTAACCAATTAAGGTTAAAATCCCCGACCCGGCCGGGAATTGAACCCGGGACCCTCTGAGCCGAAGGCCAGTACGCTGACCATTCAGCCAACGAGTCGGACACATCCTGGTATGAGAAGTAATCATAAAAAGCATAATTTTAACACTACATGAAATGAGGAAGTTATATGCAGTATCTTAGGTGCAGAAAAGGCTTTAGGGCCTATTTTAAAATTAGTTCGAAAGTTCCACAGCAGTCACCTTCGCGAGTGTGTTACTACTATTTTGCTCCATGAAAGTGACCTACTGCAATTTAAGGGATACAAAAATATGTACACAGGTAAAAATGTGATTCTTGATACTTTATTTAGGTCACCGTCTTCTAGAAAGTTATATATAAGACAAAAACATATTTTCAGAAGGCAGTGACTTCTGAGACAGGTTCGTTGTAGTGGTTACAACAGTACATTGTCAACATATACACCAGTGAAAGAACATTTACCCTATTTTAAGATCATTGTTTATAGGTGAACAACTGTGCATCATGTACAATTAATATTAACACTAAAAACATTAACAACTTTTAAAGCATTGTAAATGATTCATTGAAATATGTTATTATCAATAATACGGTAATCATACAATTCTTATTCTGTAGTGAATTTCTTAGGAAGCATGCGGAAAACGAATGTAAAAATGTTATCAACATTAATTGCAGGAAAATACATTTTAAAAGTCAGTTTTCCTTCTGATTTTTCGTAGAAAAATAATTTTGTGATTTCTTACAAAATTATTAAATTTATTCTGGAATGGCTTACCACAAAACAAAATATAAAAACGCATAAGTTACAGTCAGAGAACAGAAAAATATATTATTTATCCTGGTTCTTCATGCGCATATTATTAAGAACGTAACTTTGTGAAGAGAAAGTTGATTCCCCAACTAATCACCAATATAAATCTTTTCATCTCCGGCAGGAGAATTGGCATGGTTGAATTGGAATCGCTGATAAATCGATAAAGATTTCCATGGTAAAAACTATTGTATGAGCTACTCCCCTTAGCGAGTGTTGGAATTCCGCCAGTTCGTTCAGCTGTGAACTAAGCCTGGATGCAGGTTGGAATTTAATAGTGACGCAGCTCTCCTGAAAGCTTAAGGGGCGCTGAGCTTGCTCCTGGTCACGACCTAGTTACCGGAATCACACTTACTGGCTTAGTTTAGCTCTCGGAAACAATGGTAAGTTTTCATTTCCCATGATGCTCTTCCATTATTCAGCTCGTCTCTTTAGTTGATATTTTCGAGCTAGGGAAGAGGTCTCAAGTCTCTATAGCTTCAGCACATAAACAACAATAATAGATTTTATACTTGTTTTTGCTAGTCGCCTTCCGTCGCACCGACACAGATAGGTCTTATGACGACGATGGCACAGGAAAGGTCTAGGAGTTGGAAGGAAGCGGCCATGGCCTTAATTAAGCTACAGTCTCAGCATTTGCCTAGTGTGAAAATGGGAAACGACGGAAGACCATCTTCAGGGCTTCCGACAGTGAGATTCGAACTCACTATCTCCCGGATGCAAGCTTACAGCCGCTCACCTCTAACCGCACGGCCAACTCGCACGGTATTTTATATTTTAAAACTGGTAACAAATAATATCTAACGTTTAGCTGAGCGTAGGTACAGTACGTAATAATAATAATAATAATAATAATAATAATAATAATAATAATAATAATAATAATAAGATAAAACCACAACACATAACATAAAAACGCATAATTTACAGTCAGAGAACAAAGAAATATATTAATTATCCTGGTTCTTGACTCTCCCATGGCATGAAAGCCGAAAGTAACTGTCACTCGCTTCTCACCAAGGTGACCACGTGAGATGTTGGAAATGAAAATCACATCCCTGTTGTTGTAATTCTTTGCAAAGCTGGAGGACTCGTTGTTATGATCGTGGTATCAACAGTTATGTAAAACTACAAGTTTTCTCCATACTTTTCTTTTCTGCAATTCGTTTCTAGTAAAATTACGATTGTATGGCCTTGGATGTTAAATGGGAAGTACTCTGAGCTGACTCCCCTTGGTGGACTTGAGCTTCAACTTAGATGTTTTGATTTCGCAATCAGGTAGCGTATTTAAATCCTGTCCGCGCTCCTACCAACGAAATCGTGATCAACGTGAAAAGTTTAGAATCGCACAAGAATTTTGACTAATTAATGCCTAAGGAACTAATAAGGATTATTTTGCATGTCGACATGATCACTATGTATGCTATGTATTTTTTTACCTTAGAAATCGTTGGCCGGTGTCCACCACGACATAGGTCACAATAAGGCAGTATTCTAACCAGTGGGCCACCGCTGCCAGCACTTCTACGATATTTAAGACGTATGCTCAACTTCGTGAAATGGATTAATAAAATACTTCAAACTGGTTTGTTGATTTGAAACAACATACGAAACTACTGCGAGTAACATTATCAATAATCGAAAATCGAGTTGAAGGCTACACCGGAAAAGCGATGATAGTGGAAGACGATATTCTGCCATCCCATTATTGCAAGTTTGAAACTATGTCACCGGACGAGTTGGCCGTGCGGTTAGGGTCGCGCAGCTATGAACTTGCATCCGGGAGATAGTGGTTTCGAACCCCACTATCGGCAGCCCTGAAGATGGTTTTCCGTGTTTTTACACCAGGAAAATGCTGGGGCTGTACCTTAATTAAGGCCATGGACGCATCCTTCCCACTCCTAGGCCTTTCCTATTCAATCGTCGCCATAAGACCTATCTGTGTCGGTGCGCTGTAAAGCCACTAGCAAAAAAATACAAAAAATTGCAAACACTTTTCCCACTTGCATCTCTTCGCCAGAAATTTACAAAGTCTGATAGAAAAAGCTGTCGTACTTCGGAATGTAATTCTTACACACAAAATCCATTAGATCACTTTTCTTACATCATCTCAGGTTCATATTATGCACACGGAAATGGTGATTACAATCATCCAAGTCCGTTACTGAAAGCAACCAAAATTTATTTGCGTTGATTATTATTTTTGAACCGTAGCGTATTTATGACAGGAGGTTTAACGATAATATAAAAACTTTCGTCACGTTAAAAACATTGCAGGTGTAGACCTACGTCTACCGTTGTTGTTCTGTCAGCAGAAAGTCCCCTTACCACATAGTGCTGTAAAGTTCTTATCACCCTTCGTTCGCTGCAGATCAAGCTAGATAAAAACTTTGAATGCAGTGTATACTGTAAGCAGTAACGTAGTTCTATTATAGCTGTTCCCGCACTTTTGTTACTTTTCTGAGTTATACAAAAAGAAAAACAAGAATTCTGAAATGAAATCTGTGGCATTGTGTACTTAGCACGACCGCTTTCCGATCGTAATAGCCAATAAATGCGGGCATGATAGCTTCTGTTAGAGAGGGTGCATCTCCCCAAGAGCCGCATTAAAATAAATAAAAATAACAATAAAATTCAATTGTTCGTGCCTTTATCGTTAGCTTGAAAGAAGTCTTCTATATCAGGATGTGACTACTTTCTAAATTGTAGTTTAGCACACGCCAGAGTATGTCAATATTTAAAAAATACACCAAACATTACTGTGCCGTAATGTTTCTTACAGAGTAATTTGGTACGTGTGACGGTAGGTTTGCATTCCGGTCATGGTGGGTTCAAATCCCAGCGTCAACTGTCCTGAAGATGGTTTTCTGTTTTATCTTATTTTCGCACAAATCAATCTTGTACCGTAAATGAAGTCTACGGCCACCAAGATAACAGAGTAGCATATAATGTGCTACGTAAGTATTTTTTCTCTTTTGGTTTTCTGGTAGTGGTTTAACGTCGTACTAACTCATCAAAGTTTACGGCGACGAAAGGATGGAAAATAACCATCTTCAGGGCTGTCGATGTTGGGATCCGAACGCGCCATCTCCCGGATGCAAGTTCAGAGCTATGGGACCCAAACAGCGCGGCTACGATCGCTCGGTAAGCATTCTACCGTTACTCTATTCGTATAACAAATTGCAGAAAGTGTTAGTCTGTGCGTAAATGTGGTCCATATATTGATTAGCTTCACTTTTACACTCTTGCAATGGCTCTGAAAGAAGCGACTAGAAAAATACATGAGTTCAAACAGGTGATGAAAGACTTTAAAGACCGCTTGGACTCTGCTGTATGTACTGCCAACCCTCCGACTGTGCTTCAAATGCTGGACGGCGATTTCCAGGTATTCAAGTCGCAAGTAACTACAGACCTGAAGAAACAGCTGACTGTGATTCAGGACGGACTTCAGAAACAGGACGAGGCAGTAGAAAATGCTGAGCAGTATAGTCGCCGCAATTGTTTACTGCTACACGGTGGCCCGAAAGAACCGCCTGAAGACGTTTATGAACATTCTGTAGACATAATTAAACGCCAACTTTCAGTTGAACTGGCGCCGAAATCGGACATCTGCAGAAGTGGTTGCGCAGGGAAATAGCCCGGTTATAACCAAATACCAGCTCTATAGCTATCGAGGTCTTGCGGTGTGCAAAGCGAGGGCTGAGGAGTAGCGGGCTTTTTCTCAATAAGTCTTTCACAAGTGTTACAAAAACTATATTAAATCGTGCCAGACACCTACGTGAACCATGAATCTGTTGGAGTCAGAACGGCAGACTGTGTGCTTTACAACCGTTGTCTCTCAACGCTACTGTACTAATTTCTAAAATGTCTTAAAATACAGCGGGCAAAATCCCTTATGTTACCTATTCTAGACTCCTGCGACACTCTACGTTCGGACATATTGAACCCTTGAGCTTACCATTCCATCGTTGGTCGGCCACAGCTGCTGCAGTAGAGCAATATCGAACTATTAAATCTTGGGGTCGTAGCGGGAATATTTCGGTCACGATCTTAACCAAACTATGAGGTTCAGAAGAGAGCCTAACTACTTGAAATGAGGAGCAAATATGTGCTTACTAACTTTTATTTAATCAATTAACTGCACAAAAAAGCATTTATATAAAACCCTTGATCAAGAAAAATGTAATCATTTAAAGTTACAAACGCAGTCACATTGCATGGCGTTAGTTTTATTGATTATAGTATCGAAGAATTTTCTTCGGAGAAAAGTAGAAATATCACAGATTAGAAAAATGAAAGGTAACCTGAAAATCGGGCACCTATTGATCTAAGCGATAACTGAGAATTAATCCACACGATCCGTGGAAAATCTGACCTTCAACAAGTAGAATTCCCGATTTATTCTTAATTAAGGTTATCCACCAGTCAAATACCCTGTCGGATATGGATACACACGCCGAATGGGCCCTTAATCGAACCAAATTAACTATCAATTGCTTTGGATAGGTTGCGAAATAATACTGGAAAGCATGGCGTTCACTACAAGTTAACAGCAACGTTCACAATTGAAAATAAAATTCCACCATGTATTGTCATCTCATGACACCCTTAAGTTATAAAATAATCCCGATGCTGAAACATGCATCACCCAAACAGCTGTTCAGAAGGAACCACCACCAACAACAACTCGATCCGAGAGGATCTTACGTTACGTCGTTCTGAAGGAACAAAACTGCGAAATGCAGGAAACACTTATTCATCACGCATTTAGAAGAAATGCCAAATACTGAAGTTAAATAAAAAGTGGTAAATCACTTGAAAAATATTATTTAAAAACCAACTTCCAGGTTATAAACGGTTACGTTACGCTTAATAAAATTAAAAGTCCACATGGTAAAATAAAGTAAAATATAGGAATTATTTCCTGTACAACAACGATGACTACCATTACAGATCCATTTACTTATTGTTTGTCCCAACACACTACCTACAAAGTTATTGATCGACCACAATCAACTACGTATATAAATGAAAGAGCGAAAAATTGAAAATAAAATATATATTCCCGGCTGACGAATCGAACCCGCATTCGTAACTCAAGTCTCACATAACTAAGCTAAGTGTCAACACTAGCAAAGCAATCGGACGTCAGAACGACAAAACAAATAAGTCCGTAAATAAAATAAAATACTGAAGTTCAATGAACTTAAACGCGCGTGGCACACTGCAATAAATATTCAATCACCGTTAGCTCAGTACCCAATATTGGACAACCCTCAGGTTCATGCCACTAGTGGTTCCATAATCTTAGGTAAACACCTTCCAGCTAGTAAGGGCTGTGCGCAAAACATGGCATCAATATTACTTAGCTAACACTCTTCGCATTGCATACACTACTCCAGACAATATCATCGCTCAAGTCACTTCGCAAAAACACCTAATCTAAAGCTTGAGTATATACAGCCGATATCCTAAACCTATCGTTGGGCCTACCTAATGTCTGCACACCCTAACACTAACTTCTATGTGCATACACACACCTTCCTAAACCTATCGTCGAGCGTGAACTAGGATGTCTCATCTTCAGTATACTCCTAGGATAACATGTGACGTACTAAATCTATTGTCGAGCGGAAATTGGGTTGTCTACGCTTCCTCTAGAATGTCAGGCGAAATCGTAACTTCAAAAACACTCCTAGATACTTCAGCTGTAAGCGTTGTCGAAACTAATAGCACACAATGAAACAAATCTTGCCACCAAATGAACGCAAGTCGGGAAATACAACTAAGTCTCTATCTCGTTAATAAAACGTGAAACTGAAAATAAATAACGCGTGTCAAGCAATCCGCAACTCAAACACAATCTCGACATGCGCGATGAAGTTTGGAAAAATTGATAATGACTTTCAACACACGTCTAACATTACGTGAATATCACCAAAAACAATAATCATCACCACCGCAAAAATCCACACTATAATTCCAGGGCGAGGTCCTCAAATCGCCTACCATCTCACTATTCCAAATATCCATATCCATTAACTATCCAGTGAAGCGAAATTCAATGAAACTACATAGCCAAACTATCGCTTTAATAACGTCCAATAATTCATCCTACAATGTTTCCTATATAATGATAAATTACCATCTCGTAATTTATGAAACCTTCTGAGTGGAAATTTGTCATTACAGTCAAATAACACCAACCGTGTATTTAGAATGCTCTTCTACCCTTGAGGTCGTATACTATAATATTCATTATGCTGACTTTACGTAAACTAGTCACTTGAATTTAACTGCCAAGAACAACAATCTTCAAAAGAAATTGTTTTTCACTGGGAATCTTAATTGAAATCTTAATGTGCATCACACAATAGTCATCTCGAATCAACCTTCACTCGGTCAGCTGTCCCGAATTGTAAGCGGAATATATTACAGACTGCCTCAGAAATATCACATTGAATATACAGCCTGTCTCAAAAATTCATTCTCATCGCCTTTCACGGCGGTATTACACATGAAATGCAGGCTTCGTCTGCCTTCAACATCTATACAACTCTTATCACAAGATATTCCGGCACAATCCATTTCTTCTGTCTCAAGACTTTTACAAACCTAAATCCTCTCGTGAGAAACAACTTTTATAAAAATCCTTTTTCATTTATATTTTAATACGACTTTCGAACCTCGGGAATACAACAACACATCGTGATTTCCTATATCACCGACATACACGATGTCACAAAATTTAACTTCCCATGAATAAATATAACTTTATCAGACTTCACTGGATTTCGAGACACACGCAAACCTTATTAAACATAACTGTTAAATACACTTATAATTTTTTCTCGCGGTAAATAATAGTATTATTATTATTATAATTATTATAATTATTATTATTATTATTATTATTATTATTATTACTATATCGACAACAATTTTCTGAACTCATATGATATTCGAAATTAAGACATTCACCACGACTACATGATCGTTATCACCTTCCTAATTTTACTCAATTTGAACAATATCTCAAAGAATATTAACACATCATTTAAACTTCGCATTTTATACTTTCCCGACGTGAATTTTACAGCCCTGAAGTGTTTCAAACGACGACCAGAAATGTAATACATTCGTCTGATCATTTTTAAATATAAATTAGACGCACGCACTGAAAATTTATTGGGACAAACAAATTCTAACTACAACATTGAAAAAAATATAGTTACAGATCTCTAATCATAGTCGTCATCATGTATTTCTGGCTGAATTTATCCAGATGGCCTCGTGCTTAGCTTTCCATGGCTACAATTGACATCATATTATAACGTAAACTATAGTTCTTTTACACTCGGTGTCGATTAACACCGCAAATAGCGCACTTTCTTCGCATTTAACATGCTACGAGCACGCTTCTTGAATGGCGACTGCCACAGTATTCCCAGGACCCTGCTTCCGTTCAAGCTACTGCTGGCCAGGTGTTCCAAACGGATAAGAAAATCAGACCTCACTGGTAACCTCAGACTTCCCT
Source organism: Anabrus simplex (assembly GCF_040414725.1). Lineage (NCBI taxonomy): Eukaryota > Metazoa > Arthropoda > Insecta > Orthoptera > Tettigoniidae > Anabrus > Anabrus simplex. The sequence goes on from NC_090265.1 coordinate 572,059,585, forward strand.
TTTACAAATATCAAACGCGCACAATTGTAGTACAGAGAGAAACTCAGCTACGTATTTTAACCAAATCTCTAAACCTTCAATGTTTTCATTGGCGGCAGTTCAGGAAAATTTCTATCACCTTCCATTTAATATTCTATTTGAACCGTTGACACGAAAACAAAGTACTTTGAGAACAATACACCGCACTTTCTTGCAGACGATTGACGTGTGCTTCGCCGTTCAGACCATCAGACAGAATGTGTAACATAGGCGGAGGGAGGTTTCTTTTATACCCTCTGGGAGCGACGCCACCCTCTCCACGAGGGTCGGTTATGCAATCTGCTAATTCCACATCCACTGGACCAATTTTCTTGAAATTTATTCCATACCTCCGGACAGACTTACAATTCATTATGGTGTTAATTTCATATTTTTTCCTATACTTGCAACGGGCGAAATGAATTATGTCTGCCCTGGAGTTTCGCGGCATTTTCTTCAGAAAATTGACCTCACCACGTGTCGCAGAATCCGCGAGCTGGACCCACTCTCCTCCAGGCTTAACGGCATTTATATTTACCCTGGGGATTTTATCATCACATGCGGTTTATGAATAATTTAGATCCTTTATTCCTGGATTTACCATGTCACCAAAATCTCTCGTTATGAAGGATTTCTCGAAATTGACAAATTATTCATTACTCGAGGTCCACCGAAGTATCCCGGTATTTCACGAGCTCGCGGCTCGCTTGTCACGGAGAGTTCGTTCCCACGATACAGAGAGGCTCTTGAAATAAAAACATGGCTACTCTCAAAAAGTTGTTTGTAGCTGAAATAAATATTTGGAATTAATTTTTTTCATCGTAGAATATTTAAGTTGCAGTATGAGTTAGTTTACCATCTGGTTATGGTCACGCAGCTGTGAACTTGAATTCGAGAGATAGTGGGTTTGAACCCAACCGTCGGCAGCCGTGAAGATGATTTTCCTTGGTTACACATTTTCACACCAGGCAAATGCTAAGGTTGTAACTAAATGAAAGCCACGGCCTCTTCCTTCCCAATACTAGCCCTTTCCTTTCCCGTCGTTGCCATAATAACTATCTGAGTCGCTACGAGGTAAAGCAAATTGTAATAGATTAAAAAATTAATCCCATATTTTATCTTAGGTTTTATCATGGCTTCGTGTGCACGAGCGTCGCAGTCTCAAACTGTTGTCCCTTCTGCATGGAGTTTTAAACTCAGGTGTACTGAATTACCTTTCATTAAGCATTAACTGCCGTACTTCTCCTCCTGTCATGACTACGACAGACGATCTGGCTCCTCTTTAACTACTGTACATCTCTCAGTCATTCCAGGGCTTACAACCGCTCTGTCGTCGTAACTGCCGCTAGGCTGCGGAATACCCATCTAGCCATTTGCTTTCTCGTAGGAGATTTAAGATGGATTGCCGAATTCACTTGCTGAATGTCCGACTCGCTGGCTGATTGGTCAGTATACCGGCCTTCGGTTCAGAGAGTCCCGGGTTCGATTCCCGGACGGGTCGGGGATTTTAACCTTCATTGGTTAATTCCAATAGCCCGAGGGCTGGGTGTTTGTGCTGTCCCCAACATTCCTGCAACGCACACACTACACATAACACTATCCTCCACCACAATAACACGCAGTTGCCTACACATGGCACATGACGCCCACCCTCATCAGAGGGTCTGCCCTACATGGGCTGCACCCGGCTAGAGATAGCCACACGAAATTTAAATTTCTTACTTGCTGAATGCTTCCAACTAACCGGTATGATGAGTGAAGCGTGAATAACCACATTTTCCTAAAAATTAGGAATGTATTTCCTTCTTGTAATGTTACTATTATTAGTGTTATAATTGATATTATCTTCATTTATATTGTCATCTTGAATATTTTATAATTATTACTATCTCCATATTTGCTAATTTTATTACTATACTATTTAATTTTTTCATGGTTTTGGTAATTTCATACTAAATCCATTACTTAATTGTATAATGTTAATGTTGTGGTTGTGTATGGGAGGGCCTAGTGTCCTAACTTTGCCCCGAATAAAGACGAGTTGCTAGTTGCTTAATATCCTTCAATTCCAAGACCTGCCATATCCCCGAGCTCCAAAATTCTGCCGGTGTTGGAGCAACGTTAAACAGCTAGCTTAAAATAAAGAATAATCCACCAGTGCCTTATATATGACAATGAACATGTGGTACCTATAAAGGCAAACATCCATTTTTTCAAAGTTATTAGGAATACAGTAAGGTGGCAGTGTATGTCTTTTATTACTTTTCATAATCATACATTGCGAAATGGATAAAGAGCTTATGATCGCCACTTTTGGTCATATTCATGAAAGGGTCTTCGACACCCAATATCGAACTATATGTGTACAATGCTGTAGTGACACCATCCCCTACTTATGGCTGCGAGTTTTTGATTGCTTACATTTTACATTCAAAGTGTCTGAAAGAAAAACAATATTAAAATTATTAAATTTATTAACTGTTAAAATTACAGGATCATCGAGAAACAGCAGATATTGGAAAAGGACACTAACACGAACTGCGTGGCCAAGGCCCCACACCGTTGGCTGCGCAGAAGCGTGTGACTGGGGAAGACATGTCCATGCGCGTACCGCCATGTTGCGGGTGCTCCTCAGCTTGACGCGAAGATCGTATGGAATTCGTGCTTTAATTTAAATTTCGCACACATGAAAATATCCGCCCTACAAAATTAATGACAGCCTACAACGTCTACCATGTACACACGCAATTAATATACATAATATGAAGACTGTGGTAATATTAAAATATATTTCTGTATAAAAACTGAACAATCTACACAAATCCTTTGGATAGTCCATAGGCGTCGCACCTAAAAAGAAACTTTAGCAGACTGAATAAGAAGACTTAAAAATACACTACTACAAAAGTACACTAGCGGTACTTCGAAAATTATCATGTCGCTCACTTTAATATAAGGGTCATGTTTGTAACTGATGTGTTCGAACATTGTACGTATGGCAAGAATGCCAGACTCAAAGGACGAGGATCACGTGACAATCTGTCTCTTGAAAAACCTAGACTCTACAATTTAGCTTTATTGAAAATAAGAAGACATGTTATAAAGCAGTCTACAACTTAAGTATGGTTTTATATCGTGAGATAAAAATTGCCTGTCTCTCAGCAGACTGGAGAACACATAAATATTTACAAACCGATAACAGTAAGTTTCAATATCAACAAAAAAGGAAACCTGTGAAATAAATTATTTCTATGAAAGGTACACAGCTTATGATTCCTTTCTGATAAGTCATTAGGCCTACAGCAAATTTTACTCAATTCTCTGAACACATTGTTTAAAAAGTACATGACTGCAGAAATCTTTCTAAAACAATCAGATACATGTTTTATCATTTTCTGAATATGAAATGCCGGCTCTGCGGTGTAGGGGTAGCGTGTCTACTTCTTACCCGGAGACGCCGGGTTCAATCCCCGGCCAGGTCAGAGATTTGTACCTGGATCTGAGTGCTGGTTCGAGGTCCGCTCAGCCTACGTGATTACAATTGCGCAGCTATGAGACGGTGAGATAACGGCCGAGAGGATTCGCCGTGCTGACAACATGACACCTCGTAATCTGCAGGCCTTCAGGCTGAGCAGCGGTCCCTTGGTAGGCCGTGGCCTTTCGGGCCTGTTGTACCATGGGGTTTGGTTTGGATATGAAATAACGTAACTGGATGAGCAGAAGTTATCATAATTGTGTGGTTTGGATTTAGGGAAACGCTGCCTGACATTTGTTACACTAGTGCTGGTCTTCTATTGTGTATTTCTTAAAATGAAATGAATGTCTAGTGTTAGTTTGAGTTTCTCTGCGTGGTTTAGGCTTAACTTGTTTTACGTCACACCGACACAGATAGGAAAGGCCTAGGAATGAGAAGGAAGAGCCCGTGGCCTTAATTAAAGTCAGCCCCAGCATTTGCCTGGTGTGAAAATGGGAAACCATGGAAAACCATCTTCAGAGCTGCCGACAGTGGGGTTCTAACCCACTATATCCCGGTTGTAAGCTCACAGCTGGGCGGTCCTAATCGCACCGCCAACTCGCCCGGTTAGGCTTAAGTAAGAATGGTATCATTTAAGACGAAAAACCCTCCTTATAATATTATCTTCTTAAATATTACTGCTTTTACAAACTCATTCTGAATTAACATTATTTGAGCACATAAAAACTGAAAGTGCGTTCTAATTTTTCTCTGATATGAACACCATGATTTACACCAGAAAGAAAATAGATGAAACTGAAAGTAAAGCACTTGCAAACAAAAAGTTCAATATCATAGTGAACAGTTATTTTGATTAGCATTTTCTACTGCAGACTTGGATTGACAAGGTTGTATTGAGCTTTATTTACACTTTATATTGCCAGATTTTTTGGAATAGCGTATTAACAATTGTATTCTTTTATTATAAAGCAAATGGGAAAAATTGGAGAAATGAAGACTTACGGTACTATTAAATCATTTTTCAGATAATTGATAATTTGAAACAATACCTTACCCTAATATTAAAAGGTTTTATCAAGTTGTATCAATCATATCTTACGGATTCTAGGCGCAGGTTTATCAAATTTGTAATACCGCAACACGGTTTGTGTGAAAAATATGTAGCCTTTTTCAGAACAGCTGTTTAGTTCTAAACAACTATATCCGATCAATTGGAAAAAGGCAAAAAGAAGAAGCCTAAATATTCTAAACTTCATGTCCATGCGTTCTCTGAATCAACCACCCTATAGCCTGTTTGGTTCTCGGTTAGACCCTATGGTAAATTAAAGTTATTTCATAACAGTTTAGTTTTTACTCACATGTGAAAAGATAACAACCTGTACAAATGAAGGCTGAACACGAATTCACCCTCGTGAATATCTTTCCATTCCACAGGTAAGGCCTAACTTTAGGCCCAATATTGCCGAAACTACTGTAATATATCAGATCACACATTCCTTGAAAATATTTGACAATATATTATCACTCCATCTCATATAATACTAAAACAGATTCACTAACAGGCATGATTCAAATCGAAAACATTTAAGGGTCTGTAATCATTACCACGTGATAGCCATGCATTCGAACCTGAAGCGCCCGCAACATGGCGATGCGCGAAAGTGTTCAATATTCCGCATAGCATCAGCGCGCTCTGTGAGTCTAGATAAGTAATATTAAAGTCTTTGTGTGTGGCTATGATTTACGAATATCAGCTTCAATGGACCGGCAAAGTCGCCCGCATGCCTAACATACATATTAAAAAGCAAATATTGTATTCTCCCATAAAGAAAAGATGCAAGGAAAATGTACCAAAATGACTTCAGAACCTAGAAGGTGTAGGCGCCGACGTATAATCTAAGGGCCACGACATCATTTTGAATAACAATGACAAACATAAATACAACGAGAAAAATCAAAGAAAACAGCAACAAGGAATTTTGGTGGAGTTGAACCAGCACTGAAACAGATCTTGTGGGTCTTAAGCTATTTAAGAATCCGTAATCTTCAACACTGATGCAGTCGGAAAACTAGCATTATACTCGCCAGAAAATGAATGCTTATGATCACGATAATGATGACGTGGTGCGCGAAATCTATGACAATCTGCAGTAGTGAGGGACAAGTCAGATTAGGAAAAAAACCGTGGAAATTGAAATGAAGTACAACTGAAATATTGACTAAGGGTTAGGGCGTCACAAATTGTACAGAAGTTTCAAGTCGTCCTTACCATGATCCACATATTTCTAGACCTGTCACTGGATATATTCTACAGTGCGTGGTTATACCTGTGCAATAATATTCTGAGAAGTACTTCTCCATCTTGAACTGTCTTTATCTCAACCAAGTACAGTTGACTACCACCTCGCCCATGGATTATTTTCTCAAAGTCCTCGTCCGTAGATTGATGAGTATGAGGTAATCTCGGCGCGCGCGTTGTGCTTCTTAGCTAAGAGCCTACAGCTGAGTATATAGGTATACACATGTATCTCACTAACTTACCACGACATTAAAATTCAGTGCTGAAAAAGAGAGTGAATCAACAACTAAGTAGACTGTTTAGGGATTTACTGATAAACTCGCCGATGATAGAGCCCCGTATCTATATGCTCTCCTTAATGTAGTAAATGAATTTGGGACGATTGCGAACAAATAATAATAATAATAATAATAATAATAATAATAATAATAATAATAATAATAATCTCTGGCCACAGTTTCCGAGTTGTAGAACTTCTGAAGTGGTCCTTCTGTGGGTGGATGCAGTAGAATAACACTCGGTATCCCTTGCCTGTCGTAAGAGGCGTCTAAAAGGAGCTCTGAACTTTGGAGCGTGGATTGGGGACCACGGGGCCATTAGGATAGTCCTTCTGAGCATTGCTTCCACTTACTTATGCCAGGTTCCCCAAGGAAATAAAAGCGAAGATGATACCAGTCGCCTAAAACATTAACTAAAGATGACACTCAAGAGCATAAACAAATTTTAAGCTGTATCTGATCAGTGAGAACAATGTAAATGGGACACTTGTAGTCAACAAATTAAGGACAATGATAGGACTGAACGCAAAAGTTAAAATTCTGTGTAAGAGCTGAAATAAACCTTGGGATCTATTGAGGAGAATGCGTGATAGGATGTCACAGAAACGTTAGCCATCAGCTGTGAAGTATAAGGCATGGATGACATTGGTTTATCTGTATTTTACGATTATCGGTAGAGGTACGGAAGAGAATGCAGTACTGACTGTCTTCGAGAGGGCAACGAAGACACCGAAGTTAAAAGGAAAATCTATTCAATCTAATTTAATCCAAGCACTAGTGCTTGACGAACTAATACCTATCTATGTACAAGACGATGAAATGTGATTTGGTGTTTTAACGGAATGTAATTGCTGGGGATTTAAAGACATATTCCGCTTCTTCCCTACCTAACACATTGTCCGCGCTCTCGTATTTAAGAACCCTGAGAGCCCAACCGATTTTTGCAGTACAGAATTCTAGTACATGTTTTTTTTAACATCTGTTATAACTTATAATGGTCTTAAGAGGTCTGGACATGCAGAAGTTTGTTAGCCTGCTGGACGTTAACGATAAACCTACAATAACCTCATTAGGGGCCGAACCCATTGTCTTGAGAACAGAAAGCTATCGCTTAAGAAACTGGCCACTGAGGTAGGCATATTCCAGTACAAAAACTAGAATTGCTGAAAAATCTCTCATGTTTCAATTTTTGGTGTCTCATTTCCGTAATTTCGCGTATCCTGTGGCTCCCAGAGTAACACGGTATCGTTGGCGCCAGATGTCTTTTATGTCCTCGTGTATTGTACCACATAGTTTTTTCTTCTGATCGGACAACTCCATTCTTTTGGCGTATCGGGATTAAGCCTTTATTGTGCTTCTCGTCCAGCGGTTGGGCGATTTCAGTGCGTCTGCGATGATAGGGTTCGCATGAAGCAATAGGCGACAAAAGAGGTTAAATTTTGTGCCGTTATGAGAAGCTGAGGTGCAAGAATTTTTTAAAGGAATAATCTTCCGTATCGGATGACTTGCAGTTACGCACCCTTAAATTCTGACTGACTGTACAGATATTTGGTACCACAACCTCTAGCACCAGAAATGGGGATCCAACCAACTGAGCAAGGAGATAGTCCCTCTATCTTGAGGCAGTCTCGCTCAACCAAGAAATGGTTTAGTACTTCCCACTTCAGCTCCAAGCAGGTGCCTTGAGAAGTGCGTACTAAACATACGAACAATGGTACTGTCTTACCAAATTAAATAAAATCTTCTCTCTTTTCCACTTTTTTTCTCACCCTGGTTGAATAGAGTTTGAGATCTACGTTGCACATGTGGACCTCTCCCTGTTTTTCGCAAAATATTCCTTTGCCAGTTCATTAGTCTTCTCTCATCTGCTCTATTAATATACATGTCTCAACTTCATAAATAACCAATGGTAAAAGTATTATATTACAAACAGTCAGTGTGGCCCGCCAAGAAACTTGGTTGTTTCTAAATGTGAACATAAAGGCAGCAACAGTTTTCCTGCAGTTAAGTTAGCTCCAACTTTCCCTTTAATTTAGTTCTGTATTTTCCATATTGGTTTAACGTCGTACTATCCAGTTGAAAGATTTTGGCGAAGCAAGGATGGAAAAAGGGCTAGGGTTGGAAAGGTGGCGGCCGCGGTCTTAGGTACAGCTTCAGAATTTACCTGTTGTGAAAATAAGAAACAACGGAAAACCGACGTTGGAGCTGACGATAATGGGATTCGAAGTAATGCACTTAATATGATTTATTTAATCACTCTCCATGACTCATCTACTAGTCCGCGCTACTTTCTCATCTCAGTCTTCCCTCAACATATTTTATAAAATCCTTGTCTTGACCAATGTTTTCCTATTTTCTTCCGGTTTTACTGCGAGTCTTTGCTAGCCCGAATCATACCAAGAATTGATCAGATTCAATTTCCTCACCTCTGTAAATGAGCACATCCTGCACACTTGATGCTTGTTTTGCATCAGTCAGAAGGTGATCAAAAAGGTTCTATCATCTAAGATTCAGTATTGCATGAACTATATCAAGGAATTTTCGTTGTAAGTGATACATGTGTTGCGGGTCAGTATTTCTTCCCTCAGCATTGTCGCATGACAGTATTTCGAGGCGCAACGACGCCTTACAGTATGGAAGCAGTAACGGGAAAAATTAAGTGATAATTAATACAACATTTTCAGTTCTTCTGAAGTAGAACCAGTAGCTTCTCCAGTGATGGATGATGTATTTTATTACCTCGCCAGTACTTTCAAAGAGCAAAATTATCCTACAATATCCATCACCACTGAGAACGTTCTTAAAACTAAAGAGAGGCGTTACTTCAACTGCACATGTGGAACGATTTTTCAGAAAATGCGAAGATGTACTTTGGTATAGTGATGAGAATTTTCGTAGACCGCTTTTTTTTGTAAAGTAAATGTCAGATTACTTTAAATGATAGAAGTCACTAACTAAAACAAAAATAATGGAAATGTTGATAGTTGCAAGGTATAATGCTAAGTCTTTCTTAGATAATAGCTACTTAATGCCTCTATGATTAAAATGGGCATATTGAAGTAATACCTTTTCCTCTGCAAACTTTGGTAATATTGCAGTGATTTACTTCAGACTCGTGTTCTGTACGGTAATCGTATTTTTTCTGATTACTCGTTGGTAAAGTAATAATTTTAATTGAGTAAAATATTTATCAGGTAAGTCTAAATGTAATTGAGCCCAATTACTTTTTCGTTGTACTTTTTCCATCACTGAACACAATATGAGTAGTTGGAATTTTGTACTTGTAGGAACATCCCCTCACAGGACCAATGTACAATATGCTGCTGTTCTGGCGCTACAGAATCGATTGTCTGTCACATCTATTTCTTATCACTTGCAGCAACTTGTCAGGTGATATACTTTGACCTCGTCGGCGCTTCGCCCTACTAAGTCCAAGCTTCTTTGCGGTTGAAAGTGAATCAGGATATTCAATATTAAGAAGCTGATGCATTCTTCTGGGTAACAGCTTTCTCTTTACATGGAAATAACAGTTGAGATCTCACATGTAAATTTCGAAGTCCCGAGTCCCCATTTTTCTTGTTATATATATATTGTAGATTCACATATATGTGCTTTCTTGAGGATCAGTTATGACAGCGGTAGATTTTATGAAAACCCTATTTATTTCTATTTCATGCAACTATTTCTTGGTCTCTTGCTAGGCATTGATTTATGTTCTGACTTACCTCTCTCTGAAATACATCACCGAGCTCGATAGCTGCAGTCGCTCAAGTTCGGCCAGTATCTAGTATTAGGGAGATAGTGAGTTCGAACCCCACTGTCGGCAGACCTGAAGATGGTTTTCCGTGGTTTCCCATTCTCACACCAGGCAAATGCTGGAGCTGTACCTTAATTAAGGCCACGGACGCTTCCTTCCAACCCCTAGCCCTTTCCTATCCCATCGTCGCCATAAGACGTATCTGTGTCGGTGCGACGTAAAGCAGCTTGCATAAAAATGAAATACATCATTAGTTGACTTGTTCAATGATATGTTTTATATGAACCTCTTCCACTTTGTCACGTCCTCTAGAAACCATGACTCATTATATTATACCAACTAGCTGTCCTATCCACGGTTAGCGATATTGGCTGTCGTTCTCGGAGGTTCGGGGTCGATTTAACTAGCTGTTGAGCCCGTCGTTGATGGGTTAGTTTTCAAAATCGTTGCAGATGTATCTTTATATCTTTGCATCTAATGCCATCTAGCAGAGGAAAGTAGCCGTAGAAGGGACAAAATACACTTCGGTTAACATCAGTGAGTCAGTGTAACGTAGAATAGTTTTAGTGGCTTAGGAAATTATAGTTTATTACTTGAGTGTAGGTTACTTGTGTGTATGTGTATGTGTGTGTATGTGTGTGTGTGTGTGTGTGTGTGTGTGTGTGTGTGTGTGTGTGTGTGTGTGTGTGTGTGAGAGAGATAGAGAGAGAAATGTGACAGGTAAGCGATGATACTGAATAACTGTAGTAATGCGTGCACTGTAATTGCAATTATTAGAGCTGGTATTTTGGTAAGTATCCCTGGACTTGAAATACAGCACTATCCCAGCACTTTCCTGGACAGTGTGAAGAAAGCCATACTCGAATTAGTCACATCATCTTCTTCTCCTTTTAAATATTTTTTGTACCTCTTTTCACACATCCTGGCGGAGTCGCGAATGGGAGCTGTGTCACAAATGTAGTCTTGGCCCTGGTTTGCGGCCCTTCCTGACTGCAACCCTATGTGGAGGGATGAATTCACTAATGCGTAATGTGTGCGTATGTGTGTTGGTAAATAAAAAGGGGGGTATCGGGACAAACACAAACATCCAGATCATCCAGTCCCCGCATCAGAGCAATGAACTAATTGCGATTAAAATCCCCGAGTCGACCAAGAATTGAACCCGAGTCCTTTGAACTCGACTCAACTCCAACCATTCAGACAATGATCCCGGCACTCAATTTATCCGCATCATTCATTATCATTAATTCAATTTTTTATCATGAGAATTAAACTTTCAAATTTGTATGAAGGACAAAGACAGTGAGTAACTGAATATTTATGAATATTTCGTTTCCTGTCAGGAATATCGAAACTGTGTACAAAATAAAATATATTATAAATTCAAATTAAATGCAGTTTTATCATATAACATTTTTTCATGCGGGGCATATTTCGTGATACATGAAATATGTTTATGTTTCGGCCCATCTCATTGCCTATACTCCAGCCGATATTTCATATAAGGTGTCCTGTGTCCTATTTTTAAACTGAGACTTCTCTTGGGTTATACAGAATTATTACCTAATTGTTATATCGAGATAACTACTAATCCGTAAGATAGCCACATGCTGTTTTAAAAAGTAAACCCATGTCCTCGTCCCGAGGTCCAGATATACGCCCATACTGTAGGTAAGCTGCATGTACTGTTTTAAACCGCAATCCAGCTCTGCTGCCATTCTTAAGTCACTGGTGGTATAAGGAATCGGGCCAGTGCTAACTGTTACGCTACGGTGGCGGACATTCTGTTTTATTCTTCTTCTTAAAACTCCAGTGGTCGCGCGGATCACAATAGTGATCCAGCCGTTTAGTTTCTTTCGCTCCTGTTTTATGGTATGACTGTTGACCTTGAGCATCTGTATACCTTCCACGCGCCCCATACCCTCTCGGATAACGCAGTAGTCTGTTAATCTTGACTGATGGTTGTTGCCTTATAAAGCAATTTATTCTTGTGGATCACAACTGTGATACGTACGACCACTAGCATGACTTCTTTTGACTTCGTTTGTTTTCCTATTACGGTGTATAATCTCAGTTCATGTGCATATATCTACTTCGTTTTATGCGTTGATATTAATTATTGGTATATAAGTACAAAATTGATGACTATGTGAATATAAATCGAGGGCTGAATGAACCAGAGGGAGTAAGTGAGACAAATCAAAAAGTCCGATAATTTTTCAGGCATTTTTTATAAATGCATGCATAATTATATTATATTGTTCAGAAAATAAAGTTCTGTTCACAATGCATAATCATATTCATTGAATAAATGGCAAAGAATAGTCTTATTTCACAAAGAAAGTACGGATCACAATTGTGATGCGCGCGATCACTGACGTGACTTTTCTTCGCGCGACCACCGGACTGTTAAGGGGCTCGTAAAACAGTGCACTACGTCCTTCAGTAGGGTTATTAATAACGAGTAAACTGACACCAAGTTTGTTAATAGAAAACTGTAGTAATTTCTGACACTGGTAGACAAGTTCGTATTCGGACGAATTCGGACATGCAATTAATTCATATATCCAACAATTACTTTTTTGAAATGTCCATATTAATTCAACTTGCAGTTCTAGTGACTCAAAGTGGCCACTCATCTTGCCGTATCAGATGGCGTTCGCTGTTGAACTGTCTCCTTGCTGTGACCCCAGCCAGACAGTTGGTACTCTACACAACGTACAGTTTCGTCTCGTGAATATAATGTAGTGTGTCTATTGGGTTTGCAACGTGTTTATGACAGGCGAATTAGAGGCAGGATAGGGATATTTATATTTTTTCGAGAGAAATAAAATAATGGCATTCGTTGGCATCAACGCATTATATGCTGTAATATCGAGGGGAAACACTTCGGCATATCAAATCATTTTTCGAGAAAAGTTTTCCAATTTTCATTACGTTGATGGTCAATATTTTGGGCGCATATTAAAATAGAAGCATAAGTGTGAGGATAATTAATTGAGTAGCTCATTTTCAAACATATTCCTAATTAATTTGCATCCGTTATTTTTTGTGAACATTCCTCGTACGGTCAACCAACGGTCGACCGCGAGCAGAGAATCAGCGTAATAATAGTTTCTAAAAAGAAACAATGAATCTCGCTTGTCATAAACAAGTCGCAAATTCAAGAGATACATCACATGTCTTTACGAGACATGCTTTTACTTACTTTAGAGTATCAGTGACCGAGCTCGATAGCTGGAGTCGCTTAAGTGCGGCCAGTATCCAGTAATCGGGAGATAGTGGGTTCGAGCCCCACTGTCGGCAGCCCTGAAGATGGTTTTCCGTGGTTTCCCATTTTCACACCAGGCAAATGCCGGGGCTGTACCTTAATTAAGGCCACGGCCGCTTCCTTCCACTTCCTAGGCCTTTCCCATCCCATCGTCGCCATAAGACATATATGTGTCGGTGCGACGTAAAACAAAAATAGCAAAAAAAATAGAGTATCAGTGTATGATTGTGATTAAAACAAGGAGAAAGCTTGCACCACCGAACGCCGTCTTAGTAGTCAATCAATACTGATCTGCAATTAGGGCAGTCGCCCAGGTGGCAGATTCCCTATCTGTTGCTTTCCTAGCCTTTTCCGAAATGATTTCAAAGATATTGGAAATGTATTGAACATCTCCCTTGGTAAGTTATACCAATCCCTAACTCCCCTTCCTATAAATGAATATTTGCCCCAGTTTGTCCCCTTGAATTCCAACTTTATCTTCATATTGTGATCTTTCCTACTTTTATAAACGCCATTCAAACTTATTCGTCTACTAATGTCATTCCACGCCATCTCTCCGCAGACAGCTCGGAACATACCACTTAGTCGAGCAGCTCTTCTTCTTTCTCTCAATTCTTCCCAACCCAAACATTGCAACATTTTTGTAACGCTACTCTTTTGTCGGAAATCACTCAGAACAAATCGAGCTGCTTTTCTTTGGATTTTTTCCAGTTCTTGAATCAGGTAATCCTGGAGAGGATCCCATACACTGGAACCATACTCTAGTTGGGGTCTTACCAGAGACTTACATACACTCTCCTTTACATCCTTACTACAACCCCTAAACACCCTCATAACCGTGTGCAGAGATCGGTACCCTTTATTTACAATCCCATTTATGTGATTACCCCAATGAAGATCTTTCCTTATATTAACACCTAGATACTTACAATGATCCCCAAAAGGAACTTTCACCCCATCAACGCAGTAATTAAAACTGAGAGGACTTTTCCTATTTGTGAAACTCACAACCTGACTTTTAACCCCGTTTATCAACATACCATTGCCTGCTATCCATCTCACAACATTTTCGAGGTCACGCTGCAGTTGCTCACAATCTTGTTACTTATTTATCACTCTATAGAGAATAACATCATCCGCAAAAAGCCTTACCTCCGATTCCACTCCTTTACTCATATCATTTATATATATAAGAAAACATAAAGGTCCGATAACACTGCCCTGAGGAACTCCCCTCTCAACTATTACAGGGTCAGACAAAGCTTCACCTACTCTAACTCTTTGAGATCTATTTTCTAGAAATATAGCAACCCATTCAGTAACTCTTTTGTCTTTTCCAATTGCACTCATTTTTGCCAGTAGTCTCCCATGATCCACCCTATCAAATGCTTTAGACATGTCAATCGCGATACAGTCCATTTGACCTCCAGAATCCAAGATATCTGCTATATCTTGCTGGAATCCTACAAGTTGAGCTTCAATGGAATAACCTTTCCTAAAACCGAATTGCCTTCTATCGAACCAGTTATTAATTTCACAAACATGTCTAATATAATCAGAAAGAATGCCTTCCCAAAGCTTACATACAATGCATGTCAAACTTACTGGCCTGTAATTTTCAGCTTTATGTTTATCACCCTTTCCTTTATACACAGGGGCTACTATAGCAACTCTCCATTCATCTGGTATAGCTCCTCCGACCAAAGAATAATCAAATAAGTACTTCAGATATGGTACTATATCCCAACCCATTGTTTTTAGTATATCCCCAGAAATCTGATCAATTCCAGCCGCTTTTCTAGTTTTCAACTTTTGTATCTTATTGTAAATGTCATTGTTATAATATGTAAATTTTATTACTTCTTTGGCCTTAGTCTCCTCCTCTATCTCGACATTATCCTTGTTACCAACAATCTTTACATACTGCTGACTGAATACGTCTGCCTTTTGAAGATCCTCACATACACACTCCCCTTGTTCATTAATTATTCCTGGAATGTCCTTCTTGGAACCTGTTTCTGCCTTAAAATACCTATACATACCCTTCCATTTTTCACTAAAATTTGTATGACTACCAGTTATGCTTGCCATCATGTTATCCTTAGCTGCCTTCTTTGCTAGATTCAATTTTCTAGTAAGTTCCTTCATTTTCTCCTTACTTCCACAGCCATTTCTAACTCTATTTCTTTCCAGTCTGCACCTCCTTCTTAGTCTCTTTATTTCTCTATTATAATAAGGTGGGTCCTTACCATTCCTTACCACCCTTAAAGGTACAAACCTGTTTTCGCATTCCTCAACAATTTCTTTAAACCCATCCCAGAGTATGTTTACATTTTTATTTATCGTTTTCCACCGATCATAGTTACTTTTTAGAAACTGCCTCATGCCTGCTTTATCAGCCATATGGTACTGCCTAACAGTCCTACTTTTAAGACCTTCCTTTCTATCACATTTATTTTTAACTACCACAAAAACAGCTTCATGATCACTAATACCATCTATTACTTCAGTTTCCATATAGAGCTCATCTGGTTTTATCAGCACGACATCCAGGATATTTTTCCCTCTGGTTGGTTCCATCACTTTCTGAATCAGCTGTCCTTCCCATATTAACTTATTTGCCATTTGTTGGTCATGCTTCCTGTCGTTCGCATTTCCTTCCCAATTTACATCTGGCAAATTCAGATCTTCCGCTACAATCACATTTCTTTCCATGTCGTTTCCCACATAGCTGACTATCCTATCAAATAATTCTGAATCCGCGTCAGTGCTACCCTTTCCCGATCTGTACACTCCAAATATATCAAGTTGCCTATTATCTTTAGAAATGAGCCTTACACCTAGAATTTCATGTGTCTCATCTTTAACCTTTTCGTAGCTTACAAATTCTTCTTTCACCAGAATCAACAACCCCCCTCCCACCATTCGTATCCTATCTCTACGATACACACTCCAGTACCGTGAGAAAATTTCTGCATCCATTATATCATTTCTCAGCCATGATTCAACTCCTATTACAATATCTGGTAAATATATATCTATTAAATTACTTAATTCTATTCCTTTCTTTACAATACTTCTACAGTTCAACACTAACAATTTTGTCATTCCTACTTGATTTCCAGTTCCCTGTTCCCTTATCACCGCTCTTATACTGTAAGACGAGTGCTCGCCCTGAGCCAGGACCACAAGTTGAATTATATTTGATATTTCAAAAAGTACTTATCCGATGTATTAATTAACTACATATCTGTTATCAGAAGAGAACGAACTTCTCTACCAATATCATAAATTACTATAGTTTTCTCTTTTTCTTGTTAGTCTTTTACCGTCGCCCAAACACATCGAAGGTTTTCGGTGACGGAAGAATGGGAAAAATCTGGGATTGGGGAGATAACGGCCGTGACCTTAATTAAGGTACAGCCCCAGCATTTGCCTAGTGTGAAAATGGGTAACCACTGAAAACCATCTTCAGGGCTACCGATGGTGGAATTCGAACCCACCATCTCCCGAATGCAAACTTACCTGGTCTAAATTCTTTTGAAAATGAAGTTAGTGTAAATATCTCCGTTATTAGTAATACTACAGCAGAATGTATCACAATATGTTATGAGCCCCTTAATACTGTCTGCTTCAAATTTCTCATACATGGCAGACGCTGCCCGTCCTCTGCAATACAAGGGCTTCATCTGGCTAACGTTATCCACACGATTTTTTTTAAGTAATGCACCTACTTGTAGACAGATACACAGAAAAGCATAGCTGTAAGCTTACATTCTGGAGACAGTGGATTGGAACACACATGCATACACACACATGTCGACAGCCCTGAAGATGGGTTTTCTGTTTTTTCCACATTTTCACTCCAGACTAATGGTGGGGGGCGTACCTTAAGGCCATGGTCACTTCCTTCCCACTCCTACCCTTCCCTATCTCACCGTCGCCATAAGATCTGTGCCGATGCGACGTAAACCAAATGTTAAGTAAAAGAAAAGCATAGACAGAAATCGGATTAATGGCATTAAACTGGGCTGAATTAAACTCGAAGTATTACTTAGAAATGTATTATATTGTGTATTATCAATGCACTGTTACGATTCTGGAATGAAACCGGACAATAAAGGAGATGTTATTTGGCTCATTTTCCGAACGACTTTTACATGGAAGGTACCCGTCTTTGACAAATAGGGGAGAGGTTTGTTGATTGAGCACGCGAATTATGATCCAAAAGTTAGAGAGCTATGCGGACCGAGTATGGCGCGATCATGCAGTTAAAGAAACCGTTCTTGAAATGTCTCCTACCGTCCCTCCATAATCAGAATTGCTTTAACCGTGAATAGCGAAATAGCGGCGGACGCAGACGCATTCTTCTACTGGTACTCGTGTTTGTGCTGCATGGATTTTCATGAGCAGCGAACAATATTAGATTTTGTCAGTGTATGTGGAGAACACATTCGGAGAATTCAGCAATGCTAATGGCAATGTACCGCGACTCTGTGATAGTGAAGTTAATATTGTTTGCGTGTATCGTCTTTATAAAGCGGGTCGAGTATCAATTGCCGACAATGAGCTCTAACTCAACTTTGACTGCAAGAACGGATGAAATCCTTAATCGACAGAATTGCATTCAACCACTGAAGATATTGCTAACTGAGGTATCGGTGTCCAGATAAGTGGATAATAGTACTTTCTCCATATCAGTGCGCCTGCATATCAGTCCCTACTAGCCTTAGATATTTCCGCAAATACTATACTTTCCACCTATTCACCCAAGCTAGTCCTCTGAGACTCATATCCTTTTCCACGGATAAAATGACATCTGAGCCTGGCTGAGTAGCTCAAACGCTAGAGCGCTAGCTGGCCTTCTGAACTCAAGTTGGCACGTTTTATTCTAGATCAATCCGGTGCTATTTGAAGGTGCTCCAATACGTCAACCTTGTTTCGGTAAGTTTACTTTCACGACTGTGTAGGGACTATTGTGGTAAACATTCCAGCACCTCGGCGTAGTTTGTTAGACAAGAAAGCGATGTTATTGATATTAAAAGGACATTTGAAGGGACGTCATTTTGCATCAACAAATGGCCATACAAAGGTAATTTAGGGACATGAAAACAATGTTACTGATATTGCATCAGCGAATGGTGTACATAGAGCAATGGAGGAGGAATTACAGGAGGTTGCAGCATTGCTTCCGGAAGCTTTGTATACGGTAGCAGCAGTATGTAGTCGCCAAGTGGGATTACTCCGAAAGCGGCTTTGCATCGATATTGTAAGGAATTCACGAAAAGAAACTAAATACATGATCCATGAACGTTTGGACCTTCATCTTTTTTTTTTTTTTGCTAGGGGCTTTACGTCGCACCGACACAGATAGGTCTTATGGCGACGATGGGATAGGAAAGGCCTAGGAGTTGGAAGGAAGCGGCCGTGGCCTTAATTAAGGTACAGCCCCGGCATTTGCCTGGTGTGAAAATGGGAAACCACGGAAAACCATCTTCAGGGCTGCCGATAGTGGGATTCGAACCTACTATCTCCCGGATGCAAGCTCACAGCCGCGCGCCTCTACGCGCACGGCCAACTCGCCCGGTGGACTTTCATCTTCTTCCGTTCATTCTTCTCATAGAAAGTTGGTGACCGTCATCAAGTAATTATACCTACTTTTCAATTCTCTGTCGGAGTTGCCGTATCGTGAATATCGAACCAATGTTGGAGGTTCCGTACCCGTGATAACCATCTCCTCCTACATCCACGATTCCATTTTATTCCATCTCGTTGTGCCTTTTTTTAAAATGTTATTTGTTCGTGGCGTCGACCTCTAAAGATCTTTTGCCACCATATAATATGAACCTGCGTGTAATTGTAATTGCGGAAGTGTAAAGTGTTGAATGTGAGGAAAGGAACGTCAAGAACGACACAAACACCCAGTCCCCAGGCCAGGGATATTAATCATTTACAATTAAAAACCCCTGACCCGGCCGGGAATCGAACCCGGCGCCACCGGGTGACAGGCGGACGCGTTGCCTCCTATACCGCGGAGCCGGACAGTTGTATGTGTCAGTTCGAAAATTGTGACCGAAATAGGCTTTTTTCCTATGTTTCACGAGGGCAAGAACTTCGGATGATTTTCCGGCATAATTATAAAATAAACAATTGCCAATTAAGAATTAGCACATCACCCATCACGCGTACTCACTTCAGCCATAAGAATTCGAATGTCAACTTGTCGAAAGGAACGCTATAAATTGATAATAGCTTAATAGGTGATTACGATTACAGATTGCAAAACGGAAAAATAATGAGACCTCTTAATGAAGTTCAGTATAATGTTCATTGCTTGAAATGATTTAGAGACATAGTAAAGCAGGAAGTAGTTTTATATCCGCATGTGGAGAAGAGTACTGTGAGATAACTGGCAACTATCCAGCAGCGAACTTCTAGTTTATTACTGATCTAACCATGGAAGTTAACGTCAGCTCAGTGGTTATTAAACGAGCCCTCTGTGTTCCGAGCTTTGTAAAACCCAGCAAGAGTAGAAATGCGTAAGAGAGTGACCACCTCTATGGAGGTAAATCAGTTGATCATTATGGCGGTACACTCAAAATACCTGGAATTTGGAATAATAGCGCATGGAGTTTAAAAACATACTTCCAATCAATAGACACAACTCACCGGTCGGTGATTAAAGTATGATGCGACAACATACTGGCTTCCCGCGACACCCTAGACTGAGTGTTTAGTACAGCAGGAGAAATGTAGTGCAGTACTCCCGCTTCGAATGGAACGGGAGAGTTTAAATTTTATAGCTCAGTAAAATCAGTTACCGGTATTTAAAATGTAGTAATAATTTAATGTTTTTATTAATTTATTTAAATTCACTCTTAATTCTATTCATTTACTTTATTTTAACTTTCTTCCTTTCTTTCTTTCTTTCTTTCTTTCTTTCTTTCTTTCTTTCTTAATCTGCTTACCTTCCAGGGTTGGTTTTTCCCTCGGACTCAGCGAGGAATCCCACCTCTAGCACCTCAAGGGCAGTGTCCTGGAGCGTGAGACATTGGGTCGGGGGATACAACTGGCGCTCAGGCGGCCTCACCTCCTATGCTGAACAGGGGCGTTGGTGGGGGATGGGAAGATTGGAAAGGATAGGTAAAGAAGAGGGAAGGAAGCGGTTAGGATGGTTAGGTACCATCCCGGCATTTACCTGGAGGAGAAGTGGGAAACCACGGAAAACCACTTCCAGGATGGCTGAGGTGGGAATTGAACCCACCTCTACTCAGTTGATCTCCCGAGGCTGAGTGGACCCAGTTCCAGCCGTCGTACCACTTTCCAAATTTCGTGGCAGAGCCGGGAATCGAACCCGGTCCTCCTGGGTTGTCAGCTAATCACACTGATGACTACACCACAGAGGAGGACTTATTTTAATTTTAACTAATTATTTTACTTCAGAGTCTAAATATTGTGGGTAAGTGCGAGAGAGAGCCTAGAGCTCAAACTTCGCCACCGAACTAGACACTAATAAATAAATAAATAAATAAATAAATAAATAAATAAATAAATAAATAAATAATATACCAACAGCTACACTGTATAATATTGATCATATTTCCTATATTTTTTAACTGTATGCTCAACATAGCAGTGTAATTCTGTTTCGTAAATAGTCTTCCATACCTGATTTGCGGGCCACCAAAAGTGTATTGGAGAATCAGAGAAGTCTGTTATGCTCTCACTCTGAATGATACAATAATTGATTAAAATCTGCCCTTTGACTAATCTGAAGGGGACACCCCGATCTTTAACCGATGGCAGTTACACGGTTGTACTGCGAGTTCAGGTGTTTGATTGCGGAAGATAAATGCACTATCCGCTGCGAGCTCTAGTTGTTCAATGCCTGACGTCGTTGACTCGCGATTCCCCTTCTATTTTTTAACAATGAATTATATATTCTCTAAAGGTACCTTAATTACTTCGAATAAATAGTAACGGAGTTCAAAAGAATATTCACCTTGGATAAGCAACGTATTAGTGATGCAATTTTTGTTCGTTGATAAAAATTACATCTAGAATCTTAGTAAATGAAAAACACGTTAATAAACTGATACGATGAAATATGGCATCTTGAAAAATTGATATCATCTCCAGTATTTACCGCATTGCTTGTATTTATTCTGCAGTATTAACAGTCGAGGTTTATGAAAAAGAAGCAACAATCCAAAAAGGAGTGAGTCAAGGTAATTTTTTCCCTCTCCTTTTCAATGTTTGTATAGAACAGAAGGCAAAGGAAATCAAAAATGAATTTGGAAAAACTCTGTGATTTGCCGATAATATTGTTTTTTATGTGAATCTGCAGATGATCTCTGGAAATTGCTGGATGGTATGTAGAAGGAGTAGGCAATACATCCGAAATAAGACCAAAACAAAAGTACTGGAGTGCAGTCGAACGAAGTCAGGCGATGTAGGAAATATTAGATTAGGAAATGAAGTCTTAAAATAAGTAGATGAATATTGTTACTTGGGTAGTAAAATAACTGATGGTGGCATAAATAATTAGGACGTAAAATACAGACTAGCACAAACAAGAAAAACCTTTCTTAAGAAAAGAAATTCGCTAACATCCAACATTGATATAGGAATTAGGTTTATGTTTTTGAAGATTTTTTTCTCGAGCGTGGTATTGTTTGGACGATAAAAATAGACGATAGTCTAACTAGCTCAGAAAGAAAGTATAAGCTTTTGAAATGTGTTATTATAGAAGAATACTGAAGATAATAATAATGCTATTTGCTTTATGTCCCACTAAATACTCTTTTTACTGTTTTCGGAGACACCAATGTGCCGGAATTTTTGTCCCACACGAGTTCATTTACGTGCCAGTAAATCTACCGACGCGAGGCTGACGTATTTGAACACCTTCAAATACCAACGGATTGAGCCAGGATCGAACCTGTCAAATTGGGGTCAGAAGGCCAGCTCCTTAACCGTCTGACCCATTCAGCCCGGCAAAATGCTGAGGATGAGGTGGGTAGATGTAATCACGAATGAAGAGATAGAGAATCGAATTGGTGGGAGGAGAACGATTTAGCTAAATTTGATGAGAAGAGGAGAGAGAATGATAGGGCAAGACATCCAAGACTTGTTCAGTTGGATTTTGAGGGAAGTAGAGGTTGACTGAGGTATGAATATGACAAACAGATTAGAATAGACGTAGTAATTACGTAGAAATGAAAAGGTTAGCACAGAATGGGGTGTCATGGATAGCTGCATCATACCAGTGTATGTACTGGTGACCTAAACAACAACAACAACAACAACAACAATAATGTATTTAATTGAAGTAGACTTTAAGCTTACTGAGTCGTGTCGAATATATCCAGCATATATCGAAGATATGTCAAGTACAGAAAAAATTACCAACCGGATACCGGTGAAACCTTACAATTTATTACGTTAGCTCAGTCGGTAGGGCATTCGACGCCACGAAGTTTCACGAAGTTTAACTTCGGTATTTTCTTTTAGAAGTACTTTCGTAAAATACAATTTACAAGGCATTGAGTTCAAATTCAAGTTAGCCACCTGCCCTAAAATCGAAAATAAATAAATCATATTTATTTGAATCTTCAACGAAGTCACGTCAGTTTAGAGATGGTGAACTTTCAAGATGTTTTCCTTTAAGTTATCCTGTTCTTGCATCAAGTAACAACGTTATTATGAAAATACACACATGCAGTAAGTTGTAACATTTCCGTATGACCAACTTCGAGCAGGCGAACAAGGTGTGGAAGTGGTCATTCTTTTATCTTTCTGAAACCATCAGTTTTAGTATAACCGACAGAGACCGAAAGGTTATGTTGTATTAAAATCATACGATGTTGAAAAAATATTTTGTAAAAAATAACTCAATTTCTGGGCAGTAATTCTTCATCTCTACAATAAAATGAGGGCCATTTTTATCAATCTCCTTTAGGGGCCGATGATCTTCGAAGTTAGGCACCTTAAAACAACAAGCATCATCATCAGCATTATCAGCCTCCTTTAATGACTTACTAACTATAAAATTTTAACGCTATATTTTCGAATCTGAAATCCGAAAGCATATTAACGTAATGCCAGAGTCATTTACTCGTATAAAGCACGCATCAGCAGTGTTCGGATTTCCTGAACGAATTCATGTCAACGATATTCATTTCTTACCCGTGAACTACACTTCTTTTCGCTCGGGAGTGGAAGTTTGATTTGAAACTTTTTTTATTTGCTAGTTGCTTTACGTCGCGCCGACACAGATAGGTCTTATGGCGACGATGGGACAGGAAAGGGCTAAGACTGGGAAGGAAGCGGCCGTGGCCTTAATTAAGGTACAGCCCCAGCATTTGCCTGGTGTGAAAATGGGAAACCACGGAAAAAAAAACATTTTCAGGGCTGCCGACAGTGGGGTTCGAACCTACTGTCTCCCGAATACTGGATACTGGCCGCACTTAAGCGACTGCAGCTATCGAGCTCGGTGATTTGAAACTGATCACGGAGACAACGACTATATCGACACAGAATTTGTGTTTACTTTGATTTGCTATTAGTCTTACATAGCACTGACTGAGACAGGTTTTAGGGCGACGATAGATTAGGATACGACCAGGACTGGAAAGGAAGCGACCTTGGCCTTAATTAAAGTATAACCACAGCATTTGCCTGGTGTGAAAATGAGAGGACATGGATATCCGTCTTAATAGCTGCCGAGAATGGAGTTCGAACCCACAGTCTCCTAAATACAAGCTAACAGCTAGGCCCACATGGAGCAAAATGCGAAGTCAACAAGCTTGGTGACAAAATTAAAAGGAGCTTCAGGGCAATAATTTTATTTTTGTAAACTGAATACAAGGAAATTGAGTCAATTCTGCGACTGGGGAAAAGAAAAGTATGCAACGAATGTGCAAATAACCAACCTTTGATCGTTTTTGGTTAGGCACTCGCATCTTACGTTCAAGGTGCTGCGATTATATCCCGGAAGATTTGGTTTACGTTAGGGAGTACTTGGGAGAACTGTGTATGTATATTTGGAAAACCACTTTCAGTGATGAATTCTGGTAGATGAGTGTTTCAGATCGATTTTAAAGATTTGCTGAAAGTACATTATGGATATTCTTTTTTGGTATACTATAGGTTTAATATCGCTCTAAACCCGTCATGGAGATAGGAAAGGGCTAGGACTCGTGTCCTAAAATTCGATACAACTTCAGCAGTGAAAGCAAGAAACCATGGAAAACCATATCCCTGATGTGAAAGTAGGAAACCAAGTAAGAACGGCGTAGTGAAGCCACTTACTATATTACTACCTTAACAATGTTATTATCATATTACCATCAATATTGTTATTTACGCCTCGTTAAATAATATTGCGGATTTAGAAGACACCAATGTGCTGAAATTTTGTTACGCAGGAGTTATTTCACGTAGCGGTAAATCTACTATCACAAGTCTTTCGTATCCGAGTACGTTCGAATACCAGCGGTCTGAACGGAAGTCGAACGCGCCTACTTGTAGTCAGAACGCCAGTGTTCTACTTTTGAAGTCATTCAACCCAGCTTTTGGATTCTGACTGATGTTATGAGGTGGAGTGTCTTACACCAGTTTCACTCTACAATAAGCTATTAGCGGAACAAAGATCGAATGATGAATTAATCCATTAACGCCCGGTGTCCTATAATTTACAAAGTATTCAGTAGTGAATTCATTGCTGAAATGTGTATTTTCGTGCTAGAGGAGAGAAACATACGTTCATTTATTGATAATATGAACTGTATTCGTAATTTATTGAACACCAACTTACTCATAGGTGGCTCACTTCTTTCATACCTCGAGTGGTAGGAATTCTGTTGTAATCGAATACTATTTTATATTTTACCATTTCAAGTTATTTTATAAATCGATTCACAAACGAAAGTTGCATAGTGGTGTCCTCAAAACTGATATTTCAATTATTGACAGAAATTAATAAGGATTTCCATACTGAATAGAAAGCGCATTGCTGCTCATAGGGCTTAGCGTCCTGTTTTGAGAGCAGGCCATTTTGCCCAAACTACGAATAGTGCTCTGCAAAAATATTTGTGTTTTCCTAAATGTAGCCATGGTAATATGTATTAATAAAGTTAAATATATTGTGGGTATAATCTGGGCTTTGGTGGATTAGTGATAAGTTTAATGAGTTATTAAAGTGACTGTTATTGATGACAATCCCACTCTCTTAACATTTTTGCTAAAACACTTTAACTATAGTGAAATTGCCCTAAGATGTGAATCTACCTCTGTTTTAACATTAGATATCTTCCGACTTACACGCCATACTGACCAAATTAATAAAATATTGAAATAATATTAGCATCTATTGATAATTTACCCTGAATGCTCTGAATAATAGATTGAAAATTCTAATTTCAAACAAAAATTGTCTTCCGCAGAGAAAAAAATACAATAAAACAAGAATGTTTGGACCATTTAAGGTACGTTTACTGAGTATTTTCCATGCGGAAAAGAATGGCGAGGAAAATATTCATTGTGTAAAGTGAGTTTCAGAGTGTTCAGAGTCTTGAATTTGACTCATCGGGACCACAGTTTCGTGTCCTGTTCGAGTAGATGAATTCTAATCCTATACCTTTAATTATCTTGGTTCGGGAACTGGTTATTTGGCTGTCACAAACATTAATGCAACTCCTACTCGACCCACCCTCTCCGGAGGGTCTGCCTTATAAGGGTTGCAAGAGGCTAGCAATATACACTTGACATAATTATTTGGGATTTATAACGGATAACATGACCTTCTCATCATGGCTACGATCATGTAAATACACGAGCGCAAAGAAGCAGCATACAGTAAGAAATATCATTTTGAATCTATATAAATATAGTTGTAGAGGTCATCTGTATGTAATTTTTTTTGCCAATTTTTCAGATATTCGTTTTAGATAACTCAAGACCGTATCAGTGTTTTTTAGCTTTCTTGTCTGTTTGTCAGTCCGTCCGTCTGTTAAAGAATCACGTCGAAACGGTTTGATAGATATCGATCAAAATTCATATTCAGAATATACTCATCCAGGGGAAGGTTCAAATATGCATATCATATACAAATTACTGAATAGACTGGGGGTTTATAGGAAATCCGGAAAAAAATTTCTTCCATTTTCTCTTATGCTATTGATTTCGTGTATAGCCTAATCTGTGGACTATATGTGAAAACGTCCCTTCATTTAAAACAACGTTTGTTATGTACATAATTTCGCTTTCTCTTCAACAGATGGAGAAAATTATTATTTTCTGCGGGTTTTACGCTCTGCATTGAGTGATCGACAGACCGACCTACAGGTTTCCATGGCAACGTCTGCGGCTGCTTGCCAGCAGGGAAGTAACCTGCCAGTTTCGTCACCATTCCTGTAAACTCGTGGTTGTTCCTTGAGTAGAAGGTCAGAGAGACGTAAAGCTGCCATTCTGCGGGATATTGTGGAATACCGTTCGAGGTTAAAATCGTCTTCGAATAGCACTAAAGGTGCTGTTAATATTTGACGAATACCGTGGAGTGTAGCCCATTATTTCACAACGTAAGGTGTTTTTTTACTGTATTTCTCTTCTACTTCTGTTTTATGCTATAATTTCTAGCTTCTGTGTTGTCTTTTTGCCTTAAGTAGTAACACCATAAGTCATCTTACCTGTTTATCTAGAAATACCTGCACCTAAATTTCTCCTCTGTTATTGTCTTCTTATACCCGTAACTGATACCACAATTTAGTGAGGGACATTTCATTTTATAATTCATCCACTTGGTATTTACATAACTTTAGTATCCGACTGTACTCATCATAATCCTATTTTCTATTATTTTCAACTTTCTTAGCTGTAATACTTTCTTCCTTAATTACTCCGTATGCATGTGAGTGCTGATCCAAAAACCTGGACACTCTTTCCTTTGAGAAAAAATTCCTAGCTGTTCAAATGTGTAACTTTTTGTTCCCGAAAGATATAAAAATATAGAGGCAATTTTAATGACGGTGCATATTTTCTTTTCGGAGCAATAGATGGCTAAAAGGTAAGTCATATCACAAACATATCAAAAACAGATAATACAATCACCGCTGAATTGGGTGAGATCTACGACCTTGGACCTATGATTTGTTGTCATATCTCGATCTCTTATACGATAGATGGGGCTGAATTTCTGGATTAAAATCAAATCTATCCAACTTGATTGTGACTAGAATTAGGAAAAGGGGCCTGTCTTTGAAATAAAATCTCCCGATCTCTGTTGTGAAGCCTGTGAGCCTGTCGTTATAGTAGAAACTCCCGAACTAGATTATGAATGGCAGTAGGAAATGTGGCCTTCCATTATCATCAAAACTCCCCAACGCGCACCTTACATCGGAGACAACGGAAAAAACAAAACAAAAAAATGGGGTCTTCCCCGTTTTGTTTCTCGGATTGCGCTAATAGACGTGCATTTTAATATATCTTACTCACTGCTTTACGTAGAAATCCGTATACAGTGTAGAATACCGTGGCGAAGCACTGGTACATTTGCTAGTTAACACTAAGTATTGAGGCCTGAATTTGAGGGATGACGACCAAAACTTGAACCAAAGAAATTCAGTAACATCACAGGCTAGCTTTGTATCCAGCGAGCTGATCTAAAGATTATACTATAGCAGTGTAGAATATCATTGGAATCACGCTGTGACTTTGAATTGTAGAAAAGTGGCTCAATAGGACGATTCAGGTCAGCTCATTAAGAATAATTACCCTTCATTAGCATTTCAACGGAGCTAAATTTATTTCCAAGAAAATTACCTTAGACCTCGCTAACTTGAAATGCCAGTGGTACTGGATAGTTCATATTTTATGCTACTCACTAGCAGATAATCTTTTGTATACCTCGGACTGCTTTGTGATGTCTATGTACTGGCAAACAGAGATTCAGATTCTGGAAAGAAGTGCCAAATTCTATCTCCACAGAAGTGCATCTCTTTTCATTCTCAAACTCCTTGAAAGGACGCGGAAAGAAAGAGTCAGCTGCTCGAATCAGGATGATAATGAATATCTTTGTTTAATTTGTGTGTTTATTTTGTGCATTAATTTTAGGCATGGATAATTTCATGTCATGTTTGCCGAAATTTGACGGGTGTCGTGGTGGGTTCGTTGTTTTACCCTTCACTGCTCAGTTTTTAATTCTTGATAAAAGAATATGGTTGTTTACTAAGGATGTATTAATTCTTGAAAAAATAGTAACAACATTGCATTTTTAAATGTTACGGATTAAAATGCGCTTTGTGTCTCAGGATGAACACTGTGCACCTAGAAGACAAAATAGAATGGGCTACGCACTACAATACTTTGAAGATAAAAATGTTTTATTTCAGACATTTAAAAATAATTTCATTAGAACGAATTCCCTGAAGCACAAATCACTACGATAAAGAAAATGTTAAACATGTTTGAATAATCAAAATAAAAAGTATATTTAAAAAATTAGTATTAATGCATTTTTATGAAAAATGTTAAATGCACATCAGCTAAATTTATCACACACTATTTACTATTTGTATAATAATAATAATAATAATAATAATAATAATAATAATAATAATAATAATAATAATAATAATACCAGGCCAGTTGGCCGTGCGGTTAGGGGCGTGCGGCTGTGAGCTTGTATCCGGGAGAGAGTGGGTTCGAACCCCATTGTCGGCAGCCCTGAAGATGGTTTTCCGTGGTTTCCCATTTTCACATCAGGCTGTACCTTAATTAAGGCCACGGCCGCTTTCTACCCATTCCTAGGCCTTTCCTATCCCATCGTCGCCATAAGACCTATCTGTGTCGGTGCGACGTAAGGCAAATAGAAAATAATAATAATAATAATAATAATAATAATAATAATAATAATAATAATAATAATAATAATAATGGTGATTAAGCCAGCCAAGAGGTGTACCTGACTCTGACCTACAGGCCCCGGGTTTGATTCCCAGGCAGATCTGGGATTTTTACCTAGACACAGTGGCTGGTCGAGGTCCACTGAGCATAACTGATTACAATTGAGGAGCTAACTGACAGTGAGATGGCGGCCCTTGTCTAGAAAGCCAACAATAATGGCCGGTAGGATACGTTGCACTGACCAAACACCACTTCATAATCTGCAGGTCTTCTGGCTGAGCAGTGGTCACTTGGTAGATCAAATTCCCCCTCGGCAGTGCAAAGGGGATTATTAAAATTATAATGTGATTCCCCTAAATTCCTATTTACGATATTTATATTTTAACCTGCTCAGTCCGTATGTAGCATATGCTCTACATGTGGTTTTGTCTACTTACAATAAAACAAAATAATTTAAGGAAAAAAGTAATAATGGAAGGAAAGTCAACTCTGAGTCCTGATGTAGCATATATGCTACACGAATAAAACAACTTAGTGAAACACACTAATTTTCTATTGTGAATTTTTAAAAATTATTTGATCAAAATATAACACATCGAATGCATTAACAGGCTCGGGACTGAAGAGAATAGAAATCCATCACCACTATGTCTAGGTATCGCAAGAACTTTTTGCAATGCAGGTAATAATTTTACGTCAGTTAGTTTGCAATTATTTGGCATTGTTAACACAGATCAAATATTCGTTAAGCAAACACATAGACTAAAAAACAGTAAGATAACTTAAAATCCCTTCACTTAGTCCCCAAAGGAAAATCAAGTTGATGTAAAAAAATATATTATTGTATAGTTTTTATTGCGTATACAGTATTTGTCTACTTTGTAAATATTTATATTAGATATCTATTTTACATAGTTTGGATCTTTAAAATTCTCCATTAAAAAATTGCTGACTGCGCGGTGGTTCTGAGGAGGAACAAACTGTTTTCAATCAATTATTTGTTGTAAACAAACATATTTCCACTGAAATAATTATATTCTAAGTAACTCAGCGTATACTTTTCAATTGAAATTCATCAATCTAAACGCTTCTCAACAAGAGAAACACAGGGATTTGAATAATAGCGGTTGCCATGGAATCATCTATAAACCATTGTTGTATTTTTGTATTTGCTTGTGTCTAGTGGATGATTACATGGCCCAGGCCTAACAAGGAACACAATCCTCCTATGGAAGTATAGTTATTCACTTGTTAAGGGATAATCTTGGTCGTGGTGGTGGTGGTGGTGTTATTGTTGAGGAAGTACAGCTAGGCAACCAACCTGTTATCACTAATCAGAGGAAAATTTGGAAGGGGTCACTTGAAGGTATCGGCCAAAGAAGGACAAAGGTCGCAACAGGCGTGAAAATGAAAGACTCCCTAGGCCTTGCGAACATAAAACCTTCGTCGTCTGAAAAGAACAAAAGTTGACAAAGGGAGGTGGGATAGGATGGATGAAAATAAGGAACCTGGAACAAGTAATTAGAAGCAATGCCAGGATGCACCTAAGGGCCTCGTGGTTGCCAGCCCAGGTCCAAAATTAAGAGTCATTTGGGCCTCCTTTTAGTCGCCTCTTACGACAGGTGGAGGATATCGTGGATGTTATAATTCCACCGGCACCCACAGGGGATGCTAAGGGATACAAATAAAGGCATGGGTCTCGTGAGACCCACTGTACAGTGTATGGTTAAGGGACAAGTAATCAGAGTCAAGGGAGCACACAACGGTAAGCGCAAAAATAACGAAAATAGGGTGATAATCCAGTTCAGCTCTCAAAATGTCCGTTGTTAACATAACCTTCATGACTGTGTAATGTAAACTCTAGGCTGAGGATATAATATAAGGGAATGTTGCTTTCTCGAAAATCAAAGATCTTTCGAGATAATTTTTATGGAAGGTAAATACGGTAACTAATCCGCACTTATTAAATCAACACAATGGAGACCACATGAGGAGAAGTGGGAATGTCAATTTTTTTAAAAAATTCAGATAACTGTAAAAAATGAATGTGTATAGGCGAAAAAAGACATTATATTATATCACACTACTTTCAAAACGCATGGTGGTATTTTTCAATAAACTAGTTTTGAAATTTAAATTAGCTCTCCTTAAAAACTGGTATTCTTCCTTTTTACATGTTGTCTCCAAGTAATTGTTTATGTTTCGTTATATTTATGCAACTGTTAACATCGTGATCATAATCGTGAGCCCTTCAGTTTTGCATTTAATTTGAACCAAAGTGATGTGAGTTCCCGTTTCAAAATATGCCACATGCGTCCACTGGTATTTGAGTCGTGAATGCCTTAATGAATGGCGATCCCTGAATTGGGAAAGTACACTCATTTGCGACAAACAAAGAAATAAACAAACAAATAAGTAAATCAAATAAAACATAAAAATTGATCAATATGAAACAATGGTGCGTAGAAGACGAAGGTTACTACACTTTATCGTAATAGGCTGACATGTGGCTTATTTGCTGATTGCTCGAGCAGAAGAGCCACTATGGGACGTAAATTCCCCTCCCTCATTCATAGATGCAAGACACCGAATAAGTTCATTGTAACTGTGTGAGCCACAGAGATACATTGATTGAACACGTAGCATGCCCCAACGGTACATTCGACAAGACTCTGACCAGCTAGATTGAGAAAGGCCGCATCGTCGAACTGAGAGGGGCAAGTTGGAATTTTCGTCGCATTTCTGCCACTTGAACTGTTCTGACTACACTGTGCGTCGGTGTTGGACTCAGTGGGAACGCGAGGGTACACATACGCGTAAAGAAGGCTCGGGTCAACCAAGGTTGACAAGCAGCACGTTCCATCCTGCAATAGACTGTAAGCTCTCGACGGGCGTCACTGCTCATCATCCAGAGGCATTTCATGGCAGCTGGAGATACGTCTGTGTCCACCAGTACCATGCGCAGTCATCTACCAGAGTAAGATCTGTTGTGGCGGTATCCCTTACGACGTCTAAGATTACAACCTGACCACTACCGAGCACGTTTGAACTTCTGCCAAGAACAGGCAACATAGCAGCTTGCGTACTAGAGACGAGTGGTGTTCAGTGACGAATCACGATTCTGTCTGGATTCAGACGACCATGAAATCGAATATGGAGAAGTCCTGGCCAGCGCAGTGGTGTGCTCTTTATTGTAGAGCAGCACACCTCCCCAGCGAGATGTTATGGTGTGGGGTGCCATTCTCGCTCCCCATTGGTGCTGACTGAAGGAACTCTGGCGGCGTGCCTGTATGTCCAAGAAATTCTGCGACCGTGCATGCTTCCCTTTCGGGAGCACTTCGACAATCCCATTTCCCAGCAAGGAAATGCCCAACCTCACAAAGCCCGGGTATCTCTGGCCTTCCTTCAAGATGTCAACGTGCTTCCATCGCCAGCAAATTATCCAGACCTCTAAACCCTCGACTAGACTGGTTGGCAACTTCAGCTAATCTAGACGGTCAGTTGCGCCAGATATGGCGGAATATTCCTCAGAAGAACATCCAACAATGTATGCCTCCATGCCCGACTGTATCATCGCCTATCTCCGTGCTACGGATGGTCCAACAGAGTATCATGTGCATCTTCAAGTGTTTGGTTTTTCTGCAACAAATGCTTGGCGTGGGACAATATTTTGATGTTTTTATACTACTATGTCCTGTGCATGTATCCACTTACGTGCCCTTGCGATGACTCCTTTATGGTGCGAATTTATTTAAAACAGAATCATCAATTTTCCGTGTACTTTCCTCCTTTTGAGAAAATAAATATATACGAGATGTTGACCTCTGCAGGGGAACCTGTGACCCATCGCCTAAACACATGGACTTACTATGATAGACTCTGGTAGTAGTGTACATGCCATTCAAGTGTTCTAGTATTATAAATCGTCCTTATATGTCTATTTTCGCACTATAGCTAGTAGCTACCGCAGGTTCCGCAAATTACATTACAAGTTTTCGACAAGGCCTGTCACTGAAGCAGGTTATTGGCACAAATCACATTGCTTAGTTTTCCACTTAAAGGGATTCCTCTCTGACTGAATATTTTTCACTAAAGGATAAGATTTATTTATTTATTTATTTTTTTTGCTAGTTGCTTTACGTCGCACCGACACAGATAGGTCTTATGGCGACGATAGGACAGGAATGTGCTAGGAGCGGGAAGGAAGCGGCCGTGGCCTTAATTAAGGTACAGCCCCAGCATTTGCCTGGTGTGAAAATAGGAAACCACGGAAACCATTTTCAGGGCTGCCGACAGTGGGGTTCGAACCTACTATCTCCCGAATACTGGACACTGGCCGCACTTAAGCGACTGCAGCTATCGAGCTCGGTAGGATAAGATTTAGTGAAAAAGGGCGAATTATTAATGCCTTCTTGAACACTTTTCCGTTTGCCGAATAAACTCACATGCTATTGTATTGATGTTCATACTCTGCAATTTTTCTATGAAACATGAGTTTTGAATCTAGAGAGACCCTGTTATTGGTAACAGAATTGTGCACTTTATTGGTCCGTAAACCGTCCACTCGTTATAAAGTAAAATATAGTATTTGCTAATGACGTTGACTTGATGTGTCATGTGTGTGTGAAATGTAGATCAAGGATGTAATATACCCAGCGTTACCGAACGATTAATGCGTTTGAGCTGAAGATCATTTGTGAGAGAGATGTACTAGAGAGAGAAATTATGTTCATTCTACTGATATCTCGTCACACTGAGAGTTCATGGAAAGAGTATTCATTGACTCACTATTGTTGCATCCTGGGCAGTGGCGGTGGGCTCTCAGGAGCACATAAGCACGTGAACACCCACGTTTAATACATCTTTACGCATTCATGGATAATTTAAAACTTTCCTTTCTTTCGACCTGATTTCGACAATCGATCTAAAGCATTGGACTTCTATCGAAGCTCCGTTACACCGACAGTTGTTATTTTTGACTGACAGTGCAGTGAGCACACTGGATAATGCGCTATTGTGCTGAAAACTATACGCATGCGCAAAGCAGATGACGTCATGGTTTATGCACTGATATTCCCATTAGCGAGGAGCACGGTAAGGTACGTGCCTTGCCGTCTAGAGCCACCCTCAAACCAGTGGCAGTATTACAGTTGACCACAAGGCAGGGTTAGCCAGAGCCTCCCAGGAGCTACTATTGCATGTACATTGCCGGCAGATTTCGCTAGTAATTCTGAATAGGCATTTTCTGCCTCTTTGTGAACAGGTGTTCGTAATCGCGGGAAGACGTTTTCTTTACCTTGTGATTGCAATTAATTTCAGTGTTGTGTTTTGCTTCTCTGTTTGTATGGTTTGTAACCATGGTGTTCTTTGTGTAAGAGGAAATGAATTCAGTTCAGGTAATTTTAAACAGCGAAATATTAACCTATCAGGATAAGTTAGAAATTAAAACGCTTGGACCGGACAGATCAGATTTGATTGTCGAAAAAGTTACAAAAACTGACAAATGCGAGTATAGGCGTAAGTTTAAGAGAGAAGTGTAGGAAACACGCATGTGGCTCTGTGGAAGTAGATCTAGGAATGTGCTTTTTTTGTTTGCCCTGTTTACTGTTGAACAAAAAAAGAAGTGTATGGAATTGAGCTGGGTGCAAAGACCTTGCTCATTTGAGTGCAAAATAAAAAAATGGGAAAATTCTCAAGCACACCAAACCGCGAGTATTGAAATCTCTTATTCTCTGTGCTAGTGTTGTCTATAATTTCTAAGATGATGATAATTAACATCTGATACAGCAGAACCCTGATTAACTGAGATACTGTTGAGACTATTGGGGTCAATTCGGAAACAATTATTTTTTTTAAAATCGACCGGTAAATGCGGTACACATTATTTCTATGCTTCTCGTCATACCCAGGTGAACTTCATGCTATTTAAATACCAAGAATAGTTCTCGCATGCTTCAATGTTCGCAGTGCAGTAAAGTTATTATGAATTATGCTTTTGTTCTGCACTAACATAGCATGCTCCGGGTTCGATTCCCGGCCAGGTCAGAGATTTTTACCTGGATTTGAGGGCTGGTTCGAGATACACTCAGCCTACGTGATTACAATTGAGGAGCTATCTGACGGTGAGATAGCGGCCCTGGTCTAGAAAGCTAAGAATAACGGCCGAGAGGATTCATCGTGCTGACCACACGACACCTCATAATCTGCAGGCCACTGGGCTGATCAGCGGTGTCTTGATAGGCCATGGGGTTTGGTTTGGTCCTACACTAACACCCATGTGACTTCCATGCTATGTAAAAACCAAGAATAGTGCTCGCATCCTTCAACATTCGCAGTAGTAAAGTTATTATGAATTTTACTTTTGTTCTATACTAAAAGATTAGTCTAGTATAAAATTTACCCTCGGTTACAGGGGTTTTACCCTATTATTTGTTAAAAAGGAACCTACAAGGAGATTTTAGTGAACTGATTTATGCACCTCTGTTACTTTTTTGCTGATTTGTGACATGAACAAAAATGTTGTTGTAAACCCCCTTAAAATTTTGTCACGAGCCGCCACTGATCCTGGGTGAACCTCAAAGCCTTTGTTAGCTTGCTTTAAGCAACTGCATAATGGTTCAGATACCAATATCTGTTGCTGAAATAAAATGACTAAAATGTTTATCAACCTCAGTGCAGCAGTCAGTTAGTCGTCAGCCATCTCTTCCTGTGATAATGGGTTCGTTCTCAAACGATACTGGTAGTATATGAGGATGTTTAAATGCGTAAACTTTTACAAACAACTACTGTGGGACAAAAATCCGACACTGCAGTTCCTCTTAAGAACTACAGAAATTTAAAGAATATTATTCTTGTTATAAAATATTTTGAACGTACAGTGGTAAGGTCCTTAGTCACGTTAAAATCGTCATTCACATTTTTCTTAATATAATCAATGTGAACACAACAATCTTCAGACGCAGTTCATCTCACAGACTTTTATCATCTCATTTCGAAAGCATTTAACCGGCTTCGTACTGGAGTAGAGAGGATTATGCTCGGTCTAGATAAGTAATTTCACTTTTAGGACGGAGATGTGTTGCGTTTGAGATGGAGAATAGACTTCTTCTCCCACTCACTACACACTTTATACGAAGTGCCGGACATTTTCTCCCACATGTGGATACTGCTTAATCAATACAAAATTACAGTACATCTACATTTGGCCAGAATAAACATTGTTATCTGAAGAAAATCTATAATTTATACTGTATGTTTTTTTCTATTTTAAGTTTACAAAGTACACCAGATACCTTAGATAATGGCGATGATGGTAATAATAATAATAATAATAATAATAATAATAATAATAATAATAATAATAATAATAATAATAATAATAATAATAATAATAATAATTGTATCGGCGGTACACCTCCACGCCGCAAATTCAAATATTGCACCAGTTGAAACCTCTCTACAGGAGAAAGCCTGAACTTTAACAAACTGTATCTACTCAACGTTTTCTCAGAAGATGTCACTACTGTAAATTTGGTAATCTTGAAGTGTTCTGAACTGTGTCTATTTTGATTTGTGTTTGTTTGCTCCGTATCAAGAAGTTTGAACATTCTCTAACAGATGTTGCTACCCAAAACTATGGTAACACACTCTGGTGCAATGGAATGAACTTTCCTGAAGAAATATTGTATTCCTAAGTTTTATTTTTATTAAATTTTGTTCTGTGGTTTGTGGGTTGGCAATATAAATCCTTTCCTTCCGCCAGTTATGAAATTAGCGGATCATAAATTTCTGTAATTAATTTCCCACCAATAAGGTGTTTCCTCATCGTCTTGTGTATTAGTTTTTGCTGGTAGCCAATAACAGTTTGTGGGCGGGTTGTTATCATTCATGAAAGGTCACGAATGTTCCACGAGGGTATATAAACTGCTGATTTTCTTGTCTCGGTGCCACTTCAGTAACATCTTTCTCAGTGTGTGAATATATAGCAGGGGGCGGGAAGCGCCTCTTTCTTCAAACAGCAGCTCATCTACAAGGTAATGGCCTGTTAACATCTTCATTTCTTGCTAGCTCAGCAGTCTACTCTCGGGGAGGGTTCGAAACCTTTAATATGTAACCAATTCCTTTAAAAACGAAAATCACTTTTCTGTGTAAAATCTTCATATCTCTTTTACTGTAAAGCGGGGATAGAGAGTGCTTCACCCTCTCGAACTCCCCTTCATTTTGAAATTGAGGTGACTACGTTTTCATAACCGTTTCTTCTCTTCCTTATGCATTAAAGTTTTCTCATACGTGTCACCTCCCTAGCTTGGGATTAGCCCCTGTATATCGGCCTAGAGCCACTTAGGTTTTAAAAAGTGTATTAGGAGTGCAAACTACGCCTCCAGCCAATTTGGTATTTTGGGCCATGTAATTAACCTGTTTCTTTTCTGAGTAAGCCCAGTAGGTTGGCTACATGATACCCCTGTGTAAATGTGTAAGTTATGCCTGCAGGCAAGCGATTGTAAAAGTCGAGGATGCCTTAAATAGGCGTGAGTAACTGGGAGCCGGTTCGCTCGTTTCAAATTAGGTTTTGAGTGCCTCTTGAAGGCCGGAATTTATTTGGTGCGAGCAAGTGCTCTTTGATTTCAGGGGAATTCTGCCCCAGGTGGTCTGGTTGACTATGGGTAAAGTGGAGCTTGGAGCTCATGAATTATTCACTCGGGGCTTGAACCCCAGCAAATGTAATTTATTAACTTGTTTTCCTGCTACTTGGTACCTGTTTCTCTATTGTTATTATTTGTTGATTTTGAAAAGAAAATATAACCTTTGTTAAAGTTTTAAATTAACTTTGATTTGGTAGTTGAGACCTATTCCAGCCCCCACCTTCTTTCACCTCTGCAAAACCACAAAACTCCGTAACAAGTGGTAGCAGAGCGTGGTTGAATGGGTCTCAAATTGCCCCTTTTGACTTGCTTTGTTTCGAACTCTAACAATTTTCTTAGTTGCTGGCATTAATTTTTATTTTTCTAAATTTTTTCTGTCGTCATGTCCGGCCCTCGCGACGTCCTCCATCCAGGCTATTTGCGCAAGGAGGAATTGATCTATGAATTGACAACTAGAAATGTGCAATCTGGAGGCACCGTTGCAGTAGATTCCAATAAGCTTAAAGAGTCCCTTGATTTGCCAATTTCCATCCCCACTTTGGGAGAGAAAGGGATTGACAATGCTCTCTCCAATAGTTTTACATCCCCGAGTTAAGGTGGTTCGATCAGGCCATATTTCCCAGACCAATGCTCATCTCTTTCCTGGCTATCCCATTGACACTAGTGAATTTCGTATATCCCTGTTGCTGACCTAACAAAATACCGATTACTCTAAGATCTCCACAGACCATTCGCTGATGTCTGTTATATTGTATTTTATCTAAGAGAAGCTTCCTGTTATCATAGTTCTCTTTTAAGTGGACTGAGTGAGCTATTGGAATTGAAGCCAACTGGTTGCCATTGTTCAGTAACACAGTTTTCATACTTTTTTGTACTAGAGTCATAAATAAGCTCCAATCGTTTGGGTCAGCACCTACCTTGTTTATTAGGTCTGGAATGTTGTTGCAATAAACCCGCCTCTCTTCATGACGAAAGTACTGCGCAAGATATTTTTCCCTATTTCTGTAGAAAGTCACTGAAGTACCATCAGCAAGAAGATCTTGTTCTTTTAACCTGGAACTTAAAAAGTTAGCTGCATCTTTGGGGAGGTTCAAATCTCTTATTAGGGCCGATGACCTTCGATGTTAGGCCCCTTGAAACAACAAGCATCATCATCATCAATCTCTTATTAAGTCATTTAACATGGATTTTGTGAAGAGTACTGGTAAAGGCACTGTCAGATGTTCCCGATGTTTAATTACTTGAATAATCAGAAACTTCATTGTCGTCATTAGGAGGTGTGGGAACTGGAATATCAGGGCCATGAGGCACTGGTCTCCTAGCAGATTCCATGCTGAGGTATGTTATGACTTTTCTATTCTTAGCATTGAAACCATTGAACTTACAAGTACAAAAGTAGGTTTTAGGGTTCACGCCATACAATCGGTATACCAAAACGAAGCGCCCTTTCCTTCCCTTTTGTCCAATTTCTCAATTCTTTAACACAAATTCTGCACCCCGTTATGAGACACCCATGACTTGTTTTGATCTCCTAACTTTATTCCAAAATAACATTTATAAGCTTTAGCGGCAAATGATGTTATGTTCTGTCTCTGCTTTTTCACTACAAAACTACCAGAAATGAAACAAAACACATTTAGATTCTTCAAACACTGTTGCCTTTCCATACTCACAGAATCACAAAACAGAAACTGACAATAAATGCACTCGTATTCAAAGTAAACTTTTTCGTTTGGAAATCTAGCTGGTCACTTAGAGCTTTCAAATGAATTCACATCACAAAGGATTTAAGTGCTACCATCTGACAAAGAGTTCAACAATATTCTGCAGTGCTACCACCACATGTTTTAGGTCCAATAAATCGCATTCTTGGAACAAAATATTATTTTAAAACCAAAAGATAGTGTGTAGTATGCAATAACGTTACCGAGACCCAAAAATTAAGACTAAGACAGACAAAAACATTGGTGTGTGATACAAGTAAACGGATATAATATTTGGCATCTGGACATGCATATTAGTTCAAAATGATTCAAAAATTCAAAATAACAAAATCACTGTAGACCTGTGTTATTTATGTAAAATGTGGAAGATAGATAAAGAGAAGCAATATTGATAATCATTCATTATTCCTTATGTAATCTTGTTTAGAACTATAATATAACCATAATCAAAATTACATTACAAGGAGTGTTAGAATTTACAGGCAATAATGGAATATCCATTCTTAGAGTACTAGAAATAAAATATCCTCGTTGATTCAATGATTCGGGTGTTCTACACCTATCCGGTCTAGAAAACGAAGAAAAACGGCCGAGAGGATTCGTTGCACTAACGATGCGTCACCTCATAATCTGCAGGCCTTCGGGCTGAGCAGCGGTCGCTTGATAGTCCAAGGCCCGTCAGAGCTGTAGTGCCATGGGGTGTGCTTCTTTGTTGCCATTGTATAGTTACTGATAGGTAGATGAAACATATAATATAAAAACGAAATAAATATGTAACACGGTTGTATACATGTGGGTTATACTGAACATCCGATTTATTGAGAAAATATAAATGCTAACAACAGAATATTGAAGAAAGGCATAAAATGTATTTAAAATACAGATGTTTCATCCTTTGTGCAGCACCTTTCGTATTAGAAAACCGAACATTGAAAATAAGACGAGATGAAAGGAGAGTGCGTCGAAGTGAAAGAGAAGGTAAGATTATAGGCATAAGAACATTCTTAAGGGAATAGAAATGGTGGAACTTGTCATATGGAGTAGATTCTTTGTGCATCTTAACTCGAAAAGGACTCGCATGCTATTCACGCACCTCCACCCATATATAACATATTTTTAATATTTCTTTTATCACTTCATTCTACTTCTCTCTTTCCTCTTTGGTCTATACACAAAACTCTTTTGTGATATTTGTAAACTGACAACGATATTTTACTTCGCCGTTATATTGATACTGTATCAAATGATTTTCGGGATAGTTACATACATCACATTGGAAAAATTCTCCGATAAAGGTAAGAGACAGATGCCTAATGTATATTTAATACATTCTTCTTAATATTTGTACTAATGATGAATTTTAATGTTCTCGTAGACATATTTAATACAGTATAGCTTCTATCAAATTTTAATAATAATAATAATAATAATAATAATAATAATAATAATAATAATAATAATAATAATCGGAAATGTGAAATCTCGAAAACAATCCATGGTCCTATCGAAGAAAATGGAGAATTCAGGAAGAGACATAACGATGAACACACATGATGTGGAATCATTGATGAAGTTCGGAAAAGTAGGATTGCCTTTTATGATTTCCTGATCTGAATGTGCTCATTGAGATTGAGAAACAGGATCTTCACCTCTTATACAGTCAAGGAAACGAAGGGAGTATGGCTCATTGAGGTGGAGAGGGATCTGCAAAAAATTGGGCATCACAAATGAAGATAATATTGAGAAGCGGATTCCTATTAACAAAAACATCAATCACACCGCCGTTTCCAAGAAAAGCCGAAACTGAAAACAGCAATGACGAGGAGAAGGAGGAAAAAGTCGAACACTAAACACTTGTGCGATAAAGTTTACGAAATAAGACAAAAACAATTGAAATGATGTAGGCCTCGCGGTACGAAACGAGATGATGATAATAATAATAAACATAAGATTATGTACATCTTCGTTATAGATTATTACGCCTTTTAGCGTTATCTGAAAGCCTAGGTGAATTTACTAAACGCCTCGACAATCTTTTTTTTTTTTTTTTTGTAACTTGATCCCAGGCTTCGTTCAATTCCATAGCCTGCCTCTTATCTTTAAATCATTAGAAATTGAGATTAACCATCGTCGTCTTGATCTTCCTCTACTTCTCTTGCCCTCCGGTTCCGAGTCCGTTATTCTCCTAGGTAACTTATCCTCCTCCATACACCTGACATAATCCCACCACTGAAGCCAGTGTATGCGTAGGGCTACAGATACATCCATCGAGCTCATTCCTCAGTTAGCCTCCTGTCATTGCTCCCACCCGTGTTTACCAGCGATCATTCTCGCTTCTTTCATATCTGTTACTTATTAATAAGATCCTGAGTCAATCCAGCTTTCACTCCCGTGCAGAAAATCTCGCCTGAAAACAAACCGGTTGAAGATAGTTTCGTCCAGGAGTTGACTTCCTCCTTACAGAATACAGTTTATCGCAACTGTGAGATCAATGCATTAGCTAAGCTGCACCTTAATTTAATTTAATTTGCTATACTATCACCCTAAATACAATTTTAAATACTTGAAATGATACCTGTTCCAGTTTAGTATTCCCAATCTGACATTCAGTTATCTTATGTTTCTTTCCTATTGACATAACTTTAGTATTGGAAATTATAATTTTCATATCATACACAGTGCTCCTATTTTCAAGTTCCGATTTATTATATTGCCGGCCTTAGGCCTAAGCACCGTCTGCAATCGTAAGCAAGTCATCGGCATGGGCCAAAATGCTCACCACATTTCCATCTAATCGAATCCCTTTCTGCCGTTTCATACCCTTCAATAAGTGATCCATGTATACTATGAACAACAAAGGTGAAAGATTACAGCCTTGTCTAACCCCTGTAGTTACCTTGAAACAAGAACTCATTCTATCGCCAATTCTCACTGTAGCCCAATTGTCATCAAAACTGCCTTTAATAGATTTTGATAATCTACCCTTAATCCCATCTCTTTCCTCGGTATTCTGGCATATGCCTTCTCGAGATCTACGGAACATAAACACAAGTGTCTATTCCTCTCGTAGCAATTTTCATTTACCTAAATATCAGATCCTCACAGCCCCTCTGGGGTCTGAAACCTTACTGGCCTCTGTCGAAATGTGACCTTCCATTAAAACTAAAATCAACACCTTTTGGGTGAAAATGAACTATTATTTGATGCCATGTGTCTTAATGATGTCCATTAGCTTTGTTGAATTTGAAATAGTACTTACTACATTTAAGCAACAGATAGGAGAGTAACTATAACTTTACTGACGAATCTGCATTTCTCATTCCACCTGAACACAGGATGCAATTTTCTTTTCTTTTCCCAGCCTCACTTAACAGCAT
Organism: Anabrus simplex; assembly: GCF_040414725.1. Lineage (NCBI taxonomy): Eukaryota > Metazoa > Arthropoda > Insecta > Orthoptera > Tettigoniidae > Anabrus > Anabrus simplex. The sequence goes on from NC_090265.1 coordinate 572,102,329, forward strand.
TTCCGGCTGCGCTGGCAGCGAGTGAGATAGAGATAAAAATTATGTGCTAAAGTTTTTCTTAATGCATCACTTTTACACAGCCGTACCTTGGTATTACTTTTCTTTTCTCCGTGTTTATGCAGTAAAGGAAACGATATATTCTCTTAACTGTAAGAAACTGGAATGATGCATTTACTTGGGCACGGTAATTTACACTGTAGTCAGCCTGTTGAAAAATTCCGATCTCGTAATGTCGTTCGTTGGAGTTTCTTATACAGCCATTTATTTACGGAAAATGTCTTATACTGGTAACTTGTCAATTGCCATGTGTAAAGACCATGAAATGCTAAACCTTGTAACAATTGGGTCTCTTCAACGTTACATTCTTTACCCGACACCTCCATTTCAACTCATCGTTGGGCAGCCTAGTCAGACGAAATGGGGTCGCTCAGCGGATACCTCAGGGTTTTCTAATGGCAAGTAAGACATGTAATCTTACTACAGGATACGCTTAACGTGAGTACGAAGAGATTAGCAACTCACGGGTGACGCCTATAGAAACTCACGACGTAATAGTAGTAACTGTCGACAAATTTTATCTGAATATTTGACTACGTGAGAACTGGTCATGATTAAATGGAATACTTAATTACTCAATACTTCTCTTAGCTAGCAACTAACTTATGAACTAGGCTGTAATGGAAGAATTCATGACACATACAATTGTAGAAAATAAATAAGATATTTACTGATAAAATATTGGATTATTAAAGTGGCATTTTATGCGAGGCATTATTTGGAGTTGCGTAAAAACAAGTATGGATTATGAGTCAGCGGTGGCTCGTAGAAAGGGAAACAATATCCAGTATTAAACTATGAAGATCAGTTCCTTCGTGAAGTAAAAATTGAGTATGTACATATTTACAATAGATCACTGGACATCTAAGGTCCATACTGCAGTTGAGACATAGGTGTAATACCAACACAATCAACTTGTTACGATAGCTCATTTGCTTTAAGACTAATTAAACAAGTCTCACTTAGACACAATGTTAAGCCGAAGTGTATCTCAAGTCCACTAATAAGTTCAACCTTAAATTGAACCCAAACATCATTTTTAAATCGGAGGACTGAACTGTATCACGGATATATTTACTCGCCGATCCAGTTAGGATTGAGCGTTGAAAAACAACACAAGGTAAATTGTAGCTAATACTCAGTCAATGACAAGTCACTAATAATTAAATTCATATAAGCAAACTGAAATAAGTAAATCTAGATGCGTAAATTTAACTGGATGAATCCATATGAGTGAACTTAAATGCATAATTCCATGTGAATAAATCTGAGTAAATCTGAGTAAATCTGAGTAAATCTGAGTAAATCTGAGTAAATCCGAACTCATGTTTTATTGCTACGTTCTCGTTGTGCATGGATAACTTCTTACGAACTAAGGCATTCGTTCCTAGTGCATGTTAAATACGGCTCCTATTCTAGCCTTTCCCTAGCTGTAGTTCGTTGAGAAAATGTAAGTTCAAACAGAGTATATGTTAATCTATTTAGCTATCTAACTAATTTCAACATAATATTTGGCTGTCATACACATGTCCTTTTAGGTTCAATGCCCCTTTCCTTCGTTATATTCCATAACAATCTACTTCAATGCAAGCTACTTTATTCATACGCAGTTACTATGCAAGCGCTATGCCGCGATGTTCAGAAACATACTCTCATATATATCGGTGTCGTGAATGCATTTGGTCAAATACGGTTATCAAACGTATCGTTGTATTCCGATATTCATTACAACACATCTAAAGTTGACATACGATTCCGTCACAAGCATACTTCTACAATAGTAAATTCTGTTCGTACCTTGGCTTAGGTCGCTCCAGCGGTGTGGGCAATCTTACGTATAAGAATCTAAAAAAATGTAGTGTGGGATATCTTAAACTGCAGGCACTTGATGGCCCCTGCGTAGTGCGAATAAAACTTCTCATATCACTATATAACTCATATTTTCCTCCAGTTAGCACAATCGTAACCTTATTTCAACATCCATATAATATTTTAACATCGTAGCCTCAATAATAACTCGTCGCGTTCCCAAATACACGACCATGTCAAAGTACCACACTGTTTCTTAAGACAACATTTAAAAGTTGCTATATCTCATAACCTATGATTGAGTTCAATGCCCTTATTGTGAAGCAAAACAATGCGTGATTCCATCTGTTTATTTTTACACCGCGCGCAACAAATCGTGACGTCAACTTGTAACATTACCTCTATGAAATCTCTGTAATCTGCCAGTATGTCATTATAATCAGCTGTTTCCAAACTTCTCTTTCAAACCTCACGCTACATACGTGTATTTTGACCGATATACGATGACGTATATATCCATTACATCAGAAACTACTGCTATATTGCTAGATCATGTAACTACGGACTTAAATATCTCACACTTCGTTGGTAACATTCACTTGCATTTCTTATGTATCGGTCTCTGATTGGCCCATCGGCACATACCTAAGGTACACGTGTAGGCAAACCAAAATTATGCGATTAAATATTGTAAATGACTTAGCTCGCTCATGGTTGTCCCTGGTCCAGCTGTTCTGCTCCCAAATGGATGTAGTTGGGTCTTCGGTTAGGTCATGGGTTGGACATCTGGTACATCATCTGCTTCTTCATCACGGAAGTGCTGTCTGGATCCCCGTCGCCTTCCTCATCATGGCTCGGTCGGATGGTTTCCCGTCGCCTTCCTCATCATGGCTCGGTCGTATGATTTACCGTCGTCTTCCTCATCATGGCTCGGTCGTATAGCAAGATGTACTGGTCCCCAGCTTGGTCCATCATGTGTATTTAGCACAACCTCCTCATGGTCTTCTTGTCAGCATCTAAATTAATGATTATAGTGCAGTGTACAGCCATTATACAATTCTTTTTTTGACGTCTGTAATCCTTAATTTTATTATTTCTTTCGTGGCTCTCCGACGTATCCTCGATTTTGTTGGTAATGATTTCAGTGCATCTATTCTCTGTCTGCCCTTTTTGTAGATCTTGAGGAAAACTTATTTTTATTCTGATTCAATCATTGGAGATGTTTCTCTTCTTGTGTGTGATCCTTTTTATGTTGGCTTGGTCTCCCTTTGCAGACTATAGATCACTGCGCTGAGTATCCACCCACGCGTATCTCGTAGCTCTTGTAGGTGATTCCTTCTTAATATCTCGAGTCAACTATGCTATTTTTCTTTGATTTGACTTGTTTCTTCTCGTATCCGATGCTTTTTCCTTTAATATATCTTTAGATCCTTAGTTATTCCTAAAAGAATTATACCGCGGTCGGTAATTCCGTCCTCACTCTCCGTTGAGAAAATTTAAGATGGAGTTTTCTTAACAATCAAGTTTTCTATTTTTTTTTGTAAAACAATACAGTAGACAGTCCACTGTCCGTTTCACCCTGAATACTTGACCGTTCCATGACGTGCATGGCCTTCTGTGTCATCGCAACTGGTGTCTATTCTTTGCTTCCTATAGATTACATGGCCCATACCTTCAGTCGGCGCCATTTTGAAAGCTGTCGCGGACGTGTGAACGGGCACATTTATTGTCCTCCGTCACGGACAAAATATATTGGTCACAATATATTTTCCTTTCTTAAACTCGAATCATAAATGTGCCTTTGCTTCTTATATAGATTCTTTGTCGTATAGAGACTGGCTAATCGATTTCCAAAATATCAACTGGTTGTTATCGATCATGATTTAGACAAGACCAACTACAATTACATCAGACCGTAATCCAGGAAAAACATGGCGGACATCGGTGGGCGATATGAGAGTTTGAGGGCAAGGTTATGCGTGTTTATTCCGAGTCACCTAAAGAAAAGATCACAAGTCGAACGTCATGAAATGCAACTCATTAACTCGAAATATGAATAATTAAATACGATATATAGATGTCAACAAAGAACATTATTAACCTTACATGAAATACTATGACACCACTATTAACCACCGCCCATTATGTAAAACACGCAAACAAATTTCTCCAACAATATTTCAACCCTCCAAAATCCACCTGTATTGTTGAGTAGGTACAAGCGATATTTGTATGATACACTTGGCTATCTAAAGAACTCCTTACCTTATAACTCACCAGAATTGACGGCAAAATTGTATATTACATAAAAAAGAACATAATCCTCATGTTCACTCACGGGAAAATGGTGAGAAAATGGGAAACCACGGAAAATCATTTTTCAGGGCTGCCGATAGTGGGATTCGAACCTACTATCTCCCGGATGCAAGCTCACAGCCGCGCGCCTCTACGCGCACGGCCAACTCGCCCGGTGGGGTTAGGTTTAGTTTACGCACGTTCATTGTAAAACGTTGAAAATTAATTACATCATTCTTGCACCACCGTTTAATTTCGTCTCTAAATCATAAATCTTGGTCATGATTTTCCGGATGTTTTTGGGACTGATTTAATTTTCTTTGTAGTAAGGTACGTTGGCTGATAGGGCAAATGCTAGGATAGGCATCATTAGTTTTAACTTCGGAAGTTTGCGCGGCACTCGAATTAGATTACCACCTTCTACGGGTATATATTGTTTTCCCTAACAATACATTTGATTTCAAAAATGATAAAATGATTAATGTACACAGCATTATTAGGCCTATGATTCGCTTCGAAGTTTTCCTTACGAATGCTCTTAACCCAATTTTGCCTTAATATTAGGTCTTTTCGAAACGGGAACACTGAAACTCTTACTTACATCCAGGCACACAGCACATTAAACTATAAACATATTGCATACGTAACTAAAAATGAAGAAAATACTTTCAGAGAACAACACGAGAATGAACGTTAACCTAATCACCGCCGATATTGTTGGAATAAATAAGCTCTTTGAGAACAAACAGCTTCTTACGGCACTGAAAGAGGATCTATAACCTTCTTAAGACCATAAATAAATATAATGTACGATTAATAATATTCAAATTTCCGTAAATATTTGGTAACAACACGACTTTCACAAATCAAAACAAACGCATGCTAACACTCCAGCTGCCGCCATTATGGACAGTTTCGATAGGTCGGTTAAGGTCTGAGATATTGTAGTTGGTCTTGATTTAGAGATGTTCTTTGCTATGCTCGACTATGCTCATAATCAGCTGATTCTTTCCTTGCATATACGTAATAAATGAAAGTTTCAAATGACTTCCGGATGCAAATTTCATAATGGTATGTGGTTTATACATTCTTGGCCCCTTTATTCTTCTAGTTCCGTTCCTTTAGGCTCATTCTCTTGGTAATAAGGCTTGATGTTGCAAGCATTGTGTACATTACGGTACTTTCCATTCATGCTTGCTAATTCGTATGCATTGTTTCCTAGCACACGCTCAACTTTATATGGACCATTGTACAATGGTAGGAACTTCGCACATACTCTATTCGGTGCACTAGACATCGGTACAGTTTTAATTAATACAAGATCACCTTGTTCGTACGGTGCATGGAATTTCTTGTTTTGCACCCTCTTTAATCGTTTTCGTGACTGTTCCTGTAGTCTTTCCCTTATCATTGATTCTATTTGTTGTGGATCTGGCTTCCTTTCCAAGGGCATAGTGAATATTCTGTCCCAACTCCTTTCCGGATGTATATTTTTGTGAGCTATGCTGGGAATCTGTCCGATGGATTGATTAATGGTATTATTCAAGCTCCTTTCAATAATACTTAATATATCCACCCATTTCCAATGCTGTTGGTTGCAGTATATCCTGCCGAACTTGGCGATTTCCCTCATGTATCTTTCTACAGGGTTCGCTTCTGGATGACGTACCGAACACATCGTGTGTCTGATACCTTCATTTTTCATACGCTCGCGGAATATCTCAGATGTAAACTGTGTTCCCCTATCTGTGAGTATTTTTTCTGGCTTTCCCATCTCAGGAAAAACTTTTTCCACTAGGGCCCGTATGACGTGTTTAGCATTGGCTCTCTGTATAGCTTGGAGTGAAATGTACTTGGAGAATATGTCAACAACCACTAGTATGTATTGTGCCCTGACAGCAGTCCCTGTGACCATTTTGTATATTTTAATTCTATATCTCAGTGTTGGGTTCGGCCGCGGCAAAGCAATGCAGTCGGAGATCCATGAAGGCTCCACTCAAGGGACGTGCAAGTCCGACGAGTTGGGACACAGGTTAAAATAAGTGGACTGTTATCATCGTGGCTTTTAACGTGGAATGTAATCATCATTTTCTGCCTAAATTACGTGAGTGTTCCGCAATAGAGTATTAAGTGACCGAGGATATTGGCATATTCGACGAGATACATTGACCAACATTTTATCTTATCCTAAATTAAATAACTATCCTAATGTTCCTATGCTACTTTAAATGAGAACTCCGTAAAATGTTTTAATTATGGAAGGATCTCCCGTTTAATGACTTTAAAATAACTTTAAATGCATCAACTACATTAAAAACAAATTATCGGCAACACAAATGAAAATAGGAAGGAAAATATTCTGTTAACTTGAAAAATAAACACCTAACTTCAGGCTCTTGTTACAAATAAATATAACATTGTCAATCGAAACAAAAGAGACAAAGTGTCCCTCTGCTGAAGGCTTACAGTGAGATATCAGTTATCAACCTCGCATTTTCCAAAAATAAATCACTGGAAATTATAGAATCATCCATTTCAGAATGTTATTTCCTACCCAAATATCTCATAATATTCCGTCATTTCTCTTTTTAAAAATCATCGCACTATATGTCAGTATCTGTCTATCTAGCAACTTGAAAATTACCGTTATTCTAACTTCATAAAATCACCATAAATGCAATAGAAATGTTTGAAAAACACAGGATCGTAACATTATATGACATCCATCAAAATCATGCTTTACAAGACAGACTCGATCCTCTCGTACGTCCATCGGTGACCGCACCTAGATAAAAAAAAACATCAAGAGACATTGCAACGTCTACAATAACCTTGTCTAACTACGTTGATTCTGCGCCTCTGGATACCGCTGCGACGTTTGACCTGGAATACTACATTAGCACTAGGCGTCAACTCAAATGATCTACAAAATCCAACTAGCAAAGAGATGGCTTACTTACCATAGAAGATCATATTTCCTTTACGACATGACCTTAATATCTTTACGTTACCGATTATCTTGCGAAGATCCTAAACATCCCTTTAAAATCGTGCGCTCTGGTCAATCTTGTATTTAAATAGGATAAATGTGACGACCAACTACTAGTGTTCGTGAGTGCAACATCCTATAATATTATTCTAAAAATACGGCCTCGTACCTAAATAAATTATTCATCACGACAACAACAAAATTCACGCATGACCAACTTAATTCCAACCGTCAATACCATCATCAGGACCTTCACATAACATCATCATAAAATTCGCAATCCTAATGACACGTCTATAATCATCACATCACTCTATCCACGTAAATATTTTCAAAGATCCTACCGTAACTAACACCTTATTACATCGCACAACTCGTCATGCACAGCGAATTCACAATACTAAAGAACAATCTATTCAGGCAATTACGCAAATTACTAAATACGTTGCCGCATTAATTCCATATCACCACAATAGTACCACACTTCTATTATCAAACACTGTATTTCCACACAAGCACATAACATTTTGAAGACCACAGAATCGCACGTCGCAAAATACCGAGCTCCTCCGCGGTATTCTGAGCTACAGGTTAAAATTAACGTTCATTACCATAACACCATTACGGTACCAATAACATCCATGTCGAAGAAACTTTCGTAAAACCTTGCTAGCAAACATTAAAGAAATCTTACACAACCATCGCATATTATCACAACGTAGTCTGGCTCACCACACTAGACGTAACGATCATAAATATTACAACGCAATGTCCAACAAATAACGGTCGCTTTCAAGTTAAAATTGTTCATGTCAAAATTGACAACAAAATAAATACTACTCTACAACTACAATAAGCAATTACGTGGCGGAATATGTATAAGATATTCAAGTACTCATCCTGGGTTGTTGCTCCACGACGGTGTCACCTTCCGAGTTCAGCTCTCACTCAATAACATTATCAAGTATTGTCCATCACATTTCTGATCAGATCCTTTGAGGTCCCTCTATTTTAGTTGTTCATGTTGATACGTGCACACATTGTATCTGAATAAATAACTGCTGACGGTTCCATTTTACCTGAAACTTAGAGATATCAATTAGAACAAGGTTATACACCTTAATACAATTTTAACAGTTCAAGCGATACACTTGCCTTTTCATTCAATAACAAGATATCTTGTTTTACAATATTGTATGTTTATAATATGCCAATATCTCTTTAAAAACTCCTTTCAATACAATCTTTTCCCTATGAATTCTTGCTTCCGATCTTTCTGAGATGCAGATTGAGAGTGTATCAACTTCTTCAGAGACAAAACAGATTCTACTACAACATAATAATTGGAGACGGTTTGCTTTTCAGAATTCTTCTCAGCTTCTAGCTCCCATATGTTTCTGACAATTGGAAACATTTGACACATAATGTAAGACGATCTCGTACAAATCAGCTGTACTAGTAAAGGAACTTATTTAATAATTGCCGCCTCGTATTTAGGTTAGTAATCGACAGTTTCCTTTCTTCATCTCGATCGTCGAATCGTGCGAGACTAGATGTACAAGGTATGGCCCTCTCATATAAATTTATTGTTTACATATTTCATGGCCCTCAGTAACATTCTGTCGCAGATATACTGCCGTTCATGCATTCCGGAAACTTTACTTGAAGAATGCGTATTATTCATATAATCCTGCCCTATGTTTCACGATGTTTAACTATCTACCAATATTTCCAAGATACCACGGGGTTTAGAGCTGATTATCAATCTGCTGATATCTTCAATTCGGCGATGCCGTTCACGTAACTAGACAAATCAACTGCTTTCTAATTCATCTGGAGGTGTGATAACCGGATATAAGATTTCATTGACATCATTTCTCGACATAAGCTTCCAATGTGTCCACCAATCTCATCCTGACATACATTGGAAGGTTATATTCCTCCTCTACTCAAAAATGAAATTTCGTATGAAAGGAGAAATTTCATATTCATGCCAGATCTTATCATAATTATCTTCTTCAATGAAATCTTCTTTTATCACGTCTGAAATGAACGAAAATAACTCTGGTCTTGAGATACTGTTATTCCATATCCTGTCTTCCAATCCTGTCTGGACTTTATCATTCGTCATCTGATCCGTCGGTCAGCGAATAAACATCCCAAGCATCTCCGTTCCTTTCGTATTCCACGATGATATTGACTTCCTCCTCTTCAACGATCGGGAAATTGTACTGTTTAAGACTTGAAGCATTGAAAATAGCAATATTGTTGGACTCCAAACTCTGTATTTTATATGCGTTATTGCCCAGTGCTTCAATAACTTTGAACGGCCCGATGTACAAATGTGCAAAACTTGGAATAGAATTTTTCCGTAGGACAAGATACGGCTGGTTTTCTTACAAGAACATATGTTCCAACCTCCAAAGGTTCTCGAAATTTTTATGCCATTATCAATCATTTCTTGTATTACCTTCCTAGCCTCGGGCATGAATTTATCTGGTATAGGGTACGGTTTAATCTTAAATGGCCTCCAATCTTTCACTAATAACTTGTACTCAAAGTTCTTTATTGCTCCAGGCTGGCTCTTAAAAGCATTGCTATACCTTTTCAGCAGATTCTCAATTATCCCTTGCTGTTCAGGATTTCCTCCTATTCCACTGTCGATTGTCTGTCCACATACAGCATCTTCTGTGTCGTATCTTTCCATTATCTTCTCGGCAACATGTGCAGCTTCATTTATTGAAATGTTCATGGTTTTCTGTAGCTCACTCGTTTCCTTGTTTTCTATTCTAGCTGTAATGTCCTGTCCTCTTTCACCGTCACATCTGATCCTTATTTCTTCTTTCTTTAAATCAATTACTATGTTGTTTTCTCTGATAAAATCTGATCCAATAATTAAGTTATATTGGATTTTATCCATGACTACAAATGGATGTTCCATTAAATTTCCTCCGATTTCTATTGGCAAATAAGTTTGTATCTTGCATTTCGTGACCTTGTCTGGAATTATGCCCTTGATTTTCATGTTAGCAATCGGAGTTACAGGCAAGTGTGCTTTGTCTTGTAGCTCTGAGAATAGTAGTTTGGAGATGATACTTATACTTGCTCCAGTATCCAATAATGACAATACTCGAATACCCAATATTGTGACGTAGATAACGGGTAGTCCTCTCTTTAATTTTGTTCCTTCTGGTCGACCGTCTTCGTGTAGCAATTCCTCGGGTTCAAATTCCCACGATTCGATTCCTGCTATGACCCATTCGTGCTGCCTATAATTTGGATTTAACTTGCTAATTCTATTATTTGTTACTGATTCCAAAACGAAGTTTTTTTTTCACCCCGTCATTGCCTTGATTATTCTTGTCAAATGGTGTGGCTGCGGGATTTAACGTTTTATCAGCGCTTTCTTTTCTTTGTTCTTGTTGATACAACAGACTAGTCGCGCCCACGAAATCAGCGTTCATATCTTGATTCAATATCGCTCGTTCCCATTGCTTGCATTCCTGCTGCTTTCTTAATTCGCCAAGGTACCTTTCTCTTTCCTTGTTTATTTCCTCGTCCTGTCGAGTATCTGACTGTCTTGAATTTTCCCGATACCTGTTCCTACGGTACGGCCATTTATCTCTGTTCCGACTCCACCTTGTATTTCTGTAATACCTAGGATATCTCCGCTCTTCGTTTCGAAACGGTGTCCACTTCTGGCGCGCCTTGTCACTCTTCTCATCCCTATGTTCCACTCTTCTGTAGCCTTCATTAGTCCTAGGTCTATCTCCTTGACCATGACTGTTGTATCCCTGATTTCTTTCTACACCTTCGTCTCCTGCTGGTGTTACCACATTTACCGTCGGATCGACGTGTCTTACTATGCGGCTATTAGTATGTGTTGTCGTGCTGTCAATTTGCCGAAGTATCGACTCTGCTTGCACGGCTGATTGAATGTTTGCCGCCGTCAATAATCTCTGTATATCCGCAGGGAACTGTTTGATTATTGCTCGTACCATTTCTGTTTCTGTAGGTGGAGAATCAAGCTCCTTCAGTCGATGAAATTGCATCGTGAAGTATTCGGCAAACCTACTCGGTCCCGTTAAAGAATATTTCTTCGAGTATAGATCGAGTCTGATTCCTTGCTGTACGTCGATTCCCCAGAATTTATCCAAGAAAGCTTGTTTAAAGCCTGCATAATCCTCAAAAACGTAGCGAAAAGCTTTAAACCAAATGAGTGGTGCACCTTCTAAGTGTTTCTCCACTGTCTTTAACTGGCGCTCTGTAGATACCTTTGTCTCCCTAAAGTATTCCTCAATCTCTCTTAGAAAACCACGAGGAGTCATACTGGACCCTATATTTCCGTTAAATTTCTTAGGCCTATCTTCATAAGTGCGTATAATGTTGACGATCTGGGTTCCACTTCCTGTATGAATTGTCCCGTTGTCATTAATATCAACGCAAAGTTGTGGTATCTCAAATTGACTGTTTACTTCAGTCTTCCTTCCATCCTCAATTATCGTCTGCCGGTCGTTCAACGATGATACCAAATTCCTATTTGTTTCGTTTTCAATTCTTAGGTTCTGTACGTCCTTTTGAATAGCATTTAAGTCGTCTTTTAATCCTTTTATTTGCTGATTCATCAAAGCTTTATTCTCTTCAGTTTCTTCCGTTATCAAATTGAACCTGTCATTGATCTGCTCTCTTGCTTGGGTTATCTCTTTCCGAATATTCTCATTGGTGATAATGACTTCATCCGATACCTTCTTGAGTTTTTCATCCCAACCATTATCAGTCTCTTTTATCTTCTCCTGCATCACATCTACCTCTTCTTTGAGCTCTTTAAGGTCATAGTCGACTTGAACTCGCAACTCTTGGATGCTTGACTTAAAATCATCCTTCAATTCTTCGAATTTTTCTTGAAAATTCCTCTTATTCTCATTCATCGCTGCATTCACTTCTTCTTTTAAATTTAATACTTCTCCTTGTACTTCGGCGACTTTCGATCCTAACGATACAATCTCTTCTTGCATCACCTTCATATTTTCTTGCACCATATCGGTGATTCTGTCGAAAGTTCCTTGCATTTTTTCGTGTGATTCGTGAATTTCTGCTCTAGTAGTCCTCTGTGATTCCTGTATTTTCTTCTCGGTATTTTCTTGCGACTCTCGTACTTCCTGAATCCTCTTCTCGGTACTTTCTTGTGACTCACGTACTTCTTGAATCCTTTTCTCAGTACTTTCTTGTGCCTCCTGAATTTTCTTTTCTGTATTTTCTTGCGCTTCCTGAATTCTCTTTTCTGTACTTTCTTGCGATTCTCGTACCTCTTGAATCCTTTTCTCAGTATTTTCTTGTGCCTCCTGAATTTTCTTTTCTGTATTTTCTTGTGCTTCTTGAATTCTCTTTTCTGTACTTTCTTGCGATTCCTGCATTTTATTCATTTTTCCAGCGAGCTCCTCCAATAACAGTTTTACTTGAGCAAGAGACGCCATCGTAATTTCCTATATCGTACCTTAACAAGAATATATCGCTCTCAATATCACTCTACAGTCTTTATCTAGTGTTTCCACAACACCTATACCTGTCTAGCACCTCACGAATTAGATTCAATAAATGAACGTATGGGTCTCTCCGGATCTGACCCGAAATATGACGGACATCCTACAATAAGTGACACGGAATAACCTATCGCTTTATCCGAGTTAAATGATTCATTATCCCGATTAACAAGAGCTGAAACTTTACGGAAAATCCTTCCATAATGTCATAAAATGAAACTAAGTAAAATCGTATTACTGATTAACGGTCAAATCCTTCCAATATTACTCATAAAATATATGATTAAATAAATATTTCAAACATTCTTCACCAACAATGTTGTAGATTCAATGTTCTCTAATTACCAATGTCTTTTCGAGTTTTCCTTTCTTTAAGTCCACTGCCACGCGATAAGTAATTCGACTCTAGTCGTTCGGTAATAAAATAACTCAACTCTGGCCCCACAGTTGGGTGTCAAGTAAAATTATATAACCTATATGTGCCCTGACAGCAGTCCCTGTGACCATTTTGTATATTTTAATTCTATATCTCAGTGTTGGGTTCGGCCGCGGCAAAGCAATGCAGTCGGAGATCCATGAAGGCTCCACTCAAGGGACGTGCAAGTCCGACGAGTTGGGACACAGGTTAAAATAAGTGGACTGTTATCATCGTGGCTTTTAACGTGGAATGTAATCATCATTTTCTGCCTAAATTACGTGAGTGTTCCGCAATAGAGTATTAAGTGACCGAGGATATTGGCATATTCGACGAGATACATTGACCAACATTTTATCTTATCCTAAATTAAATAACTATCCTAATGTTCCTATGCTACTTTAAATGAGAACTCCGTAAAATGTTTTAATTATGGAAGGATCTCCCGTTTAATGACTTTAAAATAACTTTAAATGCATCAACTACATTAAAAACAAATTATCGGCAACACAAATGAAAATAGGAAGGAAAATATTCTGTTAACTTGAAAAATAAACACCTAACTTCAGGCTCTTGTTACAAATAAATATAACATTGTCAATCGAAACAAAAGAGACAAAGTGTCCCTCTGCTGAAGGCTTACAGTGAGATATCAGTTATCAACCTCGCATTTTCCAAAAATAAATCACTGGAAATTATAGAATCATCCATTTCAGAATGTTATTTCCTACCCAAATATCTCATAATATTCCGTCATTTCTCTTTTTAAAAATCATCGCACTATATGTCAGTATCTGTCTATCTAGCAACTTGAAAATTACCGTTATTCTAACTTCATAAAATCACCATAAATGCAATAGAAATGTTTGAAAAACACAGGATCGTAACATTATATGACATCCATCAAAATCATGCTTTACAAGACAGACTCGATCCTCTCGTACGTCCATCGGTGACCGCACCTAGATAAAAAAAAACATCAAGAGACATTGCAACGTCTACAATAACCTTGTCTAACTACGTTGATTCTGCGCCTCTGGATACCGCTGCGACGTTTGACCTGGAATACTACATTAGCACTAGGCGTCAACTCAAATGATCTACAAAATCCAACTAGCAAAGAGATGGCTTACTTACCATAGAAGATCATATTTCCTTTACGACATGACCTTAATATCTTTACGTTACCGATTATCTTGCGAAGATCCTAAACATCCCTTTAAAATCGTGCGCTCTGGTCAATCTTGTATTTAAATAGGATAAATGTGACGACCAACTACTAGTGTTCGTGAGTGCAACATCCTATAATATTATTCTAAAAATACGGCCTCGTACCTAAATAAATTATTCATCACGACAACAACAAAATTCACGCATGACCAACTTAATTCCAACCGTCAATACCATCATCAGGACCTTCACATAACATCATCATAAAATTCGCAATCCTAATGACACGTCTATAATCATCACATCACTCTATCCACGTAAATATTTTCAAAGATCCTACCGTAACTAACACCTTATTACATCGCACAACTCGTCATGCACAGCGAATTCACAATACTAAAGAACAATCTATTCAGGCAATTACGCAAATTACTAAATACGTTGCCGCATTAATTCCATATCACCACAATAGTACCACACTTCTATTATCAAACACTGTATTTCCACACAAGCACATAACATTTTGAAGACCACAGAATCGCACGTCGCAAAATACCGAGCTCCTCCGCGGTATTCTGAGCTACAGGTTAAAATTAACGTTCATTACCATAACACCATTACGGTACCAATAACATCCATGTCGAAGAAACTTTCGTAAAACCTTGCTAGCAAACATTAAAGAAATCTTACACAACCATCGCATATTATCACAACGTAGTCTGGCTCACCACACTAGACGTAACGATCATAAATATTACAACGCAATGTCCAACAAATAACGGTCGCTTTCAAGTTAAAATTGTTCATGTCAAAATTGACAACAAAATAAATACTACTCTACAACTACAATAAGCAATTACGTGGCGGAATATGTATAAGATATTCAAGTACTCATCCTGGGTTGTTGCTCCACGACGGTGTCACCTTCCGAGTTCAGCTCTCACTCAATAACATTATCAAGTATTGTCCATCACATTTCTGATCAGATCCTTTGAGGTCCCTCTATTTTAGTTGTTCATGTTGATACGTGCACACATTGTATCTGAATAAATAACTGCTGACGGTTCCATTTTACCTGAAACTTAGAGATATCAATTAGAACAAGGTTATACACCTTAATACAATTTTAACAGTTCAAGCGATACACTTGCCTTTTCATTCAATAACAAGATATCTTGTTTTACAATATTGTATGTTTATAATATGCCAATATCTCTTTAAAAACTCCTTTCAATACAATCTTTTCCCTATGAATTCTTGCTTCCGATCTTTCTGAGATGCAGATTGAGAGTGTATCAACTTCTTCAGAGACAAAACAGATTCTACTACAACATAATAATTGGAGACGGTTTGCTTTTCAGAATTCTTCTCAGCTTCTAGCTCCCATATGTTTCTGACAATTGGAAACATTTGACACATAATGTAAGACGATCTCGTACAAATCAGCTGTACTAGTAAAGGAACTTATTTAATAATTGCCGCCTCGTATTTAGGTTAGTAATCGACAGTTTCCTTTCTTCATCTCGATCGCCGGATCGTGCGAGACTAGATGTACGAGGTATGGCCCTCTCATATAAATTTATTGTTTACATATTTCATGGCCCTCAGTAACATTCTGTCGCAGATATACTGCCGTTCATGCATTCCGGAAACTTTACTTGAAGAATGCGTATTATTCATATAATCCTGCCCTATGTTTCACGATGTTTAACTATCTACCAATATTTCCAAGATACCACGGGGTTTAGAGCTGATTATCAATCTGCTGATATCTTCAATTCGGCGATGCCGTTCACGTAACTAGACAAATCAACTGCTTTCTAATTCATCTGGAGGTGTGATAACCGGATATAAGATTTCATTGACATCATTTCTCGACATAAGCTTCCAATGTGTCCACCAATCTCATCCTGACATACATTGGAAGGTTATAGTATCTTTTTCCTCTCTTTGCGGTCGGTAGCTTGCCAAAGATATCTACTGAATATATCTCGTGCGATCTTGATGGAATGATTGGTACTGGTTTATGTCCGCATACATAGTTGTTGTGTTTAACTCGCTGGCATATGTCGCAAGTTTTAACTAGGTTCCTGACAGATTTTCGCAGTCCCTTCCAAGTGAATTTTTCTTTTAACGTACTGATCACTTTGTCTATGCCTGCATGTCCCGTAATGTTATGGGTGTGCCAAATCAGCTCCTTTTGCAATACTTGTGGTACTATAATCCTTTTCTTTCGGTCAATTCTGCCCATTATTTTGATCAGTATTCCATCTACAATCTCATAGTTGTTCTGCCATTCAGATTCCGGTTCCTTGTCTGTTAATCTGTCGATGATAAGTTTTAATTCCTTGTCAGACTCTTGGAATTCCTTTAGATTTTCGAGTTTTCTCAGTAGTTCTTGCTCTCGATTATCTAACTCGATCTCTAAGATGTGTTCTTCTTGTTCTGGAGGGTTTCTAGTCAATGCGTCAGCTAGGATGTTTTGTTTTCCACTGCAATGCTCTATCTTCAAGTCAAATTGCTGCGTGTATAGCATCCAGCGCGTTATCCTCTCGCTTACCATGACTGCCTTCAACCCAAAAGTCAACGCTTTATGGTCAGTTCTTATGGTCACTGGGTATCCATAAATGATCCGTCTCCACTGTTGTAGCGCGTGGATTATCGCTAGAAGTTCGAGTTCGGTGGTAGTGTAGTGCATCTCATGTTTCCTTAACTTCCCGCTGGTAAATGCCAGATATGTTCTTTTCTGGTCTTCTTCGTCTTCCTGATAGAAACATGCTCCTACACCGATACCCGAAGCATCTGCCTGAATTATAAATCTCTTTTCATAGTCTGGATATCCCAGTTTTATGCTCTGTTTCATAATTTCTTTCATCTTGTTGAAAGCCTGTTCAGCCTCGTCATTCCACTTCCACTTGTTATTGGCTCTTAATAAATTGTGTAGTGGTGCGGCTGTCTCAGTATACCCCTCACAGTGGTCTGAGAAAAATCCCGTCATTGTCTGACGTGCTTGACTTTTGTCGGTCGAGGAAACTCGCAAATAGCTTTAATTTTGACAGGTTTAGGTCTTATTCCCTCGCCATCAATTACGTGTCCGACGAAAAGTACCTGGCTTTGGCAAAATCTTGATTTCGACATATTAATTTTGAAGCCAGTTTTCTGCAGATTGTTCAGCAATTTATCTAGGTTAACGCAATGCTCTTCAAAGGTGGAACTCCCGAAGACTATGTCGTCGACATAACAGTTAATAAATTCCTTCACTTCGCTGGCAAGGCTCCTGTCCAATGCTCTTACCAGAACAGCAGAACTATTTTTCAATCCAAATGGAAGACGACAGTAGGCATACGTCTGGTTGTTGAACATAAACCCGGTTAATAACCGTGACCCTTCCTCGAGGACAATGTGATGGAAGGAGGCCGTGCAGTCCATGGTCGAAAAGTACCTCTGACCTCGAAATTTCTTTACTATCTCCTTGATCTTAGGAGCCCTATTATACTCAGGAATTAGCTTTTCGTTGAGACCTCGCGCGTCTAGGCACAATCTCAGTTTCCCGTTGTTTTTCCTTACAATTACGATCGGATTCACGTAGGGTGTGATGGTCTTCATGATTCTTCCATCGTCTAACATTTGCTGGATAATCGTCTTCACTTCGCTGAAGTACTTCTCTGGTACGTCATATACTTTGCCCTTGTATGGAGTCCAGTCATTTACTATTAGCTTGTACTTGAAGTTCGGTATTTGCCCTGGTTTGTCATCGAAAACGTCGATATACTTATTGATAATCCCATACAATACTCGCTTTCCTTCTGGTGGTACGTTGGCTTGAGCAAGAGCCTCCCAGATCTCTGTTTTTTCATCATTTTCTTCCTCCATGGTTATGATTTCTTCAATTCTTTTAGTCATTTCGATGTCCAATTCTTGCTCATTGTCTTTCTCTACCAAGGCTGGGTCCTCTTTACTTAATAAGTCGACTTCCTTTCCCTCAATCTTCAAGTATTCCTCAGCTTGCAACGTGTCTTTAAGTTGGATCGTTTCTACTATTTTATTCCCATCATTCTCTATGATAGGGAATCGAATTTCATAACGTTCCATATCTATAGTCTTTTGGGAAGTCATCATGAAGTCTATTCCGAATATTATACTGTATTTTATCCTCTTCATTACCAGAAATGGGTGTTCGAACTCGTGTCTGCCTATTCTTATGGTTAGATATGCTTGAGTCTTGCATTCCACTGATTTATCTGGTATGACACCCCTGATCTTAACTCCAGATACGGGTATTATTGGTATTTCCATCCTCTTTGACAATTCTTGGAACAATGTATTTGACATGACACGGATGCTAGCCCCGGAATCAACCAAACAATATATCCTGATATCAGCTACACTAACTAGTATTACTGGCAATTTAAATACTGGTTCCTTGGTGTCGCATGTATAATCTCGAACCAAGTCTTCTGGTCGGATGTCCCAGTGATCAAATTGTGTTATTATCCAACTGCTAATTTTGATGAAGTTTTTACTTTCTTGACTATTTACACTTTCCTGCTGAGCTAATGTTCCATCGGCGTTTTTTTTTCTTTCCGATGGCTCGGAGTCGGTCGTACCCCTCTGCGTGTTGTTTTCTCTCCATCTCTCCTCTTCTCTTCTCCTCTTGTAATCCTGGAGCTCGAGACTCTCTGCCCGTTCGAGGTCACCATTGATATCTTTATCTCTAATGGCTTCCTCCCACCGGGTTTTATTTTGCCTCTGCTCTCTGAGCTCTTGTATATATCTTCTATTTTCTTCGTTTCTGTTATACTCGTTAGGCCGTCGTTTTTCGTTATACCATCTTCTGTTTCTAGGATACGGTTGGCTCCTATTTCTATCATGACGAATGTTATTCCTGTATTGTGGGTTACTCCTGTTATCTCTTTGTTCCCATCTCGCAGGTTGCTCCCCGCTGCATCGACAACAATGTCTTTTTCGTCCTTTATCTTGAGTGCTCAAATGATTCTCCGTCCTATCTTGATCAGTCCTGCTTACTCTACCGCTCGTGCTTTCAGGGCTCATGGTGTTGATCGCCTCGACTTGCCTGATATTCCTGGGATATCTTTCTACCAGGCATGATGATGTCAAATCAATCTGTCTCAGCCGTTTTTCCATGTCTATAGCGGTCTGTATGTCCGTGGCGGCTAACAATCTCTGTACCTCTAACGGGAGTTGTCTCTGTATGGTCTTGATCGCCTCTAACTCACTCGGCGCGCAATCTAGATCTTGGAAACGGTGAAATTGGTAAGAAAAGAAATCACTGTAGCGCGTTTGCCCTGCATTGGAAAATTTCCTGGAGTAGAGTTCCAACCTCAACTGCTGCTGTATTTCTGAATCCCAGAATTTTCTCAGAAAAGCGGCTTTGAATTCATCGTAAGTGTGAAAGCTGTACTTAAATGCTCGAAACCATATGTTCGGGTTCCCATCTAAGTGCTTCTCAATTATGCGTAATTTCTTATCCTCTTGTATCCTCCCTTCTTTAAAGTATTCCTCGATATCCCTGAGGAATTGTTTGGGAGAGGTCTTCGCTGAGCCGTCGAAATGTTTGGGTCGATCATCATAATTCTTGATGATGTTAATTATGGGAGTGCTATCACTCTGGTTGCTTCCGTTCATCATTTCCATATCTCGCCTACTCGGGTCGATTATTACCGAAGGTGTGTTTTCCCTTTCCTGTACTTGCGTTTCCATAGCCCTTTGCCGTTCGCTGGAGTTCGAAAACACGGATTTCGCTGATTGGTTTTCTACCCTCATCTCCTGAAGTTCTTTCCTTATTTGCTTCATTTCCTCTTCGGTCTTTTCCATCTTCCGTTCCTAATCAGCCTTATCATTTTCTATTTTCTCTTTTAGCTCGTTTATTTTGTCAGCTACCTGGTCTGAAGCTCGATTAAATTTTCCTACTAAGTCTTGTTGTTTCAGGCTTAGTCCTTCCATGCCCTTCGTTATTTAATTTATCTTCTCTTCTTCTAACCTCTTGATGGTCTCCTGACTTTCTGTTATCTTTTTCTTTATTTCGTTTACTTCTTCCCATTTCCTCTCAGTACTGCCTTTGATTTCCTCCAGCTTAGTAGTCAGTTTGGCAATTTCTTCATCCACCTGTGCTGTGATGATATTTGGATTCGGTGCCACTTCTGCTCTCATTCTGTTTATCTCATCTCGCATCTCTTTGTTTTTATTTTCCATGGTTTCGGTCAACTCGGCACGCAAACCTTGGATTTCATTCCTGACTCCAAAAAATCTTCAGTCATCTTTTCCTGTTTCCCTTTTAATTCCTGGATCATCCCTTTTTGTTCACTTTCTATTCTGCTAACGATTTCCTCCAAAGTCTCCTTTTGCTTCAGTTGCCACTCTTCTTGTTTCTTATCCAACTCCTGTATTAGTTCGTGGCGTTCTTTTCTCCTTTCTTCAGCTTGCTTCTCATATAATTCCTGTATCTCCTTTTCTCTATCCTCAATTTGTTTTTGTTGCCATTCTTCTAATCTTCGTTCCTTTTCTACTCGTCTTCTTTCCTTCTCCTCTTCCTGTCTTTTCCTTTCATTCTCACGTTCTTGTTTCTCCTTTTGTTTTTCTTCTTCACGTTCCTTCTTCTCCTTCTGTTTTTCTTCCTGCTTTTTCTCCTTCTCTTCTTGCTTTTTCAAATATTCTAGGAACCATATTGGGGTTCCCTCGTGTCTTTCCTGAATTTCTCTCATTTCTTCTTCCTGTCCCCTTCTGGTCTGTACACTTCCTTGCATTGCCATTTTTCCGTTAAATGTAATTCTATTTAATATGATTTCTCTAAATTCCTAACAGTTTCTCTATTTTTCCTACGGTTCTCTAAGTTTCCTAGCAATTATCTAAGTTCACAAGACATAAACACACACGTATATATATAACACAATCAACAATTCCTTAATCTACTTATGCTAGAATAGTCCACTATATCACTATTGTACACTAGTTTAAAGTTTTTCTTGTTTCCAATCACTTATGATATGGATGGACCTTGCTGGAGAACAGCATCATCTTACCAGGTAGACTATGAACAACTAGACCATGAGTTCGGATTTATCATTTTGAGTTTACTCCGGAACTGATCTCAAAAGAAGAAACTAAGTTTTTACTATGTGGCATCTAAACTTCATTCAATATTCATAAGCCTACATGGTCTTTAACATGTGGTCAGTATCCATTAAAAATAAACTTAACTTGTATTATTAACATAACCAGAAAAAAATCATTTGACAACCCTCAATTACTCCTCAACATTGTCCATTTCATTTGATACAATTGTATACTCATGTTTACTACACCTTCCTCTCTTTCACTAACTCTCGTCATATGTCGTGCGAATGTTACATTCCTAAGGAATCTTTTCCACGCAATACCTCTACATTACTATCTATATTGAGCCAGATTCTTTCTTAAACTGTACAATTATCGGTTCTTATTCTATTCCATTGTAATACGTTCCCACGGTGTCTTCCTTTCTCGCCTCAAGTATTGGAATTAGCTAAAATATACTAATAGTCACTCTCTTTCATGACGATCCCGCGGTGTCTTTCTCTTCTTGTCGCCACGCGTCTGGGAGTCAATTAAATGTAACGATTGATTTCTTCGTGTTCCCGTGGTGTCTTTCTCTTCTGAGCCGTTGGAGCGGCAATTAAATGTAAGCGGTCCATTTCTTAGTGCTCCCGCGGTGTCTCTCTCTCTAGTCTACGTTGGAAGGCCAATTAAGTGTGACACATTCCCGCGGTGTCTTTCTCTTCTTAGCCCCACGTTGATGCGGCAATTAATGTAACAATTGGGTCTCTTGAACGTTACATTCTTTACCCGATACCTCCATTTCAACTCGTCGTTGGGCAGCCTAGTCAGACGAAATGGGGTCGCTCAGCGGATACCTCAGGGTTTTCTAATGGCAAGTAAGACATGTAATCTTACTACAGGATACGCTTAACGTGAGTACGAAGAGATTAGCAACTCACGGGTGACGCCTATAGAAACTCACGACGTAATAGTAGTAACTGTCGACAAATTTTATCTGAATATTTGACTACGTGAGAACTGGTCATGATTAAATGGAATACTTAATTACTCAATACTTCTCTTAGCTAGCAACTAACTTATGAACTAGGCTGTAATGGAAGAATTCATGACACATACAATTGTAGAAAATAAATAAGATATTTATTGATAAAATATTGGATTATTAAAGTGGCATTTTATGCGAGGCATTATTTGGAGTTGCGTAAAAACAAGTATGGATTATGAGTCAGTGGTGGCTCGTAGAAAGGGAAACAATATCCAGTATTAAACTATGAAGATCAGTTCCTTCATGAAGTAAAAATTGAGTATGTACATATTTACAATAGATCACTGGACATCTAAGGTCCATACTGCAGTTGAGACATAGGTGTAATACCAACACAATCAACTTGTTACGATAGTTCATTTGCTTTAAGACTAATTAAACAAGTCTCACTTAGACACAATGTTATGCCGAAGTGTATCTCAAGTCCACTAATAAGTTCAACCTTAAATTGAACCCAAACATCATTTTTAAATCGGAGGACTGAACTGTATCACGGATATATTTACTCGCCGATCCAATTAGGATTGAGCGTTGAAAAACATCACATGGTAAATTGTAGCTAATACTCAGTCAATGACGAGTCACTAATAATTAAATTCATATAAGCAAACTGAAATAAGTAAATCTAGATGCGTAAATTTAACTGGATGAATCCATATGAGTGAACTTAAATGCATAATTCCATGTGAATAAATCTGAATAAATCTGAATAAATCTGAGTAAATCTGAGTAAATCTGAGTAAATCTGAGTAAATCTGAGTTTTCCCTAGCTGTAGTTCGTTGAGAAAATGTAAGTTCAAACAGAGTATATGTTAATCTATTTAGCTATCTAACTAATTTCAACATAATCTTTGGCTGTCATACACATGTCCTTTTAGGTTCAATGTCCCTTTCCTTCGTTATATTCCATAACATTCTACTTCAATCCAAGCTACTTTATTCATACGCAGTTACTATGCAAGCGCTATGCCGCGATGTTCAGAAACATACTCTCATATATATCGGTGTCGTGAATGCATTTGGTCAAATACAGCTATCAAACGTATCGTTGTATTCCGATATTCATTACAACACATCTAAAGTTGACATACGATTCCGTCACAAGCATACTTCTACAATAGTAAATTCTGTTCATACCTTGGCTTAGGTAGCTCCAGCGGTGTGGGCAATCTTACGTATAAGAATCTAAAAAAATGTAGTGTGGGATATCTTAAACTGCAGGCACTTGATGGCCCCTGCGTAGTGCGAATAAAACTTCTCATATCACTATATAACTCATATTTTCCTCCAGTTAGCACAATCGTAACCTTATTTCAACATCCATATAATATTTTAACATCGTAGCCTCAATAATAACTCGACGCGTTCTCAAATACACGACCATGTCAAAGTACCACACTGTTTCTTAAGACAACATTTAAAAGTTGCTATATCTCATAACCTATGATTGAGTTCAATGCCCTTATTGTGAAGCAAAACAATGCGTGATTCCATCTGTTTATTTTTACACCGCGCGCAACCAATCGTGACGTCAACTTGTAACATTACCTCTATGAAATCTCTGTAATCTGCCAGTATGTCATTATAATCAGCTGTTTCCAAACTTCTCTTTCAAACCTCACGCTACATACGTGTATTTTGACCGATATACGATGACGTATATATCCATTACATCAGAAACTACTGCTATATTGCTAGATCATGTAACTACGGACTTAAATATCTCACACTTCGTTGGTAACATTCACTTGCATTTCTTATGTATCGGTCTCTGATTGGCCCATCGGCACATACCTAAGGTACATGTGTAGGCAAACCAAAATTATGCGATTAAATATTGTAAATGACTTAGCTCGCTCATGGTTGTCCCTGGTCCAGCTGTTCTGCTCCCAAATGGATGTAGTTGGGTCTTCGGTTAGGTCATAGGTTGGACATCTGGTACATCATCTGCTTCTTCTTCACGGAAGTGCTGTCTGGATTCCCGTCGCCTTCCTCATCATGGCTCGGTCGGATGGTTTCCCGTCGCCTTCCTCATCATGGCTCGGTCGTATGATTTACCGTCGTCTTCCTCATCATGGCTCGGTCGTATAGCAAGATGTACTGGTCCCCAGCTTGGTCCATCATGTGTATTTAGCACAACCTCCTCATGGTCTTCTTGTCAGCATCTAAATTAATGATTATAGTGCAGTGTACAGCCATTATACAATTCTTTTTTTGACGTCTGTAATCCTTAATTTTATTATTTCTTTCGTGGCTCTCCGACGTATCCTCGATTTTGTTGGTAATGATTTCAGTGCATCTATTCTCTGTCTGCCCTTCTTGTAGATCTTGAGGAAAACTTATTTTTATTCTGATTCAATCATTGGAGATGTTTCTCTTCTTGTGTGTGATCCTTTTTATGTTGGCTTGGTCTCCCTTTGCAGACTATAGATCACTGCGCTGAGTATCCACCCACGCGTATCTCGTAGCTCTTGTAGGTGATTCCTTCTTAATATCTCGATTCAACTATGCTATTTCTCTTTGATTTGACTTGTTTCTTCTCGTACCCGATGCTTTTTCCTTTAATATATCTTTAGATCCTTTGCTATTCCTAAAAGAATTATACCGCGGTCGGTAATTCCGTCCTCACTCTCCGTTGAGAAAATTTAAGATGGAGTTTTCTTAACAATCAAGTTTTCTACTTTTTTTGTAAAACAATACAGTAGACAGTCCACTGTCCGTTTCACCCTGAATACTTGACCGTTCCATGACGTGTATGGCCTTCTGTGTCATCGCAACTGGTGTCTATTCTTTGCTTCCTATAGATTACATGGCCCATACCTTCAGTCGGCGCCATTTTGAAAGCTGTCGCGGACGTGTGAACGGGCACAACCTCGTATATTAAGAGTAATTAATTTGGGAGGATTCTGACTTTGTGTACAAGCCTCCTAAATGCTCACTGTTTAGAAACGTGAATTACAGACCACTGAGTCCGTACCTGTATCGGACATTGTTTACACTTGTGCTGGGCTCCTTACTTTCACAGTGGCCGACTCGTTGGCTGAACGGTCAGCGTACTGGCCTTCGGTTCAGAGGGTCCCGGGTTCGATTCCCGGCCGGGTCGGGGATTTTAACCTTAATTGTTTAATTCCATCGGCACGGGGCTGGATGTATGTGTTGTCTTCATCATCATTTCATCCTCATCACGACGCGCAGGTCGCCTACGGGAGTCAAATAGAAAGACCTGTACCTGGCGAGCCGAACCCGTCCTGGGATATCCCGGCACTAAAAGCCATACGACATTTCATTTACTTTCACAGTTCCTATGTAATCTCCGTTTACATTTAGTTGATTTCTTTAGACTCCAATGGGGCCGATGACCTTCGATGTTAGGCCCCTTAAAACAACAAGCATCATCAACAATCAAGCAGACTCCAATGGTATTCAATCTAGGGAACAGTATATTTTCACGCCCTTCATGATATTTTTTCTCTCCTTTTTGCAAGTACTTTCATTTCTAAAAGTTTAGACTTAATATTCTTGTATTGCACTGTGATACGATAATCACACGAAAACAATTGCCACCGCTATGTACTGTACTATGGCTTTGATAATGTGAAACTATTTATATCGTGTAAGTATAGACATTGCATCCAGTACCAGCATATTTATTATTTGTTTGTAAAGAAACAGTGAAATAGAATAGAAGAGAATTGAATAGAATAGTTCAGTTTTATAGTTCCCGATCACCTGAATCTGGAGAGAGAGTGATAATATGTTGTAATATTTTTTTCGTACCTTCAGCTGATTAGTTTGTCTATTACCGGGCGAGTTGGCCGTGCGCGTAGAGGCGCGCGGCTGTGTGCTTGCATCCGGGAGATAGTAGGTTCGAATCCCACTATCGGCAGCCCTGAAGATGGTTTTCCGTGGTTTCCCATTTTCACACCAGGCAAATGCTAGGGCTGTACCTTAATTAAGGCCACGGCCGCTTCCTTCCAACTCCTAGGCCTTTCCCATCCCATCGTCGCCATAAGACCTATCTGTGACGGTGCGACGTAAAGCCCCTAGCAAAAAAAAAAAAAAAGTTTGTCTATTAGTACATTAAATGTTATGATTACGCCTAAGAAATGTTTAAACCTATTCTCCAAATTGTCACTTCTTGTTCCATATGTACGGTGCCGCTATCTTACACGCAGGCCCCGAGTTCTATTTCCGGCCAAGCCAAATATTTTTACCTGGATCTGAGGTCCATTTAGTATACGTGATTACTGATTACGTGATTACATACAAGCAAATATGTCCTGAACGTAGCTAAATATGACCTAAAATGTAAAAAAGTGACTTAGGGATAGGTTGCAAGCATTTATTACTAATATATATTTTGCTAGTTGCTTTACGTCGCACCGACACAGATAAGTCTTATGGCGACGATGGGACAGGGAAGGGCTAGGAGTGTGAAGGAAGCGGCCGTGGCCTTAATTAAGGTACAGCCCCAGCATTTGCCTGGTGTGAAAATGGGAAACCACGGAAACCATTTTCAGGGCTGCCCACAGTGGGGTTCGAACCTACTATCTCCCGAATACCGCATACTGGCCGCACTTAAGCGACTGCAGCTATCGAGAACGGTATTACTAATATTAAACGCGTCAAAAAGTGTTAAGCGCTAATACAGCAAACACAGAGCTGCAGTAGTTAAATTAACACTTCCTACATGCATTCAGTATCATAGCCCTGAGGCGCAGTTACCATTCTGTTTTCCTAAGAAATAACCAAAAAAATGTGTTGGTATGATTTATGGCATTTGTCGGCATACTTTCGTACAGCATCTCTTTCTTGGAGTCATGTATTCTAAACCTGCTACATATTTCTTGCGGAAAAGAAAAAAAAAAAAAAACATCTACTGCATTATTTTGAAATCCTGTCTTTGAAACTCGAAGCAGATAACTGTACCTTGTTAAATTTGTTCATTTAAACAAAAATTCTTAAGATATAACCAGATATGATCTTATATCACTAAAATGAGAACAATATTATCAAAACAATAAAAATTTCCGAAATATGCATTTATATGCAATATAAAATTGCTTAAACGGGACCCAACCATCATTCACAGTTATTTTCCAGGTTTCGTGTAAAATGACCTCAGGTATGGAATACAGCATCACTTTCCCGTAACATCTGAACCTCAGAGATTACAATAAAATGAGGAGCCATCTGACGGTGTGATGGCGGTCCAGGTTTAGAAAGCCAAAAATAACGGCAGAGGGAACTCATCGTGCCGATCCACACGACACCTCGAAATCTGCAGACCTTCTTTTTTCATGATCAGGCCTTGGAAATGTTCGCATTTCTGTATTTTTAGTTTCAACTACGGGATATACGTAGAGGAGGAGGAGCACAAGTTCAGCAAGGAAAGAGGAACAGGTTCTAGTATTATTAATATGTACCGTTGGCAATGAAGTCTTGGACTTTTGTGGAATTAGCCGTACCATGCTGCGGAATTACCTGCGTTTCTACGGATTTTGCCGAAACATTACAAAGGCAATTAACTGAAATAAAAAATTAAAGTACTTAAATATGCCATGAGTAACAATTGTTCCAGTGTATACATATTAATTTGATAATAATTCACATCCAATTTTTCTTTAATATTGCTGATTTAGCTAAGTTTCCCGCGCCGACAACTCAGTCTGTCTCATTGGTTTTATGGTCACCGGGCGGCTTGGCCGTGCGGTCGGGGGCACGCGGCTGTGAGCTTGCATCCGGGAGATAGTCGGTTCGAACCCCACTGTCGCCAGCCCTGAAGAAGGTTTTCCGTGGTTTCCCATTTCCACACCAGGCGAATGCTGGAGCTGTACCTTAATTAAGGCAATGGTCGCTTCCTTTCCGCTCCTAACGTTTTCCTATCCCATCGTCGACATAAGACGTATCTGTGTCCATGCCACGTAAAGCAACTAGCAAAACAAACAAAAAGTTTTATGGTCGGCATGGTGGCCATTGATTAAGAGTATACAGAGTTCTGTTCCTGGCCGCGGGGATTTTAGCCTTGTTTGGTTTTGGGACTGGTTGTTCGTATTTGTCTTAAGACATAGCTTTCAATTTATCGTAGATACGATACAGTGCACTACCGATCACCGCAGAACAATTGGCTTTACGTCGCCCCAACACAGATAGGTATATGGCGACGATGGGAGAGCAAATGGCTAGGACGGGGGAAGGAAGCAGCCGTGGCCATAATTAAGATACGGCCCCAGCGATTCACTGGTTTGAAAATTGGAAACCACGGAAAATCATTTTCAGGGTTGCCGACATTGGTGTTCGAACCCACTATCTCCCGAATGCAATATTACAGCTGTGCGCCCCTTAATACAAGGCCAGCTCGCTTCGACCAGTCACCACAAAAACGCAGAGTAGTTGAACACGGGAGATAGTATAGGTTCTAACTCCACTGTCGGCAGCCCAGAAGATGGGTTTCCTTTGTTTCCCATTTTCACACCAGGCAGGCTGTACCTTAATTAAGGCAACGGTCGCTTTCTTCCCATTCCTAGCTCATTGCTATCCCATCGTCGCCATAATACCTATGTGTGTTGGTGCGATGTAAAAGGAATAATGTTGAATACGTCCTTTAACACAGCTTTGGCGTCAGAAAGGTTATCTGGCTTTAAAACAGGACCTATTCCACATTATCATCTCAGCACCTACCTGTAATCCTGCACGGGTGTGGAAGAATCGGCGGATAAAGAAGGATTGCAATATAAACTATTAAGAAGAATATGACTTAGTCCAGGTCTTTTTAGTACGACAATTTAGTGATGGAAAATGACTTCACCACTCGGCTTTGCGAGAACAATATGGAAGTCCACTAACAGCACTCGTAATAATCCTCATCAATCCATAATAATGATGATAATAATTATCAAGGTGATAATGATGGTGATGACGATGATAGTTGTTTCAAGGTCTAACCTCATACTCATCGGCTATTGTCTAAAATAAATCCACGATGACCTCAGGATAATGATAGTCAGTTAATAAATTCATAACAAAAGTATCTTTATTTTAAGATATCTGAAACCACATCCTTCCGCACCTGTTACGAAGTACCTATTTAAATGGGTCTCGATATAATTATGCATTGATAATCGATAACGTGTGTTATATACATTAATGAGACACGCTATAATTTTCTTCAAATCTAATAAATAATATCTGAGTGCTTTATATTGGTCGTTCCAAGCCTGTACTGAATCACCTAATCGTCCGATGTGAAGTGTGATCGCTTATTCTTTGCAAGCACAAGTTCAGCGAAGTAGGAACGAATGGTTATATCGTTTGTTTTTAAAAAAATGTCTATTTCGTCAACTGTTTAATTGAACCTGCTAATTTCCAGAACAGTTCACCACCTTTAACACTTCTTTGGGCTGGGTGAATTAAACTTTTAGAAGCGTCACCGCGGAGTGTTTAGCATTAGCAATGTTGACACTACTTCTTTGATGATCGCCTTTCACATCTTAACTTGAAAGAGTAAATATGGTCCGCCAGAAAGAGAAATTAATTCGTTAAATCTTAGTGTTCTATTTTGAAGACAGCATGCTAATCCTATTTTAAATTTAAATTGCTGAATTTTATAAGTTATTGTGGTGCTATTTTAGGTATAAATGTGTTCACTTATCAGTAATAATAGTAATAATAATAATAATAATATACATCCACGTAAGTGCTTTTTCTGCCGGTACGCAACGATACGCAGTACCAGAACCTCATTTTCCCAAGTTTCTTTTGTAAAGAACTGCGATTTTTATACAGAGAAATTTATTGTAAGTATTCCAGCAGATGGTATTATTTCCATGAACTGAATTTTCAGTTTTTATTCTCAAAAACTGGTACTATGATTTCATGTTTCATAGCCATCATAGATTCGTAACATAGCCGGAAACGGGAATTAGTCATGGCGTAGACGTATATCCATCGGATGAATACGATCCATCGGATGAATTGTGGTAGGATGAATTATATTTCCTGTGTTTTATTAATACACTTATATAAGCAAGAGCACGTACAGGGCCGCATACTGTACTTTTTACCGTCCTCGAGTAAATAATGATTTTAAATATATTTTAAATTTCTGTTTCAATGATTTTCCTGCTACAGTTGGTCCTGGAAAGGGAATAAGTGAAATAATAAATTCTCCTTGCCCGAATCCTTATAACCGAGTGAAACTGGGAAATAATTACTAGTTACACATTATGACTGACAACTAGTGACCTGGGGAGAGATCGAGTTCACGAACTTTCCATCAAATCAACCTTCTATAACGTCACTGCTTTATACTACCACCGCCACTGATCGAGCTATTCCCATGAATATTCCAGCCCAGCCGACACGGCGCTTGGTTACCGATTATTCCGGTAGAACCATTCAGCTGGACGACATCCGCAGGAATTTCCCCTGTAATGGATGGATATAAATCACACGGCGGATATCAGCAATTGAATTAAACATATCGATTTGTTATTCTTTGTTTGAAGAATATGTCACCGCACCGGCGTATTAATTACCACATCGACTTCGAACATTCGTCCAAAATTAATTCTTTGATGATGGAAATCACACGTAATCTCCTATTTATTCCGTTCCTAGTTGAAAATAATAATAATAATAATAATAACAATAATAATAATAATAATAATAATAATAATAATAATAATAATAATAATAATAATAATGAAATGGCGTATGGCTTTTAGTGCCGGGAGTGCCCGAGGACATGTCCGGCTCGCCAGGTGCAGGTCTTTTGGTTTGACTCCCGTAGGCGACCTGCGCGTCATGATGAAGATGAAATGATGATGAAGACGACACATACACCCAGCCCCCGTGCCAGAGAAATTAACCATTTATGGTTAAAATTCCCGAACCTGCCGGGAATCGAACCCGGGACCCCTGTGACCAAAGGCCAGCACGCAAATTACTTAGCCATAGAGCCGGACATAATAATAATAATAATAATAATAATAATAATAATAATAATAATAATAATAGTTTCATAATCAAGAGGGTGATTCCTTGATTAGGCCTAGTCAGCCCATTATGTTACCGGGACAAGCCGAGCATTCCTAAATTGATACAAATAATAATAATAATAATAATAATAATAATAATAATAATAATAATAATAATAATAATAATAATTTCCTTTATCATCCGACTCATTGGCTGAATGGTCAGCGTTGAGGCCTTCGATTCAGAGGGTCCCGGGTTCGATTCCCGGCCGGGTGCTGCCTACCCATTCCTATAACTTTCCCATCCCATTGTCCTTAAAATCTTCGTGTATTAGTTCGAAGTTTTTCAGGATAAATTACCAAATTGTCTCCATCCACCGATCGTGACAAGTACACTTCTTCACTGATTTCTTTCCAGCTTTGTTATTCTTCTTACTGTCTTCTGTTCTATTTCTAGTGGTTAATGGAAATGGTTAATGGTGGTCGGAAACAGCGTGATCCGAGTATAAGAGCGTTAAACATTTGATTATACTGATAAATATTTTGAAAAAAACGCCCAAGCTGAGAGGATCGCGCCATAGATAGTACGTTTCGGTGGTATCATCTGAAACCCACGGTGTGTTTGGATTTGATGCTGATTTCTCTACACATTTATCAAGCCGGCCTTAAGCCACGTGTAGATTTTACAACACAGCCTTGCAAAGCCCATTTGATTCGCCCGCGAAGCGATTTGATTGGCTAAATTCACTAGGTGATAGAATGACAACGGCGCGAGATATCGAAATACTACTGTATTTTAAACTTTTACTTATCAGTATGGCCAACCCTCTAACGCTCATATACCCGGTTCACTTTGTGCATGCGCACAGGTACGAAAGCGCTTTCTAACGGAAGACAGGAGGACCAGTGCATGCGCACAGGAAAGAACACTTGAAGATCAAACTGTCTCAGTGGCTCTTTCGTTTGATATATTTGGGATTTTGATAGCCAAGTGGCGTCGTCTCAGCAAGGAGGCCGCGATCCGATCTTAGCCAATTTATGCGGAGTTTTGGAAGTAGTCTCTGTCGTCAAGAATCCAGAACTGGAGGTACAATGTCTATGAACATGCTTACGTTTTACGACTTCATTGTCTAGGAGTGGAGGTAGGGTGTACATAGAATAAATTATGCATAAGCTGAAAGCAACAGTCATGAGAGTACTGATAATTACCGCGTGTAAAAGCAGCTCGGAGCAATGGCGGGTGGGTAGTATTTGTGAAGAGGGGAGGGCTATATAAACATACAGAGTTGAAACATGACCTAGTTAATTTTTGGATTGTACTGGGTATATGGAAGTGATGAAGTCCTCAGGTTAATATTCATGAAAGAAAGGGAGAGTTCGCACAAGGAAGTGATAAATAATATTAAATGGAAGAATCCTGTGCACGTTTTATTTATATTTCTTAAGAGCTTCTGTTATAATAAATAACTGCAGGACATAATATTATATAGGGCCTAGGTAGCTGTAGTTGAGCAGCAAGCAAACGGAAAGTAAAATTGGTATCATATTCTTTGTTTATTTCATATTTCTTGAAGTGACGTTTAGAAACTGGGTGTCACACAAAATATCCTTCATTAAAGATATTCCATACGAAGCTATCAATTTAAAAGCTACAGAACTTCATATACAATATACTATATAGAGTATTCTCCCCACAACTGCTTCATTCATTCGATGTCTCGGGTCCAGCTATTGCCCACATTTCCTTTCCGAACTATAGTATGCCATATTACTGAGAAATATACTCAGACACGATTCAGTAACGATAGTCTATGTGTGAGGTTAGTAATTTTTGTCATTTTTAGGCTCTTTTAGGTATAATATTTATATTTTATATCATCATATATCTCGCCACCATAGGTTTTTCATTTTACACGAAGGAAAATGTATTTTTATGCAGGTAGCACATACGTGCGATCAATATTATTTCGAACAAGGGTGTGCGTTTCCAGACGAAATTATCTGTACGTATATGAATTGCTCACAGACCAAATTTGCTTTGGTGGTGTGATAGCCAAGTGAAGTTTGCTCAGCAAGGAGGCCGCGATTCTAGCTTGGCCAACTGATACGGGATTTTGGAAGTGAAGTCATGTCTCTGTAGTCAAGATTCTAGAAATGGAGATAAAATGCCTATGAACATATTTACCTTTTGCGACTTCATTGTATAGCGGTTGAGGTTGGGTGGACTTAGAATAAATTATGCATAAGCTGAAACAGTCATGAGAGTACTGACAATTACCGTGGATAAAAGCAGCTCGGAGCAATGGCAGGAGGGTAGTATTCATGAAGAGAGAAGGACTAAGTTTGAAACAACCTCGCTTTGTGCATGTGTATCGTCTTCGAAGGCGAGAGTATTGTGAGGTCATTTTAGAAACAAGTTACCGAACAGACAATGGCTTGACTCGACCAGCACGAAATCATAGTGATACTAGAAGTTCAGACTATAAAGTCACCTGTTTCATTCACTGAGGCTTGTAGATTGATCAGTGAAAAATATTACGGTGTACAATTTAAAACCTAATGTTTATAGCATCGCTTATGCTTATATTTCAAATAACTTAAACTAACCTGAATAGTTTCACAGTAGCTGAATATGTGTGCATCAACATACACTTCGGTTAAATGTGCAATACGTCTTAATAGTACAATGTATTCTCTTTGTCCGACAATTGGTTAAAACAAGACACAAATCCTTGGTATATATGGTAATGTTGGCAACTTATTTCAGGATGGAAGTTATGTAAATTTCTAGCAATAATTTCCTTTATTTTACAAAACGTATGGAACGATACTGAAGTATACTGGCAGATTTACTTCAGTAGAGAGATATAATGTTGTTCCCTGAGATTTTAAAGCAAACCTCTGAGCTTCTTAATATAGATTGACTTCAAATGAGCATATGTATTTTTTTATTTTTTTATTTATTTATTTATTTATTTATTTATTTATTTATTTATTTATTTATTTATTTATTTATTTATTTATTTATTTATTTATTTATTTATTTATTTATTTATTTATTTATTTATTTATTCGTATTTCTTTGTAAATATATACCACTAAAATAGACAGTCTAATATTACAGGTGATATTTAAAGACTAAGTGAAGGAGTAAGAAAAAACATAAATACGCAAGATAACTTTAAAAGTCAAGGAAAAATATGAAAAAAGAAGTAAATGAACTTTACAAGGAAAGAAGGAAAGAAAGGCAGAAAAAGTAATGGAATTGGAAATGGAAAGGAAATAAAACGTGAGCAAATTATGCAATAAAGAACAAACAAATAACAGGACCCAAACGGCTGTTATTAGTTTAATGAGAAACAGTCTTCAAGATGTAAATGTATCTGTTACGTCTGACAGCAAAGTTAAAAAAAAAGCATTTGTTTGTTAAAATTTTGTATGTTTCACCCATACAAATAAAGGAGGAATTCTTGAATGAATAGTAAAAATGTATGCTTTGCGATTGTTATCGCTTAATGTTAAAATTTGTAACTGTATCCAATGGGGTTCTTGCTATTTGTGACATCTTATTCATCATGTAATACACAGAATACTAAGCCAGTTAGCATTCTTGATGAAGCGGGTTGTAAATTCCGTTTTGTGAACTCACGGCAAGATTTGTCAGATATTACAGGATAAAGTATGGTTCCGCCTTGTCGCTATGCATCACCACTACAATGCTATGTGAAGGTGGACCTGAAATACTAGGTCACGCCACCGTGCTCAATTCATCTACCCAGCTAATATTTATTCCCTTGCGCTAGAGTAGTGCGAAACACAATAGCTTGCTTGCATGAACAAGTATTCCAATTTTATTGGAAAAGTTTCTCGGATAAATTGAATTCCTTCCTCTGAACCCTGTTTAGTGAAACAAGAAGGTTGTCGTCGGTCTTAAGATGTGGCCTGTATAACATCAGCTCCTTGCTGATATTGCTTCATTGCACATTCCTCACCGTTTCTACGAAAATAAAACGAAGGCATTCCCACTACATGAAGTGTGTCGTGCTGAGTTGCTCAGATGGTGAAGGCGCTGGCTTTCTGGGCCTAAGTTGGCAGGTTCGATCCTGGCTCAGACCGGTGGTATTCGAAAGTGCTCAAATTCGCCAACACTGTGTCGGTAGATTTACCGGCGCGTAAAGGAACTCTCGCGGGACAAAATTCCGTCACCTCGGCGTCACCTAAAACCGTAAAAGTAGTTAGTGGACGTAAAACCAATAAATTTATTATTACTTCCAGATGTATGTATAAGAACTTTCCGGTTTCATTAAGAGATGGTGCCAGCGAACAGTACGCAGCGTATGAATTTGACACATACGTCAGTTTGTTCGTCTGGCATTAACCTACCAACGCACACAAGTTGAGTCCGCCAAACACCAGCGTCTGTGTTGTATCGTTCAGTGATCATGTCGACGTTTGTGCATGAAAAAGAACTTTTGCGGCACGCATTTCTGTCCATATTTAATCAAAAGAAAAAGGCTGTGGAAAGTCATCGTTTACTGGTAGAAACATGTGGTGAACACGATCCATCGATTAGAACATTTGAGACATGGTTTCGACAATTTAAACGTAGTTATTTCAATGTGGAAGGCAGTGGTGTGACCGGATCGGTATTGTGTATTATGAACTCTTGAAGCCCGGCGAAACCGTTAATGCACAACGCTTTCGCCAACAGATGATTAATTTAAATCACGCAATGATCGAAATACTACCGGAATGGGCCAGAAGACATGGCAAAGTGATTCTGTTACACGAAAATCCGCCGTCTCATACAGAAAAACCAGTGAAAGACACCTTGAAATCGCTTGGATGGGACATCCTTCCGCAGTCGCTGTACTACCCCGACCTGGCGCCATCAGACTATCACCTCTTCGCATCAATGGGCCACGCGCTCGCAGAGCAACACTTCAGCAATTTCGAGGAAATTGGAAAATGGCTCGACGAATGGTTTATCGCAAAAGACAATCAGTTTTTCCGGCATGGTATTCGTAACTTACCTGAAAAATGGGCGAAATGTGTAGCAGCCGATGGCTAATATTTTGAATAAACAAATAATGAATTTCCCTTGAAAAATACATCTTTGCTTTACCATAAAACCGGCAAAAACTTACGCATACACCTGGTACATGAAGTGTCTTAACAACTCATATTTAAGTCATCGGAAGATAGCTTCCAGTCTTACCGATGCCTTTCAGTTTTTCATGGATTCCAAACCATTGTGACCTGACTTCTCTTTTCAAAAACATTTCACTTACACTGAACGCGATTCGAAATACGACCGTTTTGATGACAGGCTAGTGTTGATGTCACTTAGGTATTGCGGCATTAATATGCTATTGTAATAGGAAGAATATTTTCTGCTTTGATATGATGTGGACATAAATCATGTGAGAACCAAAGCCTATGGATCAACAGCCCCAGAAGAGCCTTGGTCTACTAAGTGACCGCTGCTCAGGCTGAAGGCCTGCAGATTACAAGGTATCTTGAGGTTAGCACGACGAAACCCTTCGGCCATTAATCTTGCTTTCTAGACCGGGAGAAAAAATATGTCACATCTTCTTTTTTCGCTGGAGGGCAATGAGAAAAGTGAATATTGGAAGAACAGAGTAGAACATAGTAAGAGGAAAAGTTTATTTGACGGTATTCATACATGAACTCAAACAGCACGCAAGCTTCTAGTTTTATGTGACTGTTAATATTATAGCAATTAGAGGGCAATATTTAGAGGAATGCAGGTCCAAGTACATGACGATTCCTTTCAAAAATCTACCGTACGTTGCTCTTGATTTTTAAAGGTAATTGTTATGTAAGGGTCTAATAAACATTGTAGTTTAATGTCAAAATACATTTATTTCGATATTTATGGAGGACTACATGCAAGATTTTGGCTGCTGATACGTTCTGGAAGTTCTAGTATTCCCATATCATCAGTAAATTGGCCGTTTCCATAACTAAATCGTTAGCGTGCTGGCCTTTGGTCACAGGGGTCCCGGGGTCGATTCCCGGCAGGGTGGGGAATTTTAACCATCGTTCGTTAATTTCTCTGGCACGGGGGGCTGGGTGTATGTGTCGTCTTCATCATCATTTCATCCTCATCACAACGCGCAGTTCGCCTAAGGGATGTCAAATCAAAAGACCTGCACCTGGCGAGCCGAACTTGTCCTCGGACACTCCCGGCACGAAAAGCCATACGCCACTTCATTTCATCAGTAAATTAATTCATAGTGGCCGATGTTAGTGTTGTGACTGTAATCGAGAAGTACAATTTCGCCTTATATCTATCCCTTCGTGCACAGTTTCCTTCATCGTCATCATTGTTTTCATTAGGCCTAAATAATATCTAGTCGTATTGTCTACACTCATTTTTAACGTTTAAGGGCTGAATATTCATTAATGCAGCAAACGACATACAAACAAACAGAGAAACAAACAAAACTACCTCACAGAACAACAACCCATTAAGAGCCTTGGCATGTCAAGACGACTGCTGTCCAAGCGAATAGTCTGTAGTTATTTGGGGTGTTTCGTAGTCAGCATGACGAAATAATCAGCTATATTACTTCGCTCTCGCAATAGGGTCCGCTGTCTCTCATATCACATAACTCCTCACCTTGTTTCATGAGACTGACTGAACCGTTTCACAGCCCTTCGTTCAGACTGGCCGGAAATCAAACCCGGGACCACCCAGAAAGAGGCAAGACGGCTACTCATATACTACGGGGTTACGTCATTGAAACAGCTATTATTATTATTATTATTATTATTATTATTATTATTATTATTATTATTATTATTATTATTATTATTATTATTATTATTATTATTATATAATGTTATTGGCTTTACGTCCTACTAACTGCTTTTACTGTTTTCGGATAGGCCGAGGTGCCGGAATTTAGTCCTGCAGAAATTATTTTACGTGCCAGTAAATCTATTGACACGAGGCTGACGTATTTGAGCACATTCAAACACCACCGAACTGAGCCAGGATCGAACCTGCCAAGTTGGGGTTAGAAGGCTAGTGCCTCAACCGTCTCAGCCACTCAGCCCGGCATTATTATTATTATTATTATTATTATTATTATTAGATATTCGTGAATTAGCCTGTTAGGACTAGGCAGAGTATTTAGAGAAGTGCGTGTACCTTCCTTTATGCCCATATTTCTTTAATTATTTTAATGTGGGTTTCATTTCTTTCTTCAGACCAAGTTGTTCCTGTCTTCTTCTTTGGTCTTTCCTCTTGGTCAACTTGACATTTGAGAATTTAGGTTCTTAGAAGGTCAACCGATTCTAGACATCAGTTGGTGTAATTCCTGCCTGTTTCAGATCAGTTTTTATTTCGACAATCCATTTCATTGTGTCTATTTAGCTTTAGTCATGTTTTCATAGAATTCGACTATTTGTTTTGTAAGTCCGTCTGGGTGCATTCTCTTAATGTGTCCATAGAATAATAATAATAATAATAATAATAATAATAATAATAATAATAATAATAATAATAATAATAATAATACCCGTGTGAGGATTTACCGGTTACCTCCATCGGGCGCGTCCCATTGGAATTGGGGAAGCTCGCTGGCTCTGCCGCCAGCAGAGTCAGAGGGTAGTAGGGAAATAAAATACCACCGTGAAAACAACTGGTCCCTTTCCAGGGTTACGGCGAAGACTGGTAAATGACCAGAACCCAGAAAACATCTTGAGGCAACCTCTAGGGCTAACAACCCTAGTTGTAAAAGGATGGGTACCCGTCCAAAGCAAAGTCAAGTCAAAAAGCATGATGGCACAACATTTCAAGAAACATACCCCAGGGGGTAAATCTTCGGATAAATCTCTCGTCGTGAACGCCACGGCGCACGAGTCTCGTTCGGATTCTGGGGGAGACTCGACATCATGCAAGAGACGAGTCGGAGCGCCTCGGTGTACCCCGAAGAGTCAAAAACTCAGGCGAAAATCTAAAACCTTTCTAGCAACTTTCAACATAAATTCACTTACACAAACTGGCAAGCTGAAAACCCTCACCAAAGCTCTTCACGAAAATCATATATCCATAATGGCCCTACAGGAAACAAGGTACCCAGATGAAGAGATTTTTGAATCCGAAGGCTACCGGTTTTTCAAGAGCAAAGCGCAAAGAGGAATCCTCAATGGAGCTGTGATGCTTGGAACCGCGTTTGCTGTTAGAACCAAGATCCTTAAATCGGTTGCAAATTTAGAACCTGTGAATGACAGATTGTCTATACTCACAATTAAATGCGCGAAAAAAAACCTACGTCCTAGTTAACGCACATGCTCCTACAAACGATAAGAACAAGACTGATCCAGACGAAGTTGATAATTTCTGGGACCTACTGGACCACTTAAAATGGGAAACCAATATATAGAAGCTGTCGATGAGTACATCTATCTTGGACACAAGATAAAACTTGGAAAAGACAACCAACGTGCAGAAATTCCTCGCAGAATAGGTATGAGTTGGACTGCATTCCGAAAACTAAGATTCATCCTCACCAACAAGGATGTTCCAATTAACCTGAAGACCAAGGTTTATATTACGTGCGTGCTGCCAGTTACTACTTACGGTCTGGGAAGGATGACTCTGACGAAGGAAAGCGCTCTCAAGCTTCAGCGAACACAACGAGCTATGGAGCGACAGATGCTAGGGATCAACCTTAGGGATAAGATCCGTTCAGAGGACATCAGGAGAAGAACTAATGAAACAGACATCCTAGAGAGAGTAGCAAGACTAAAATGGCAATGGGTAGGACACGTAGCTCGACAAGACTACAACAGGTGGACCTCTAGGATTGTTCACTGGAGACCATGGGGACACAAGAGAGGCATTGGAAGACCCCAGAAGAGATGGCTCGACGACGTAAAGCTGTTGGCTGGAACACGCTGGTTCCAAGTGGCTCAAGACCGAAGACGATGGAAACATATGGAAGAGGCCTATATCCAGCAGTGGATTGAAATAGGCTACAAAAGAAGAAGAAGAAGACTGGATGAAAAATGAAACAAAATCCCCAAACACCATGTCAAGCTTCTTTTGGGTGACTTCAATGCCCAACTAGGTCGTGAATAGAAGTACAAGAGAGTTATAGGAAATTACCCTGCTCACAAAAGAACCAATCCCAACGGCAAAAGACGTGTCCATTTGCGAAAATCACAACCTGCAGGTCATGTCGACCCACTTTCGCCATCCACCCAGAAAGCAAATGACTTGGCGTTCTCCCGTCCAAGCTCTCGGAGAGTTCCAAATTGATCATGTTGCAATCTCCAAGAGAAACAGCCCTGACATTATGAATGTCAAGGTAAAGAAAGGCATCAATGTGGCCTCAGATCATTATATGTCTCTTATCAAATTCAAACCAATTCCCGCAAACACAAGGAAGACAACCAAACAGATCACACGCTTCGACAGTGTTAAACTTCGGCAAAGGGTCGAGGAGTTCCAGGAGAAGGCTAGACCAAATGACACTGACTTTAACAACGCCAAAAATCTCCTTCTTGAGGCCGCCAAAGACGTTGCAGAAATCAAGAGAGGCAAAAAGCATGCCTGGTGGAATGGTACCTGCGA
Organism: Anabrus simplex; assembly: GCF_040414725.1. Classification (NCBI taxonomy): domain Eukaryota; kingdom Metazoa; phylum Arthropoda; class Insecta; order Orthoptera; family Tettigoniidae; genus Anabrus; species Anabrus simplex. Next base: position 572,143,293 of record NC_090265.1, read on the forward strand.
ATCAGTCCTCCAAGAAAGACTCAATGCGTGGAAACAGTATTACTCTACGAAATCAGAAAATGATTGGGAAACCTACAAATCCCAACGTGCCCAAGCAGCTAGGGTGTTCAGAACTGAGAAACGTAAATACGAAAAATATCTCATTGAAAAGATAGAACAAAACTTTAGGAAGAATGAAAGCAGAGAGTACTACAGAGCCTTCAAACGCAAACTCACTGGCTATAAACCACCATCTCTATGCTTTGAGCGAAAGGACGGCACACTGGCGACATCAAATGAAGAAAATTGCAGCATTCTGGCAGATTACTTCAAGAATTTGCTTAATTGCTCTAAACCTCAAAGCGCCATTGAGACCAAGGAACCCTTACTCAGGTACCCAGATTCCAGACCACCCGACAGAGATGAAATCAAGCGCCACATTGTCCGTCTCAAAAATAACAAAGCGCCGGGGGAAGACTCAGTAGTAGCAGAACTATGGAAATATGCCCCAGAGGAATCACTTGATATCTTGTGTAACGGTTCAAATCCCGTTACAAGATGATATCTGTATTTTATTATTTTATCTGTATTATTATTGTTATTATTATTATTATGTCAGTATTATTATTAGGTTATCTGTGATATTGTCACTATTATTGTAATTATCAGTCTTATTCAATTCCAGTACGCAAAGCTTGTCGCATGCGTATTTGTAATTGAGTGCATGTATATATACGTATATGTAGATTATCATTAAATACCTGTACAGTGAGAGTTTCGATGTATCAGATGTGGAAGTGACGTTGTTATATTGCTATACCACTGGCGATTCTGCCAAGTCATCGCCAAGTCATGGCTACGTCATCGTATTTATTTAGATATGCGCTCAGAGAGTCGGCAGCTCCGGGCTATGTCACCACTGTGTGTAATATCTGTCGCGTAGGTGGGAGTATGTCATTGTTATTTCTGCAGATTACGTAGCTGTGTCAACCAACGTCTATATAAGGTGGGTGCATATTGTAGCGTCAGTCATTAGTTATACGGATGCAGTACAGTGAAGAAGTCTACTAGATCAAGAGGGCTTAGTTGGTCAGTCAACCAGTGTGAACGAGAGATGGTGAAGACTCAGTGAGCCATTAATTATTGGTCATTGAGAGAGCGAGACCAAATGGTTGGTCCGTCACTTAGTGGAAGACACGGACGCAAGGGCTTACCATGAAGTCAGAGAGGGCAACCCAGGACCTACCAAGAGGTAATACCATATTGACTTACAAAGAAGTCAGATGAGATGGAGAAGAAACAGTCACAAGGATGTATCACCAAGTTAGGCGTGACACATCTACAGTAAACACCAGATCAAAGGAATACGTCGTAATTACACTAAAAGTGTTGAAGGTACAGTCAAGTGAATCAGTGAGGGAAATATTTCGTATAAATTGTTAAATGTCCGGTCAAGAAGAATTCAAATTCATGCCTAGTTTCTTTCAGTTGCAATGTCATAATTTCACATTCTCATCTGTTTTATCGCAACAAGACTCACTATTTTTTTGATATATTATTTAAAGAATATATATTGTTCTATCAAACGAATTCATAGTTTTATTTCAATGAAAGTAAAATATCTTAACCTCAAAATTAATGGGGAAACCGAACGCCAATCTCCTTTTCCCAGAACTTATATGGTATGTTGTCAAAAGTAAGCTTATTACCCCACACCCTAGAGATAGTCAAGAGTCTCATTGTATTATTGCTGCACTGAGTGGCAGCTGGCGCCCTTCAAATAACGTATGTGTAAGCAAGCAGGTAACAAGTAAGTGTGAGTACAAGGTCCGACGAGTGTGTATTTTATTTAATGAATGTTAATTTTCATAATTTCCATTTTAAATGCAGATATTCAGATTTTTTAAGTTAAATGCAGTTTTATAAATGTTTGTAAAAGTTAGTAAGAGAGTCAGGACCATCTTACACTTGCAAAAGAAATAGAAGAAATTTGGAACAAGGAGACCCTACCCGAAGATTGGAAAATAGCTTTGATCCACCCATTACACAAAAAAGGCAGCATGAAGAACATCAACAACTACAGAGGAATATCTTTTCTACCCGTGACTTACAAAATTCTATCACTTGCCATCTTGGAGCGTTTGGAAACACAAGTCGAACATCAAATAGGTGAATACCAAGGAGGGTTCAGAAAAGGTCGCTCAACAGCTGAACAGATCCAAAATCTCAAAACGATCATCAGATATTGTACGCTAAGGTCCAAGCAGTATGTGTCTGTCTTTGTGGACTTTAAGAAAGCGTACGACTCCATTGACCGGGAAGTCCTGCTAAACATCTTAAATGAATTTGGAGTTGATTTGAAACTGCTGGCATTAATTAGAGCCACCCTGACCGATACAAAATCCAAGGTGAAGTTCCACGGATGTCTCTCGCATTCCTTTGACATCAAAACAGGAGTCCGACAAGGTGATGGGCTATCCCCGATACTTTTCAACTGTGTTCTTGAAAAGATCATCAGAACCTGGCGGGTGAGATTACAGGAAACCAACTACAGTCCATTGAGAATAGGAGCCAAATCCAAGGGGATCGCAACAGACTGCTTAGCATTTGCCGATGATATTGCTGTTCTCACAAACGACATAGAAATCGCTAGAGCTCAAGTTGAAATTTTAAAGGAAATTGCCGAACAAACTGGTTTGCAGATATCGTTTGAGAAAACAGAAGTAATGACTAACATCAAAGAGGCTCCACCAAAACTCCATACAAAATACGGGGACATCACCCGAGTAGACAAATTCAAATACCTGGGTGAGATCATCATGAAAAATGGACTGGACAAAGAAGCACTTCAGGAGCGAGTACGCAAACTGGAAATAGCCTACCAAACATCCCGCACAATCTACAACAAAAAATGCCTTTCCCAAAACACCATGATACGTCACTATGAAACAGTTCTGAAGCCAGTAGTTCTATATGCAGCCGAAACCCTGTCTCTAAATGCCAGCAAAGGACTCCTTGAAGAACTGGAGAAAAGAGAACGCAAAATTGTGAGAGGAATCTTGGGATCAAAGTACAGGAATGGAATCCATCAAAAGAGATCCAACAAATAAGTCTACAGCAAAATAGAGAAAATTACCGACACAATCAGAAAAAGACGGGCACGATTTTACGGTCATCTGAAAAGAATGGACGGAAGAAAGTTAACTAAAGAAATCTTTCACTTTTTGATTCAAACCCCAAAATCACAATTCCCTGGTTTAGAAATACCAAAGAAGACCTGCAAATGCTACATATCTCAGCTGAAGACGCCCTTGACGGAGATCTTTTCCGCAAGAAAATATTGACGAACGGGCTAAACCGAGACGAGCAGCCGAAGAGAAGATACGGTGCCCCTTGGACAGAGGAGCGTAAGCAGGCCCACTCACAAAGAATGAGGGAAATTTGGGCTCTAAAGAAGGCCAAGTTCAGTGTCAAATGCAACAAGACTTAACGTGGTCCTTGATGACCCCAGCGAATTATATATAATAATAATAATAGTAATAATAATAATAATAATAATAATAATAATAATAATAATAATAATAATAATAATAATAATAATAATAATAATAATAATAATAATCATAATCATAATACCGGGCGAGTTGGCCTTGCGCGTAGAGGCGCGCGGCTGTGAGCTTGCATCCGGGAGATAGTAGGTTCGAATCCCACTATCGGCAGCCCTGAAGATGGTTTTCCGTGGTTTCCCATTTCCACACCAGGCAAATGCTGGGGCTGTACCTTAATTAAGGCCACGGCCGCTTCCTTCCAACTCCTAGGCCTTTCCTATCCCATCGTCGTCATAAGACCTATCTGTGTCGGTGCGACGTAAAGCCCCTAGCAAAAAAAAAATACTAATAATCATAATAATATGTCTTTCAGGTTTCATTTCTTTTTTTCTCGTTCCGTCTTTCTAATGCAAACATTTCACCGTGTGACCTTCTCACAACCCAACAGTGTGATGTGCATTACTACATTAATTATTACTACCTACTTTACAGTCTCTGTTGTATCTTTACCCATTCCTACTTGCTGTCTGTATCCTTCAGGTCTCTGCAAGTGTACGAATGAAGTGGGAAGGTATTGGTTGTCTTGGTACGCATACATCCATTTACATCGGCTGCTAATGAAGTTAGTATTATCTGAACTTAGTATCCTGCCGCTATTATTTATGTGATGATTTATCAGAATACGTCCCTTACGTGTTTATCAGTAATACAATGCCCAACAGAAAAACTTATCAGTACAATCCAGCTCATATTTATGCCCATGTAGAATACATATTCATGAGGAAAATATTGGAAGTCATGACATGGTTTTGTGCGGACTTTAGCCAGTGGAGATAACCAATCGATGAGTGAGCGCCACAAACCACACTGTATACAACTTACAGCCCCCAGGGAGTTGACAACTTTTTAGACAGGGATCAAGCAAGCTAGTAGCTTTATGTGACTGTTGATATCGTGAACACAGCCACGGAACCTCCAGTTTTGCATAAAATCCGATTTTTTTTACATTTGGATTTACGTCGCACCGACACACGTAGGTCACTTGGCGGCGATGGAATATAAAAGATTAAGAGTGGGAGGGAAGTGGCCGTGACCTAAAGTAAAGCACAGCCCCAGCATGTGTATGGCGTGAAAATGGGAAACCACTAAAAAGCATCTTCAAGGATGGCGATAGTGGGGTTCGAACCCACTACCTCCCGAATGCGAGCTCACAGCTGCACGTCCCAAATCGCACGGCCAACTCGTTCGGTGAAATCCGAACTATTGGAGCGTAACTTTTCATTTCAAAAATCCCACATCCATTGCACACTTTGATGAGGAGCCAGTGAAAATGCTACTCGGCTATAACGTCCCCGGAGACAGTAATCCAGTTGAGTCTTGCATTGTTTCCGCTCATTTACACTGAGTTACCCGTCGTTAATATTTCTGATGTCCGGTTCTGTGGTTAACAGGTGAAGCAAGTTCTTGCTCCGGCTGAATCGTGCGATTTTAATAGTAAAATGATTAATTCCCTTGGCACAGGTAACATTTCTCTAACTCACGCATCATACGTAACATTATCCTACAATATAAAACACGCATTGTTTTCATACACCGTCATTGGTCCAACCTCCTCGGCGAACAATTATTCGACCGAGCAAATGACTACGCACTTTGGTTGACCTACCTGCCATCTTTCATTCGGGAAATAGTGGGTTCGAACCTGAAGATGGTTTTCTGTGTTTTTCCATTTTCGCACCAGGCTGTACCTTAATTGACGCACAGTCAGTTCCTCCACAGTCCTAGCCCTTTCCTATTCCATTGTCGCCAAAAGATTTGTCTGTGTCGGTGTGACGGAAAACAAATAGTAAATAAATCATTTTCTGACGACTCGGTGATTTCCAGGTGGTTAATGAGAGCACGTGACCACGCAAAGGCTTTTCCGTGAAGTGGGAGCTCATATCTTGACTCGCAATTTGTTTCCAAGGAGCTGTTTTTATTTCAAGTGGTGCAGTTCTTTGAAGGAAGCACTTCCTAGATTTCAATTGAGATTTAATTTTCTTAAGGCTTGGTCACTGTAATGCACAACATTTACCAAGGGTTCACTACTGTATACAGGAAACTGCGTATAGTAGTGCTTTGTAAGGTGCGCAAGTCACAGGAATATTGGCGACAGCACAACGCCCAGTCGTCGAACCAAGATTATTAAGCACATGCCATTAAAATCCCACTACCTGGACGGAAATTGAACCGAGATGTTCCCCAGACAGCCACAGATTCGGAATACAGCGTGTGTATTAACGGTCTGTAGTTCATCCTGCCAACTGTGCTCCTAGCATAGGTTATACCTGGAATGAATATGGAAAAAATAGCTGGGAAGATCACACTTGCTATCGGCACTTATGTTGATGGCAACTCTTCGATTAATGTAGCCTACTCCTTTCATAGTTAACATTCATAAATGCGGGAATCGATATCTCGTTTATAAGGTGAGTTTTGCTTCCGGAATGAATAATTTCCCTCTTGCCCTGAACGTATCATTTTTTCCCTCTAATTGTGCGTCCTCATTAGTAAGTAAAACATTTCGTTATTCATCTTTTCCTCTTCATTATTCTCTTATTAGAAGATATATACGAGGCCACCAGTTAGAACAGAACTCTGTTGTCATTTTTTGCCATCTAGTATTATTTCTCTTATTATCATATGGTTATATGGTTATAATCCTTTTTTCCGAATAATTGTACATTTCACAGTGTTCATCAAGACTTTATTTCTGGTAGTACTTTTGGTGCTTATGTACTCTGTCCAAGTGAGGTCTTTGGTGGGAGGTACCAGGAACAGGGAAGAATTCGAAAAAATCAAAAGGGATATTGCTTAATTAAATCAAACCTTTCTTTATTACTTTCTTTAGCAGCTTATCCCAGTTATTTCTGAGGTCGCTGACCAACCCAGATTCATTTTCATTTTGACTGGGGGTATATGGCTGGATGCACTCCACGTGATTCTTAAGATGTCTCTTAACTCAGGATTGACCGGAATACGAACCACAGCCCTCCGCGTGGAAAGACTGCAGCTAAGCCACTGAGATAATCACCCCCCTTCCCTAGTCCATTTTATCTGCAAGTTGATTTACGTCGCACCGTCTCAGGTTGTTATAGCGCCGATAGTATAAGAAAGACCTGAGAGCGGGAAGGAAGTGGCCGTGTCCTTAATTGATGAACAATCCCAGCATTTCTTGGTGTGAAAATGGGACCACGGAAAACCATCTTTAGGGCTGCCGACACTGGGATCGAATCCACTATATGCTGAATGCAAGCTCACAACTGCTTACCCGTAACCACACGGTTAATCCATTCAAGCCTAATGAAAACCTACAACCTGTTTTCCAGTCATTGACCGGGTCAGGGATGGAATGAATAAAGCAGATATAGGCTATTAGTACGATAGGGTCGCCACTCCCAAAGTGATTTATTAATGACTGATAGATGATGTGAAATGAGAATGGAGAGTGTTGCTGGAATGAAAGATGACAGGGAAAACCGGAGTACCCGGAGAAAAACCTGTCCCGCCTCCGCTTAGTCCAGCACAAATCTCACATGGAGAAATTGGGATTTGAACCACGGTATCCAGTGGTGAGAGGCCGACGCGCTACCGGATGAGCCACGGAGGCTTGTAGTGGTGTAATATTTTTTGCTATGTTCAATGGGGCACTCGAACAGGACATCTGGGTCGTAAGGACACTTTTCCTAACCTGTTCCTTACTGTCTGGTTAGACACTGTGTCTCCAGTGACCCTCCTGAGGTCTTGAGCAGTTCTCTGGCAGTTGCTGAACGACGCCGCAACGCACAGATGGTCAGGTATCGGTCATCCTGTGGGGTTGTCATGCATGCACGGCCTTGTCCAACCTTGTGAACTGGCCTGTCTCAATGTAGCGATTCCACAAGCGGTGAATAACTGAAGGAGGTACATTGAGATCCACAGCAACACAACGAAAGGTTCATCCTTCCTGGATCAAAGTGACGGCCCTTGCGACTTGAACCTCGTTAAGATATCTCATGGTATGTGCTGGTTTACGTACAATGTGCTCAGATGACCGCAGTAGTCTGTACCCCACAAGGACACACGGACGCACCGCTATTCACCTTGCTTTGAGGGGTCACCTGACATTTTAATCCATCGCTACGCATACAGATGGAGTATAACTTCGATTTGATATACCCTGAGTAGCCAAGGTTTCAAGTTATGCTGTACGACCATTGGAACCCCATATCCCAAATTAACGTTCACATACCAGACGTCACAAAACACGTTCTCCTAATGTTTTTGAACTGTGTGTTATCAGGAGACCTTAACTATTTATCATATTTAACTCATATTCTGCGTTGTTCATCAAAACGCTATGAAACTCTAAATCAAAAATGTGTAAGTGCTACCAAATGCCAAATGTACGAATCAAATATTAAATTTCTGGTTTCAAAACGCCATAAATCGCATTTCCTAATAATTATGGATATTAGGCCAGTCGCCTTCTGTTTGCCCGTAACCATGTCGACTGGCAACTTCGTCAATGTAGACGTGTGTTGTTCACAGGTGAGTCTAGATTTACCCTGACACAGCGTGATGGACGTCAACGTTTATGGAGACGCCGTGGTGAGCAGTACATGCCAAATGTTGTCCAGGAAGACGACCGTTTCGGACAAGGTTCAGTGATGCTGTGGGGTGGCATCAGTATCGATGGCCGTACTGATCATGTCGTCATCTGTGGTAATCTTATCGCTGCGGGGTATATCGAGCAGATACTGCTACAGCATGTGTTGGTTGCTGCATATGGTGTTGACCCTAAATTCGTACGCATGCACGACAATGCCAGGGCTCATGTAGCGCGCATCACCAGAGCTGTCTTCCGAGAACTGAACATTCAAGAGATGGAATGTCCAACAGTGAGTCCCGACATTAATCCCATCAAGCATGTGTTGGATAGGCTTGGCAGAAGTGTTCGTGGGCGTCCTGTTCCACCACAGTCTCTCCAAGACCTCGAACAGGCTCTCATTGAAAAATGGGACCTGATACCGCAACGTGACCTCCGTCGACTTATACGGAGCATGCCACGTAGGTGCCAAGCTGTGATAAATTTTCGTGGAGGACATACACCATACTGAAACTCTTCAGCTTGATAAAAATCCACCCTGCAGGATTGTTATCGCTTTGTTTTCGCCCCTATTTGAACATTTCCGTTTGTGTTCTGAAAATGAACGCGAATCCTTCCATGTTATTTTGTAGGCTATACATCAATGGTAAACAATAAAGGTTTAGTTGGTAATATACTAGGGTGTGAGGTATTGTTTTGTGGAGCATGGCATACGTTCCAAAACATGTTCCCGTAATTTTTTTGAACTTTGTATTAATGTTCTTTTTCTACTTGTTATACGTCGCAACGACTCAAACAGGTCTTACGATGATGATAATATGAAATTAATACCACACATGCATAGATCTAATAGGAAATTAAATCTACATGATGTATGAGAAAAGTTTACATTTATTTTAAACTGAGAAATGCTCAATCATAACACTGAGAACAGAACAAATTGAGGCCGATACAAAATCAGAATAATACAAAGAAAAAGCACACAATTGACTTAGCCTACGTCACGTTCGTGAATCAGTGACACTGCTGAAGGAAACCATAGAACATAGCTGAACGTTTTATTATATAATTCCTGTTCTCCTATCACTTATTATTACATTTTATTTACTAAATTATCTATCAGGATCTACAGTCTTGGAAGAAGCCATTTATATTGCAGAGCTGGTTCGGTAAATCCTGAGTATTTGAGCTTAAAAGCCAACAGCATTTGCTGGTAGATCACGGGAACACAAACTCGTCGGTCTGTTTCAACCCTTGCAATGCAGACCCTCCGACGGGGGTGGGTGTCATCTGCCGTGTTTTATTGTGATGGAGGATAGCGTCGTATATGTTGTGTGAGCTGTAGGGATGTTGAGAACAGCACAATCACCCTGTATCTGAGCCAAGGGAATTAACCATTTAAGGTTAAAACCTTCTACCCGGTCGGGAATCGAACTCATCGCCCATTGAACTGAAGAGAACTGCACTGATCGTTTAGTCATCGAGCCGGATAAAAGAATAGTCTATCAACATAACTGTAATATTATTCGAAAGATTCGTCGGTTTCGCATTTGTAACGCATTTTTATCCCGTTTCCAGAAAACATTAATACATGGTTTGGGGGTCGTGAAAATACAAAATTATCTTATAAATATTTCACATATATCACCATTGAAAAAAATCATCGCCCCTAATCATTATGCACACGGTGTTTTACATATTTTAATAAAAAAATCCTATCATAATGGTTTGTAAGTTTTTATAAGCATTCCTAATTCTCTTTTTGTATCCTAGAGACATTTGTTGGGACTTACGTTAGTGGGAAAGGAAATATCCTCAAGGGACAGCTGTCTTTAGAAAAGGATTATTATGAAGTATAGCCCAATAATTCGTTTAAAGGTAAACAACTTTACAGAAAATTGTGTTTACATAAACTAGAAATCCATAAGCAGATATCGAGTGAAGGTAGTGCTCTATTTTGCTTTTCAATAACCGGACAGGTAATGGCGAACCATAATATGATATGCAGAGAGCCTCTTAACGTAGCTGGGCTATTCCTTGCATTATTGATGAATTGATATGAAAAATAATAGATACATCTTAAAGTGACCGGCGTCCACCAAACAACAGTCCAATGATTTACCAGGTTTTTAAAACTGTATTATCCTTCCTTGTATTTGAAAAATGTCATAGTGTCTTTTCCTTTCAACATCAACCTGTTTGTCTTAGCAGCTGTTTCTTTAGAGTATTCATTTCGGGTCGATACTTAAGTAATTTTTTGTTTGCGTAGTTATTTTTTAACACGTTTATTAAAACTTTCAGATGACAAAAAGGATAGTTCTTTATGTATTTCAAATCCACAAGATTTCTTCAGACACTCAGCAATAGTAATTCCGACCATGTGAAGCCTATATGGAGTTAACCTTTACGACAAAAGTCAAAAACTTGAAGGAGATTTTAATTCTGGTTGCAGTAATTGGGAGTTTTTAAATTAATTATATTAACTGAAGCTGAGTTCATTACACTCCAGTTCTTTAAACCCTGGAGAAATGTTCAACTAAGTCGGTAATATGCTATTTACTGGAGTTAACTTCCTCTGCATGGTAGGTCATGTACATTGATTGACTCTGATACGAAAAGAAAAATCGAATGGGGTGTCGTCGAGTTCATGACAGCAAGTTTTGTCGTAGAATACGCACGTGTGATAGGTAGTTTTTTTTTGTGGATATAAAATAACTAGTCACCATTGGTTTGAAATTGTATTTACATTTTATATCTTCATTGTAAATAACATGACATGCCTTTAAGACAGAGTTGCTGAACAATAAGTCTATGATGTGATAAAAACGACTTTGAAGACATAATATTTTGTTATCGATACCCTTGTTGCAGCCCCCTCAAGGGGGCAAGTTGTATTAATAAATAAACACGCATACAACTGGGGCACTTCTATGGCCACCCCTTTAGAATGGAAAACAAGCGGTTGACTAAGAAAAAAAATACCATACTCGATAGTAGACCTAAAACATGTGGTAATTGGTTCAGGGAGGTTAGGAACGATATGGACTAAATCGTGAAGACATTGATAACAGAACCAACTACCGAGACCAGATCAATAACTTCAACAACTTTCGTGAACAAGAACAGCGGGTGGACAGCAGAAATTAGACAAGCTGCCATGGAGAGAATGCAATGACACTGGGCTGCAAAGAAAGCTTCTAAAATGTGTAAATGTTGCTCATTGTGATCTCTAACACCTAAAGAAAGCTGGGGCAGTTGATGTACTCGGCTGGGGTTCCAGCAGCGTGATACTTGCTTCGGTGATGGAGCTGTAATTTAAAAGGAAAGGAAGAGTATTTCCCTATTCGGCGACAGAACTTAAAGTTATCGAAGATTGCAGCTTAAATTTCCGAGACAATATTGATGAAAGGGCATCAGAATGACAGAGGACATCGAGACGAATCGATAGGTGTATCAACAAGCAACGTTGAACGTTGTAGAGAGTAAAGGGTACGTCTTAAACCCGAGCGTCAGAGCGGGCGATGTGCACGGGAAAGCACGTGAAGTGTTTCCGCGTTGTTTCCGATATCGACATTAAAAGACATCGTCAAGTACAACAGCAACCTAAAGATACTATTGGTGTGCCTTAAAATAATGCATAACTTTGTAGAGCAGATGTCCTTACGCTGGGCATTTCGCCCCGCGGGCACAAAGCACTGTAAGCGGGTGGGCAGCCCGGCCCCGCGGTGTAGGGGGCAACGCGTCCGCCTATCACCCGGAGACCCCGGGTTCGATTCCCGGCCGGGTCAGGGATTTTTAATTGTAAATGATTAATATCCCAGGCCTGGGGTCGGGTGCTTGTGTCGTACTTAACGTCACTTTCCTCACATTCAATACTTTACACTTCCACCATTTACATATCCTCACTCACATATGGTGCAAGTAGGAGCGAAAGATCTTCATAGGTCGACGCCCCGAACAAACTGAATGTAAAATAATAGCGGGTGCGCAGGCAGACGATGAGCGTACGATATGCTCTTCATCCGCAGTGACGCTGTGGTTACGTCACAGGCCTGAAGGTTGAGCGAGGCTCTCCCAGTCACTCTTGATCATTGCGACGATACCATAGTTTGACATGGAGGCAGAAAATAATGATAGAAAGGGACAGAAATCCGCGTCATGTTCAACTTAAACTTACGTTGTAAGAGATAAGTTATTTATGTTCATTGCAATTTATCTATTTTTACAGGATACAATAAAGATTTAGGCCAACAACCTCAAATATTATTGTAGTGTACAATTTTCAATATTGTATTTTAAGAGGTACTTTAAAAACAGTTCTAATATAATACGGAGTTATGATGGATAAGCTGTGGCTTATGGTTGCTTGGGTTTAAGTTATCTGAGAAACTCACCAACAATGCAATCATGCTTACCGGAAATAATGGTCTATCAGTTAGGTTATTTATTTGAAGGAATACTGTACACCTATTTGGTAGATGCATTTACATTGTTGTTGTTGTTTTACTTTAATCTTGAATAGTAAATATCTATATCTTCACTCGTGATTAAACTCCCTCGCCATTTAGAGGTTAGCTATTATCATCGGACGCCTGGTAAGTTTTAAGTACTATTTTCATAAATTCAGTGAACAGAAAAAGTCAAATAACTCTACAACAATTTGCAAAATAAAGCACTAAACTTGTTTAATTACGTAAGTATTTTACGTTTTGCTGAATGAATAACTGGATTTTTCATCTTTAATGGAAATGCTATCATTCCCATCCAAGTAAATATACATCGTAGCTTGTACGCGTAAACCCTGTATCTGATGACGAATGATGATGATGATGATGATGATGATGATCATGATCATGATGATTGTTGTTTAAAGTGGTCTAACATCTAAGTTATATTTGTAAATTGTTACCAAAATCATAACGTGTCAGTTTTTTTGAATGTATACATATAATAAAATAAAATTGACTGTCTATATCAATCGCAATATGTTGCAACCGGAATATATTGCAATGGTCGGTTTTCTTGCGATTATAGCGTTCCTTTTTTTTTTCTAATTTACCCGAATCAGCATTTCGATGAGTAATGGAGGAGAGCTTAGTTGTCACAGTCGGACGACACTACTTCACTCCTCTGCCAAGTGCGTGCACATTCTCGCTTCACTGTGATATATGCATGCTACGTAATCCACCCCACTTGCGTTCAAGTAGCCATATGGATAATTCCCGGTAGCATCTCAGGTTAAGAAATTAATCTCATCATTAGTATGTTCATATATCGTAGGTTCCGAAGAAGATTATAGGCATGTCATCTAAATATTACTCATTAAAGAGACTCTGCCGGTGAACGTCTCCATTCGACATACGATGTGAATTAATTCCTAGCATCCATGAATATAATATCTTATTGCTACGTATCGTATCCTATTTTTCAAAAATAATAATTCAAAAATAATTCTTACACTAGTTTATTAGCATGCTAATCTGGATAAAATGAAAATAAATTATGATCTGTAGAGAAAAGAAAAAGGATGCTTAATAAATAATCAACACATGTTTACGTTGCTTTCTGGCAATGGCATAACTGAAATGGGGTCTCTTCTGCTAATATATTCATTAACTGTCAAAAGTCGCTTTACTCAATTAATTAATATCATCACACAACTTCCAAACTCATGATTCAACTCAACTGACGAAAAGTTGAAGCTTTAAGATGTGAACATCATGCCCATTGAAAATTAAATGATCACAAATTGATTGGTTTCCATGTAAATTCGTAATTGATCCTCCAGTTGTCCCTATACAAGGTTTTCATCTTTACTTTTATTTATTATGGGGAAAATTTTATGTTGGGTCTTCTTCTTCTGGGCATTGTTGACTTATGAGAGCCCACATATACAATAAGTTTCCTTAATATGGCTAATGAATGTTGCCATACCCTTAAAATACCATTAAAATTAAAATATTGATTTATCATTCCTATATTAACTCATTTGTAACACTAGCAGTCATAAACAGGCCAAATATACCTCTCATTAAACCTTTCATTCGTATATCCACCGAAAAGATGTGCCAATATTCATATAGTATCCTGCCATAAGTCATAATTTAATCTTATTTCATATACCGCTGAGCCATTAATTCAATACATCAATCTACTGTTTGCTTGGGAAAGAATGATTCTCTGTAAATTGATAATTCTTGACATTAATTCCTATATCTACACCATTAAGCTTATGAAATCCGATGACTACTCGTATTCTGTCACAATATGTCATAAATTGATGTTGAATCAGCTGGTCGCTTGCTATTACGTTAATTTCAACATGACCTAACCCTACCATATTCATTCCAAATACGATCCTCTACCAACCTGTATCATACGAATTCGTAACATCTTCTTTCACATAACCACTTGACGAAATAAACATTACATCTCAACATCTCTATTAACACATAATTCGAATCCATCCCTCCTTAATAATCATTCTTCACATATAACATCTCATTATTCTTCATTTTAATATCACATTTGATATGTTATTACTTTCCCTCGACGACATTTCTTCTATAATATTCTCATAATCCGAGTAGGATCCATCTCTTCTTAACAATCAAGTAGGTGCGGTCATGTCTGTCGGTCTGATTTCCTCTCAAAACTCAACTATGTTCTATAATACACGCATTCTTCCCAATATCTCCCAGTTCATACCTGAATAGACTTTCCGTGTAGATTGGTACGTTACACTCATTCCGTATGTCAACATAACTATGTCACTTCACATTTGAGTATACCTGTTACTTAAAACAATGAGTATTCGCGATTATATGATCAAGACCTACCACTAACATTTAGAATTTGGCACGTATAGTTCATTTAAGATAAATATTTCACTAACATCAATTATTTCTATGAAATACTACAAATATTTTTACACAGGATACTTATATCTCGTCTCTCCTCTGGGGACTGCTGCTTTCTGCTTGCTCGTTATGCCATCTCCATGTGGCTGGATTCCACCTCTCAAGACGTCATCTCTGGTCCCACGGCATGGTACTGCTTGACCTCGTAATGGTATCCCAGGCAATCTGCTCCCAACAGTTTAGGCGGATCTCATGACGTCGCAGTCACTCATGAAAGTAGAAAATGACATTATGCTGGCAGAATATATAACCGAGTCATTCATTAGCCTCTCGATATATACATATATTAATGTCTCTTGAGTCTGTATAATTATTCAGATGTGGCTTCTTTCAATAAATATATCTTTTCCTCAGGCTAATTACAGATTCCAATTACTACTTTGATTATTCCTCCGTGTTTTTGATTGCTTGTTAGCACGGAAATTTGCCCTTTCGCGTTTTCTTTCGGCGGCTCCAATATCTCCCTTGTCTAATATTTTGAATTTAAAGATCTCCGATCCTTTCCGTAACTTGACTTGTTGTTCTGCCATTATGTAGCTCGGAATTCTACTCCACTCTTCTTATTTAAACTGTCATTTTATTCCTGAACGATGATAGATTTCTTGCTTCTGAGTTGATTTTTCCGTACGATCTTTTTCTTCCAGTATTAAGAATGAATTGGTTTCAATTAATTTTTAAAACAATACTTGTTCCAACTTGAAGCTCCTTTGCATGGTCTTTATGATTCTGCGCCTTCTAGATTTAGATTGATCTGAACCTCGGTGACAATTACATGCATTTGTATTGCCTGGAGCTGCCGCGCTTCATTTTGTCTTCTTTTCCGTTCGTATGAGCGCCTCGAATGTAACGTAATGGTACAGTAAGCTGCCCGTATTTACGTCACACCAGCCCGGCCACACTGGGCTAGCTTCAACGGGCGCCCAGCTAAGAACCTCTGTTCTAAAGAGTACATGATCACCTTTATATTCTAAACATCGGAGGGAGCGTCGTACTACGCTCGGAGTCAACGAGAACCTTTCTAAGTCTACGGCTCGGACGGCTATCGACGATAATGACCGGGGTGCTGTTATAGAACTTTCAGAGTATTTCAGGGGGACGACTGTTACGAAATAACGCAAGACAAGCAAAGTCGACCGCGGTCTGAGGTATTGGTATCTAGCAACACACTTCGTTGAGGTGTTTCTGGAAAATAAATTTGGCCACTAGTCTTCTGTGTGTGATCGTTTGTTGTTCGAACGCGGTTGGAGAAGTATAATGAAACAAGTTCGTTCAGCATAAAATAAATACGTTGCTCTTTGGGCGATGTCTGAGACTAATGTGGTAAAGTTCCAATTGGGTTCAACGTGTAGAAATTCCATTAACACACCGAGCTCGATAGTTGCAGTCACTTAAGTGCGGCCAGTATCCAGCATTCGGCAGATTGTGGTTCGTACCCCATTGTCGGCAGCCCTGAAGACGGTTCTCCCTGGTTTCCCAATTTCACACCAGGCAAATGTGGGGCTGTACCTTAATTAATTAAGTGTTCGGTGGTGAGGATATGATCTCAGAGTCGTAGCAAAAGGCAGGTACTGAGGCGCCTTTGAGCACAAGGGGGGAAATATACCGTAGTTCATGGTAGCTCGTCACCAGCAGTGGAGTGCGACAATTTCGTAAGCGCTGATATGAATTTATTAATCTACTGAGGGTAAATACTTTAGTAGAAAGTGGATGGTTGATCTGGGTAGCTTGGCGTAGGAAGAAATGAAATGATGTTGGAGAGTGTTGCTAGAATGGAAGATGACAGGGAAAACCGGTGTAACCGGAGTACCCGGAGAAAAATCTCACGTGGAGTGACCGGGATTTGAACCACGGAATCCAGCGGTAAGAGGCCAACGCGCTGCCGCCTGAGCCACGGAGGCTTGTAGTGGTGTAATCTATGTTCAAATTATGTTAGAGGATTTACCCATATTAGATTTGTTTTCATCGTCCATGTGCAATTCATAATGATTTACCATCGATATCCGTTTATCGGTTTTCTGATCACGACAAATAAAGACGTGAAATTAAATGTCCGTGGTCTGCTATGCCGATACTTTCTGACATGACACGTTTACTTTTATTTCACCTACACCATTACGCTCGTCGTCTTCGCTAACGATATCGTACTTCACTCTACAATACTCTTGAAAAACCCAATGGGCAAATGAGCAGCAACATGAATGATATTTCATGTTATTTTCCGCGCCTCGACACGAAAGCGGCCCCTTAATGAGAGTCAAGTTCGCTTGGAGTCGCAAGGCTTCATGCGAAGCGACCGTGCGGCCCCGCAATGCGCACCAAATTAACTTGGAGTCGAGAGGCTTCATGCGAACCGAGACCGCTGTTCGGAGTCGATGGAGTCGACGCTCTGGATTCCAGGCTTCAGTCGCGCCCATCCCTAGCTGGGATCGCCACAAGCTGCTCTGTTCTCCCGTTACCATTTCAGAAACTTCTTATTTACCCATTTTGCGGCTCGTATTACAATTTTAATATTTTTCCGCCCACAAATTCTGATCTGGTTATTGCGATATTCCTCGAATCTGGTATTTCACTAATGTAGTTTTTAACAGAAGCAGCTGATTCAACTGAGTTGTTGAACACCAAGAGCAGCATCCTAGTATAACGAGAACTTTAGCCGTACTAATTAACTGTTCGCGCACTCGGCCATTTTGACGTGCTATCAAGTACTGATGACGTCACAGAAGAGCGATAGAGGTCATAGATGAAACAGAGTTGCCTGAAAAATGATACGATGTGAACGATGTGTGCATTCAGTGTATAGTGACGAAGTGATTAGCATTAAAAATATTTCATAAAATCGTGACGGACCGCGGGGATAGACGAATTCTAAGCCAATTAATTCAGTTTTTAAAATAAATATGAAATGGGTAATTTCAGTTCTATATATTTTTCCGGTACGCTAACCCTGGGTTATTATTCATGCCGGGACGGCGTACCGGTCTAACTACATCACAGGGTATAGATGCACAAGAATACATTTATTAGTACCGAGCTCGATAGCTGCAGTCGTTTAAGTGCGGCCAGTATCCAGTATTCGGGAGATAGTAGGTTCGAACCCCACTATCGGCAGCCCTGAAGATGGTTTTCCGTGGTTTCCCATTTTCACACCAGGCAAATGCTGGGGCTGTACCTTAATCAAGGCCACGGCCGCTTCCTTCCCACTCCTAGCCCTTTCCTCTCCCATCGTCGCTGTAAGACCTATCTGTGTTGGTGCGACGTAAAGCAGCTAGCAAAAAAAAAAAAAAAAAAACCATTAATTAGTGAGTTATGTATTTGAAACTTATCAAAAAACCTGTGTCGCAGTGTTATTAGTATACGTGAATGTAACATTTACTTAGGTGGAAAACTGATAGGTAACTGGTTTTGAAACGCATGAAATTATCACCGAGCGAGTTGGGCGTAAAAGAAAAGCAGTCATCTCCGTACAGGTCATGAAGGTTCTTGGAGGGGTGGAAGGTAAAGGCTTCCTCTATTTGTAACCTTGGCACTTGGTGGATAGAGTGGTCAGCTCTACGCCAGACCACCTTTGCTCCAGGAATTAACCTGGTCCTCATTGTTGGTGTAGGCTGAGTGAACCTCAGAACCATATTCACCTCCGGAAGTGAAAATCTTGCTTCTTATATTTGAAGAAAATCTGTCTTTCCGGGCGACCCAGTTTAATTTGATCCAAATTCATCAAAACGGATAAAATCCAGGTAATTTTTCTCTGGTGCTTGATACTTCTGAACACTCTGAGGCATAAACTCTCTTCATTTTTGTGACTATGTTCCCAGGAGATTGAAACTGGTAGCTACTACTGTAGTTGCCCTGTCATACAAATAGCTGGCGACTCAAGCGAAACCTACTAATAGTTAAGTGATCGACATTTGCAGGAATGAGCAATTGAAGGTTATTTACAGTCTTCAGATATTTTAACAGTAGAGTATTGCACCTGTCTAGGTGTGGTGAAAGAATGTGGTTTAGTACTGGGAGCTACTGAGTTGGACCTTACCTGACGAAATTTAAGGGCTGTTTACGGTACTTGACATGCTAAAGAGACGATTACAAGTAGCATGAATAAGACGTAACAACCAGATTACAGAAAAATTATCAGACAGTAACTCAGAAGAAAGGAGAATGGAAAGTGGTAGGAATGAGACGGTTAGAGCATGTTGGAAATATCTGAAGCTGCTGAAAGTCAAATGATTCATAGGGACAATGAATCAAAAATAATGGGTGGATGTCTTCCAGAGTGCCATATGGGGAGAAAAAGGTAGTTAATAAGTAGACTATTTAACCTTATTCGTAATTAAATCTTCTATACTGAAATTGTTATACGAGTATATAATACTATTTTAATTATACTTCCTAAATTGGACTACATTCCTTCTATATATCTAACTTATGCTGTATTTCTCCAAACCTACAGTACGGTGATGAAAAGCATATGTAAGTTCTAAGTTCTGTGAGTTAACAAGTAGTTACTCCGACAAAATAGATGAGGGCTATGTGAAGCAATAAGACGAAGTAAGCATATAGTACGTTGAGGTGATAAATTACAGTATTCGCAGAGTTTTGGCACGTCCAGATCTTAATATTCAAAAGACGTTTCAACTTCACGCCTCTGGAATTTAACATACCTATTCATAGTTTGTGCTCGCCTAGTGAATCGTATTGCAGCTAACTTCCATCCTCGTAATCTGTGAGTCAGTGTTAGAATATTGAGAGCTGTCACTTCTTGGAGTTAACACGGGGAATGTCTCTCATTGTTCTCTCGACGGAACGTTAACTGAGTTATAAATGTGAAGTGTAATTACTTGAGGAGTTCGAGTGTAAGAAGACAGGAACCATCGTTATGTAAGCTGGGTTATGAATCGGGGTAATGAATAAGTTAGTAGCCATCTTATTTGAGAAATGTATGTAAGCCCAACCAAGTAGTACTTCATTTCGACATGATTATCAAGCGGACTCCAGCATCCTGTATCAGACTCACTTCCGTACATCGTGTGAGCATGCAAACTAAACTTCAATTAGACTTGAAACTTATTATGACCCAGCTCGATAGCTGCAGTCGCTTAAGTGCGGCTAGTATCCAGTATTGGGGAGATAGTCGGTTCGAACTCCGCTGTCGGCAGCCCTGACGATGGTTTTTCGTGGTTTTCCATTTTCACACCAGGAAAATGCTTGGGCTGTACCTTAATTAAGGCCATTGGCCGCTTCCTTCCCAGTCTTAGCCCTTTCCTGTCCCATTGTTGCCATAAAACCTATCTGTGTCGGTGCGACGTAAAGCCAATAGCAGAAAATTATTATGTGGGGTCGAGTACATATAGTACACGCCGAAGATGTGTTACGTATAGAAAAAAAGAATGACCAACTGGACACCGCCGGTAACCGATTCGGATTTCCCTTTGGATAATCTGTCGAATGAGCTGCGGTGGCCTCGGTCATTCGTGTTCTGAGATAAAAGTCTGGCACTACGGCGAGCACAAAAATAGTGTACGCTAATCGCCCAATGTGGCTCAATTGGATTGAATATCTACCTTCCCCGATCGCATTGTTCTTGAAATAGATTTTCACTTTATTAGGTCGGGTAGAGAACATTATATTACATACGGTACTTCATTAGAATAGGTAGTGTGTCTATATGACACCACAAAAGAAGGTCTGCAAACTGGCAGAAGAGGCATAAATTATAAGAATTACTTTACCGTACTGGCACAACACCCGTTGAAAAACAAAATGTCTAGAATGGCATTAGTAGACGACTAAGCTTCAATGGAGTTTCTAAAATTGAGAAATATCGTAATATAAAGATCAGGTTGGAAATCTTTTTCTTGCTAGTTGCTTTATATCGCACCGGCACAGATAGGCTTTATGGCGACGTTGGGATAGGAAAGGCCTAAGAGTAGGAAGGAAGTGGCCGTGGACTTAATTAAGGTACAGCACCAGCATTTGCCTGGCGTGAAAATGGGAAACCACGGAAAAGCATCTTCAGGACTGCCGACAGTGGAATTCGAACCTACTATCTCTCGGATGCAAGCTCACAGCCGCATGTACTTGACCGCACGGCCAAAACGCCCGGTAGGTTGGAAATCAATAGGACAAACTGGGCCAAATGCTCATTTATATAAAGAGGAAATAGAGATTAAAATAATTTACCAAGGGACACGCTTGATGAATTTCCAACGCCTTTGAAATCATTTAATAAAGAACTAGATGAATATCTGATAAGGTATTTGCTATCTGGGTGATAGCCCTAAAGGCGGATTAGTGGTGATTGATTAATTTATTGATGTTGATGCAGACTGGCATTTCTTGAACAGTAGTAGAAAAGGAGATTACTATTGTAATTCCAAGTGAGGAGAGCGGAGGAGTTAATGTTTTATTCGTAATTAAATGTTCCATAATAAAACTACTGTAAATAAGACTTTTTTAATATTATACTTCCTAAATGCCGACGGCCGTAGCCGTGTTGAAACACCGGATCCCGTGAGATATCCGAAGTTAAGCAACATTGGGCGTGGTCAGGAGTTGGATGGGTTGCCACGCGCTGTTGGTGGGGCGTAAGGGAATGGAGGAGCGGAAAGGAACTGGCCACCCTACCGCACGTAAACTCCGGCTCAGGAGCACCTCTGCGGAGGTTCGGACCTGCCTTCGGGCAGAATAACCCTTACCTTACTTCCTAAATTTGACAAAGAAAGGCGAAAAACAGCAATTCGGCAGCGCGTTTCGTGTCATATTCTGGAAGAGGTGGATCATTACTCATAGTCGGCGTCTCTGAAGATGGCCTTCTGTGGATTCCGATTTTCACACCTTTATTAAGGTCACGGTCGCTTCATCCCTGTCGTATTCCATGGGCACCGTAAGACCTGAGTGCTGTAGAATTTAAGCACTTATTATGAGCTCTCCCTACCCTATTTTGACCACCACTGTTTGCTTACACAGACTACTGTAGTTAACAGATTCTTCAGTATGTTCGTTACTGGGTATCTGTATGAACAGCTATTTTCTAGAACGAAATTGTGTTTAAGCCCCATCCGTTCTCCCATGTTAGACGTCCACCTAAAAGAACTGTCTGAGATTAACCAGTAAGCAGTACCTGATTCCAAATATTGAAAAACACATCCTATAAAAAGTGTATTAGATGTCTCGAAGTCGCCCGGAATACATGTGAAAAATGTGTCGTTATTTAAATTGCGCGTCATTTTGCATATTATTTTAGACGGCACCCAACGCATCGAACTTGTTTAAAATACAAATTATATTCGGAATTTTTTAATAATGTTCAATGTATTGTTAAAATTTTCATTACTTTTGGTATTCACAAGAGTTTCCAACTGAGTTCAACGTGAATAAATTGTCATTTATGACCGGGCGAATTGGCCTTGCGCGTAGGGGCGCGCGGCTGTGAGCTTGCATCCGGGAGATAGTAGGTTCGAATCCCACTATCGGCAGCCCTGAAAATGGTTTTCCGTTGTTTCCCATTTTCACACCAGGCAAATGCTGGGGCTATACCTTAATTAAGGCCACGGACACTTCCTTCCAACTCCTAGGCCTTTCCTATCCCATCGTCGCCATAAGACCTATCTGTGTCGGCGCGACGTAAAGCCCCTAGCATTTATGACCTTAGAGCCCTGTATTCTCTTTCACAAACACAACTTCTCTACTTATCCATTATTCTATGTCGCAGCTCGTGTTGCAAACGTACGTCCTGAAAACATTTTCATGGCATGCACAGGAAGCAGACAGTTGTTCGACTGCACTGCCTCCTAGCGGTTGACGATCTACGGTGGGAAGGTCGTGTTAAGTGTTTCCTCCATGCACTAACTCGTGGGGTATGCCCGGCATAACAAGCATGATCCACTTCTTCCTGCAGTTCACGCTCTAGCACAGCCTAGTTGAGGAGGCCTGATCAACACTGTACAACGGCACGCCTGCTCTAAGAGTAGGAAACGTCACAAACAGGTATACAGCCTAGCGACAAACAAACAAAATACCACGATTGGGGATGATGATTATGATTATTATTATTATTATTATTATTATTATTATTATTATTATTATTATTCGTTCTGGGAAGCCAAGAATAACGGCCGAGAGGATTAGTCGTGCTGCTTACACAAGAGCTCATAATCTCGGTCGCGTGGTAGACCATAGCCCTTCGGGGTTGTTGCGCCTTGGGGTTTATTATTATTTTGATTATTATTATTATTATTATTATTATTATTATTATTATTATTATTACTGGAAAATATACTGCATTCATCATACTGAAAAACGATAAAGGTGCGTCCACACCAAGATGTTTTCGTTAACTTTGTTAATAAACACTGTTAATGAATAACGTTCATGAATATTTTTGTATGTTAATAAACAAAATGGCGTGTTCATTGACTTTTCGTGCACGTTGATAAACAAAATTTTGTGAATGAAACTTTCCATTAACATTTCGTGTTTTCGTTAACATTTCGGTTCGCACATGCGCAAGGAAGCAATTATAGCACGCAGATTCGTAGCGTGGGATAAGATGATTTCTTATTTCTTCTAAAAATTGACTATCAAATCGCAAGCAAACGTTCTAATATACAGTACCTTTAATTCTGTATTATATTCTTTTATCTGTGTTCCAATGTAGTTTCATTTCCAGCTTCGCTCCCCGCTGAATAACCTAACCTCCCATAATCGCTTGTGTATCATCAAAATAATACTATCCCAACTACATTTTCTTTATTTCGTACCTTTACCAATTCCTTGATATTGTTGTATAAAGCTTCAAACACCTCAGGCACAATAACTGAAATTGCTTCTTTTGATACTCTAGACAAATAGGTATATAAGTGAAATATCACTACTTGCTAGGAATCTATTTTAAAAAAGCCTGTCATTAGTGGAGCCGGCTTTCCGATAATCTGTATTATTACTTGCGATTTCAGACCCAATTATTGTCAACAAAAACTGAAAGTCATGTGGGGGCATTCTCAAGAGAATTTTGAAAACCTGCTGCATCATGAATTAAAGGTTCTGACATAAGTGTTCTTTCCAGACTTAATTCTACTCGCCATTCCAGCATTTTTATTTGCTACACTTCGCGCCTGCGCTTTTCTCTAATTGTACTCTCTAAAATAATGAAAGCTGCAGCTGTAAGTATTTTCTTCTTCCTGGCCCTTTCAACTGTAACCTTACAAACAGCTATTTTGGTCTGGACACAATGTTGAAGAACTTTGTTAGTTAAGTGTATTAAGATGTGGAGAAATGTTTTCATTAACATTGTTTATTAACTTTGGTGTGGACTAACCATAACACTTAAGAAGTAGAAGAGAGTAAGAACCAATAAGAGACACAATATGAATGCTTTTTTTTTTAAGAAATGGAGATCTCTTTCAGACCATTTGTATGCATTGGGAACGGAACGCCCTTAGACTTGGTGATCTGCTCACAATACGGTAGACGCGGAGAGAGATAAAACTGTCCGATAAGGCAGAGACGCATCGTAAAGCTACAACAGCACGTTAGACACGAAACATGCCCCTATCTAGATAGTAAAATGTTGTAATCTTGTTCGCGTATTCACTGTACGGATCTGAGATGGCACTGCATCCGTTCTGGGTCACTATCTTCGAGCTCGCCGGTACTAATCGCTGGGCTACATGTAAGCGACCAGTCTGATTGGTTAATTTCGGAACAGTTCACTCAGATATTATAAAACATTTACTTTGGTGGTGGTGCTGGTGAATATTGTTTAGAGGATATGACTTACTTACTTGACTTAACTCCTCTCGTTCCCATTGGAACATAGGGCATCCGTGAAACGTTTCCACTTCTACTATCCTACCGGTCAACATTCATATGGGTTTTTATTTTTCGCTACTGGGGCTCGAACCGCCTAACCTCGGTGTCAGACCATACAGACATCACGGTCTAACTCCCTTACGATCATGGCCACCAGGCGGGATAGAGAACACTATGGAGGAATTCTATGCCCCTCAGTCAGCCATGCCCTTCGTTCGCAACATTGAGCCGTGAGCCGCAGGCAATGCGATTTTTGGGGCAGGCAAGTTGGTAGCGCCACCACATGTTTACATCGAGTCAAACGGAGCTCTTCACACGAGATGCGACTTCCTGTGCGACCAGGCATGGCGTGTGGTTTATGTGCTTGTGTTTCAAAATCGATATCGTTCCAGAAAAAAGTGATTTCGACACAGATAAATCCATATCCTTAATTCAGTCGGTTGAGAATATTTTCCAAGTCTGAATAGGAACTGTGCAAAAGTATGTATGTGAAAATACAGTAATAATTCTTTTATACGTAATTTTACTTACACTGCAGTAGCTCATCCAAAGATGAAATGCTCATTCGTAGGAAAGTGAACAATTTGACTGGATTCTGTCTAAGATCAATATACAGAGTACAAAATACACCTTTTGTTGCTTGATCTTGTAAAAATGGATGAAATGAAAATCTTCTATTTCTCCGTTTGTGGCGTTTACGTAACCTGATATGTAGAAAAAAAGCAACTGCTGTTTCTTCCACTTCCATTTCGAGACTGGTTCATGGCTGGTGGTATATCTGGTGGCTAGACAAAATATTGCAAAGACGCAGTGGCCGCGCCACCACGGTGGCTCCGTGTGAAAGAACAGACCCAAAGGGGTTATAGTTGGCGTGTTCTTCAAAACTATATAAAATGCTATTCTTCGTGAAGATATTACTTAATGAAGCAAGAATTATCCAATATCCCATTCTTTGAAGACCGCTGCCAGTGCAAGTACAGCTAAGCACAGCATATTATGATGTTAAAAATCCTTGTGCGCACCCGTGACGTCAAGTAAAGTGCTACCATATCTTGTCATGTCTTCGTTGTTGTTTCTTCAACGAATTTACGATGGACTTTTAATGTATGGATGTGTCTTTTTTCTTACACGTTCTTTTACGTCGCACCGATACAGATAGGTTTTATGGCGACGATGGGAAAGGAAAAGGCTAGGATTGGGTAGGAAGCGGCCGTGGCCGCAATTAAGGTACAGCCCCAGCATTTGCCTGGTGTGAAACTGGGAAACCACGGAAAACCATCTTCAGGTCTGCCGACAGTGGGTTTTGAACCCACTATCTCCCGAATACTGGATACTGGCCCCACTTAAGCCACTGCAGCGATCGAGCGAATGTGTCGTAGAATGTTAATAAACACATTGGTGGGTCGAGATTGTCACCAGCGAGGAAGTACTACGTCGTGCCAGGAAATCAAGTTGTAAAACTCAGGAAATGCAGTATATTTCAGTCACATCTTCATAAATGACAGATTTTTTTTTAAAGAATAGCAGAACTAATCCGTGATAGTTGGATTTATCGTCCGTATGCGCATGCTCGGTTGGAAACTAGTTTGAAACTTGACGAGCTAATCTCCACTACGAACGGAAATGGTTGGAGACGTCAGGTGTTTCGAACCAACGTGTTGTGTACTTTGTGAGCTTCAGAAACGAATTAGGATTTTATTCGTAACTTCAAATTTAAAAATTGATAAACATGGTAAGATAACAACGTGAATGACTAAATATTATTAGTTGAAAGTCTGAAATATATATATATATATATATATATATATATATATATATATACTTCGACATAAATACAGAAGATCAGTTAAGAAACTAACATAGAAGGCACTAGGAATGCATGCATATTCTGACTCGCTGATTGAAAGAGTGTTCGTCCAGAATCAGAAACTGTTTCAACAATTTGCTGATGGTTTCCAACAGTTTGAAAACCTTGTACGAACAACAATTTAGCAGTCAGCAACTAGGAACGCGAGTTTGAATGTGCGCATGCGTCTGCTACTTGGCGACAGATTCTGACTGCACTACCAACAAAGCTAGAACCTGATGTAATGGATCATAGCAGGCAAGACAGAAGGGAAACGCGAACATGGGAGAAGTTAATCCTGGATGCGGAAACTCTGACAGTGGTTTGACATCCTGAACATGACAACCCCGATACGAGAAGCGCTAAACAATAAAAAAATTACTCCATTATGATTACCCACCTTCCGGAAGAAGGTGGTACTAGAAACAGATTAAGAAGAAGAATAACAATGTATAGACTTCTAATAAACAAGCGCATTTTCAGTTTCATTGCCTATGATGGAATATATCTCAATATCTACAGTAATTGACTTATTGATAAGCTGTATCGACTGGTAACCCATAACGAGTGACAAGAATTTTCTTTCGCTCTAGGACTATGAAGCGAAAGTTAAACAGATTAGTTCTGAGCCATGGTGACACTCAGGGCTGCCTTTAATGTGCTGTTTCATAGTATTTTCAAAGTCATTCACTGCAACAAAATTCCGCCAGTAGTGGTAAGATTTATTAGAAATAACTCATCCGTGCCCAGTGAAGGTGATCATAAAGGTCCGGAATACATAAGTTACAGAAAAAAAAATTGTAGGCTATGTAATTATACTTAATCCTTTTTGTTGTAAAATACATCGTTAGCCATAGATTACGATATCAGGTATAAATAATTTATAATTTTCAGAGAATCTCTTACAATCTGTAATAAGATTTTTTCCACTTTATAAAACGGAATCTTCAAACTTTGAAGGGTAGTGTCTCTGTTCTTCGGCAGTGTACCTCCGGATCCAAACAGGAGGCCTCTGA
This sequence comes from Anabrus simplex, assembly GCF_040414725.1. Lineage (NCBI taxonomy): Eukaryota > Metazoa > Arthropoda > Insecta > Orthoptera > Tettigoniidae > Anabrus > Anabrus simplex. The sequence continues at coordinate 572,171,036 of NC_090265.1, forward strand.
CAACACATTGACCAAGAGGAATACAATACTTGGTTGATAGATATGTCAGTCATGCTGTATAAATTGCTTCATCCTGAGCCTGTTGCAGGCCCCTTTCTAAGAGAATGGTAGGATCTAACACCATCGGTTTATTCTCTAACTTATTAACGGCTATGATGTCCATTATTTTTTGAATCGTCGTTACGAGTTTCAACACTTCAAGGGAAGACTTCAGTAATTACAGTCACACAGTACTACATTCCCCAGTACTGTAGGCTTCAAGAGTACACCAACACGGGAATGATGAACAAAAATGTATGGAAGACAAGAACAGCTGCTGTAGAATATAAAATGATTTTGTCTCTTTCTCTTTCATAAGCATTCAAAAATTACATGCCCTCTTTATATTTTCATATTTCCTCCGCAAGTAAAAATTAAACAATATTAATTAACATGCTCAATTTAAAATTTTACATTTTCTCTTGTGTTCAAGAAATCAACATATTGTGTAGAGGTTTGAATAATCACATTTCTGTAATTCAATTTGGAATAAATTCTTTTTAGAATGGGCACCAGATATATCCTTCATTTTTAAAGAAAATTGCTTGGTTTCGGAGGATTCACATTCTAATAAGCTGTTCAGAAATTTTTCAGAATCACGGCCTAAATTTCTATATGTGTGATGTTACGTTGCACATTGAGACGAACGGCGGGCATACATTTACGTGCACGACTTGTATGCAAAGTGAGAGACGCAAGCGCAAAACTAGAAGTGTTATTTTAATGGCTCACTCATACCTGAGAATATCGATCAAACAACACTCAGCGTTGGCAAAGGAAGTTACTATGGCCTTGACCTGAAATATTATAACATCTGTAATAGGCAGACACTTCAGTGAGCATGGTAACGTATTGTGACTGCCATAGTGTGCTGCTGGATGTAAATGAACATTATGGTAATAGCAAAATTGGACTGAAGGGATTTATATACCCAGTGTACGTCCAGTGTACACTCAACCTATAGTTCGAAAGGGATTACAGATTTGTTGTTTAGAGATATAGAAAATCAACGCTTTTTGAGTTGTTCCGAAGGCCTGAGGACATCTTCTATGTTCTGTGTCTCTTCTTCAAGAGAGATTATGAGGATATGATGATGAGGAGGAGAAGGAGGAAGAGGATGCAATACGTGACACTCACTATGACTGAAAGGGGATATAAAACAACATTATCATTTCAATTACGCTCCTTGACTGAATGGTGAGCGTAGTGGCCTTTGGTTCAGAAGATCCCAAATTGTATTCCTGACAGAGTCAGGGATTTTAATCTTAAAAGGTTATTTCCTTGGTTCGGAGACTGTGTTCTTGTGCTGTTCCCAGCATATATGCCACTCACGCACCACTCATAACACAACAACACACAGTTTCCCATACACGGCAGATGCCGCCCACCCTCGCCGGAGGGCCTGCCTTACAAAGCAGATAGGCAATAGCCAAGCGAAATTATTTATTTATTTATTTATTTATTTATTTATTTATTTATTTATTTATTTACGAAACGCAAGATACAGCTACACTGAGCGCATTTCACTTGTACAGTCAACAGACTGATTTACAAATGTAAAGTTTTATAATTAAATATAACGAACATAACAAAAGATAACAAGATAAGGCACAGCCTACTAATAACAAATGTACAAATCGAAAATCATGAGAATGTGCATGTTCATTGCCAAGTCGTTGTGGGTCAAGATGGTGGCACAACCACTTCACATCAACTTATCCGTAAGAGATTATTTACACCCCTCTGGAATATACTTCGACTTGATGCTATATCAAGCTCTTGTCTCCAATTCATTGTGTTAAAGAGAGTTGGGAGTCGGATTAGGAAAGATCATTGCAGTATCGAGTGCCGAGTGTGGGGAATGTGGAGAATGATTCTGGAGGAGCGGGAACGTAAAGAAAGAGGAGTAAATAAATTTGTTAAGACCGGTAATGTTCATTTGGGATTCCGTGGAGGAAACTCATGTCAGCTACCTGTCACCTGATGTACAGCTGTCACGCATTTATTGCCCTTAATACCTGCTGCATAGACAGATTTCTGAGCTTGGGGTTTCCGTTCCTTACAATTGTGCAGTGACCTTCGGTTTAGAGGGCTCCGGATCGAGAATTTTAGCCTCTTTTTGTTAATTTCCCTACCTGGGGCCGGGATTTGCGGTCGTCCTAATACACTCTTTGTCTACATCAACATTTCACACTACCAACCACCTCAGAAGTACAAGATAGTGAGAACTTCAATTTTCTCATACGTTTGGCGTTAGGAAGGGCACGCGGTCGTACTACTGAACTTAATCTACGTTATTTCCGATCCCAGGCCGTAAAATATAATTTATCAAGAAGTTTCTGAGCTCATTATGTACTCAAATTATTTGAAAAGCTAGCCTGTCTATCCTGGATTCCTTGATTTGATTTACAGTTATATCGAAAGCAGACTTTGGGGCAGGTTCGAGGGTATGTAGAGTCGCATCAAGAAGAAGTAATGTATAATCATCTTCTTGTATAAATCTGTGGCTTGGTTCTAAAAGGGCCAATGTAAAAAAACCTGTTTTGGAGCTATAAGCATTTGAAGTTTTGCTTACAGTTTTCCAATTGTTGTTTAAATAAATTTGTACTTTCTTTGTGGAAGTCACCTTATTAAACGCTAATTTTTTCTATCGTATTCTTTAAAAATTGCCAGGTCTCTAATCTTTATTGGTAATCTAACATTATTGGCAAGGGTTTATTTAATTAAACTTTGACTGTTCGTTTAGTACTTAACAGAGACATTGACCCTTTTAACATGTTGCGAGCCAGGGTAAAACGCGTTTGTATCAGTTAAAATCTCAATTTCGATAAAAAATGACATTGGCCCTTTTAGAACCAAGCCACAGAAATATGCTCCGATATTCCAGACTGAAATGTAGGCAACCCTGCAGTGCGCATTCGAAAACACACAGACTGTAGTAAGCAAACATATGTTTATACGCTGACAGCTAAGTAGCACTTAGGGCTTTACTAAGTCCCAAAGTGACTTCTACACTGGTAGAAGAATGCAACGATGGTCTACAGAACTTTGGAGAACACGAAGATATCAATCTGCTGTCGATACCTGAGCACAGAGAAAATTAAAACGCTGTCAAACTTCCTAGACAAGGATCAGCATCGTGCTTATCAGGAGAAGAATCAGCTGTTGCAGTACTTAACTGTTCCATTAGCGAAGGTCTCAGGATCTAGAACAGGGACGAGCACCTCAAAATATGGAAAACAACAACAGGTATGGAAAAACGGAACCTCAGAAGAAGCACTTAAATGAAATGGTAATTTAGAAGAACAAGAAATTAAAACATTAAAAACAAATATGGTATCTTTAATTTGCATAAGAAGGTAAAAGAAGTAACAGGTAACTTCAAAACTCGAACTCGTATTCTATTACTGAATGCGGTAAATAGACTGATTTCCAATGAAGAGGAAGCAGGGGAAGAATGGATGAACTACATTTGGAGAAGGAAAAAACCAAATTTCACCACTAGGCCTAATAAGTACAGAGTATGAACCTGAAATTTCGACCAGTGAAGTACAGAGGGTCGTAACTTTATTAAAAATTGCAAGAGCTGCAGGTCCAGAAGATATTCACCCTGAAATTCTGAAGTTACTTGGTGGAAACAATGTTAGATTACTGACTAAGCTTTTAATTAGCCTATATATACAGGACAAGTTACGTACATCCCAAAAGAATGGCTTCCGTCGCCATAAGATCTATCTGTGTCGGTGCGACGTAAAGCCCCTTGCAAAAAAAAAAGGAATGGCTTAAATAATTTATAATTCCCATTCCTTAGAAGGTAAAATGCATCTAGATGTAGCCAATACCAACTCATTAGTCTCATGTGTCAAGTATTAAATTTATTGTTTCTAAAGGTAATACATTACTGAAATTATTTTAAAAAATGCGAACTAGACATTATAGGTGACGGACAATTTTGCTTCCGCAAGGGTTTTGGGGCATGTGAGGCCATTTTTGCCTGATGACACTTTTACAGAATTCTAATTTTTTTTTTTTTTTCTATTGGCTTTACGTCGCACCGACACAGATATGTCTTACGGCGACGATGGGACAGGAAAGGGCTAGGACTGGGAAGGAAACGGCCGTGGCCTTAATTAAGGTACAGCCCCAGCATTTGCCTGGTGTGAAAATGGGAAACCGCGGAAAACCATCTTCAGGGTTGCCGACAGTGGGGTTCGAACCTACTATCTCCCGAATACTGGATACTGACCGCACTTAAGCGACTGCAGCTATCGAGCTCGGTTACAGAATTGTAGAGATCAATCTTAAGATGTATACATATGCTTCACTGATTATGACCGGGCATTCGATTGTGTCAAACATACCAAACTCCTGCGAATTCTGAACACAATAGGAATAGATAGTGGCAATCTTACACTTTGGGAAAAGTTGTATGAACATCAAGAAGCTTCCGTGAGAATAGGAAACTCCGAGACTCGCGCTACCAGGATCAAACAGTGAGTACGGCAAGGGTATATATTATCTGCCGTGCTGTTTATTCTGTACTCTGAGCAGATATTCCAAGCTGCTCTTCAAGAAGTAGAAGATGGAGTAAAAGTTAATGCTAGGCTGATCAACAATCTGAAGTACGAAGATGACGCTGCCATCTTGCCTGACAGTACTGAAGGTCTTCAGCGTCTGGTAGAGAGAATCGTAGCAGAAGGGACTCAAAATTAACACCGACCAGGCAAAGGTGGTGGCCATTAAGAGAACTCCTAACACGCACATTCTTGTGAAAATATATGGGGGGGGGGGATTAAACAAGTGTGGAAGTTTAAGTACTTTGGCAGGTGAATTTCTAAGGACTTGGAACCGAATTTAGAGATCCGTGTACGAATAGAAAGGGTTCATGCTAGCTTTCTGAAAATGAGAAATGTACTGCTTGACGGAAGCTGCAGCTTGGAGACACGTCACAACTTCGTCAAATGCTATATATATACAGTGCTTCTGTATGGCGCTGAAACATGGACTCTGAAATGTAACACCATAAAGAGAATAAATGCCTTCGAGATATGGGTTTTCCGAAGGATGTTACGGATCTTGTGGACTGACTACTGAATGCTGTCGTACTCAGGGGATGAGGAGGAAACAAATGTTGGTGTGTACAATCGAGACAAGGAAGACCTTGGGCATATTGTGAGGAATGAAAAGTACAGGGTGACCGACGGGAATCTGACGTTTTCGGCATGGCTAGTACTCCCTCTGTAGGTGGAGTGGGGAGTGGAATTGTCGAGCAGGACGCTCGCCATGCGTTGCCGTTTCAGTAGCTATGGAGCAGTGGTCGGTTGAACATCGTATGTTTGCGTACGACGCATTTTTGCAGAATGGCGTCACCGCGGCTCTTACACGCTCGACGTTTTCTGGTGTTCTTGTTGTCTTAGTCGGACCTGGTGGCGTCTTTTAAACAATAGATCCTGTTGTCCGTACATTATTAACCCAACTGAGAATCGTGTTGCGGCTGGGAACGGCACAACGACGCCCACGGTTGAAACGCACACGAAAAAGTCTCTGCACTGTTATAACAGACCCGCCATTCTGCAAACATAGTAGGCCTACGATGTTAAACCGACCACTACTCCATAGCTACTGAAACGGCAACGCATGGCGAGTGTTCTGCTTGACAATTCCACTCCCCACTCCTCCTACCAAGAGAGTACTAGGCATGCCAAAAACGTCAGATTCCCGTCGGTCACCCTGTACAACGTACTAAAATTGATCATGCAGGGTAAAACTGATGGACGTAAAGGTCGCGGTCGAAGTAAGTACTCTTGTATGAGGAACTTACGGGATTGGACAGGACTAGATTCGAGCAGACTGATGAGGGCAGACGAACATCGCTTTGATTGCGGCCAAGCACCAGTAATGGAGAAGGCAGTTCGAGAAGAAGAACGAACTACCTAGAATGCACTACAATGACATTGTCATGCAACCTAGAGTCTACTCATCACATAAATTAATACATGCAAGGCTCTAGCCCACAAAGGATACTGCATATATGGGAATATAATCATGTAACCAAAGGAATTAAACACAGAATCATGACTAGGACTGTATAATTTAATTAAGAGAAAGCATAATGGGTGTTAACTTCAAGCAGGGTAGTACTACTAGTCTATAGGCTACAGTGTATCCGGAGTAATGTTGACGAAAACAAACTGTATACACACTCATCATGCGTGATATAAACTCGTGAAAATCAAAATAGTTCTTTCATAATCTTCCATTTCTCTTCACGGAAGTCATAAACGTTCGCTGGAAAATTGATGCCCACAAGTGAACATCAGTAACCTGACGTGCTGAGACTGTAATGAGTTTGTTATGCAATTAAAAGCATCGGTGAGGTCTGAAACTTATCCTTTCTGTGCCCGTGTTGTTCAGAGTGATCAGCGATCTTTAATTCATTCCATGAGGCTTCAGAATTTACGCCATCGCCTGCTCCTTGGTAGTAGTATAGGTAGAGAGCCTGTCTTTTATCCCACACCCAGGTTTCCATTTCCGACCATTTGAGGGATTTTTAAAATTAATTTGCTTTACGTCGCACCGACACACAAGTTTTATGGCGACGATGGGACAGAAAAGGGTCACGAGTGGGAAGGAAGCGACCGTGGCATTAATTCCGGGGCAGCCCCAGCATTTGCATGGTATGAAAATCGGAAGCCACGGAAAACAATCTTCAGGGTTGCCGACAGTGGGGTTCGAACCTACTATCTCCCGAGTGCAAGCTGATGGGTACGTGTCACAAACCACGCGGTCACTCGCCAGAGAATTGTATCTGGATCTAAGGGCTGGTTTGATGTCCACTCAACCTATGCCAGTAAAATGGAGGAGATATCTGACGGTGAGACAGTGATCCTGGTCCAGAAAACCAAGTGGATTCGTTGCGCCGACCACGCGTCACCTGGTAACCTAGAGGATGAACATTGGTTGCGTGATAGTCCCGAGACCAATTACGGATGGGTTTTACTTTGGTTTCACTGTGAATTATCGCCTTTCCCTTCCAGCGCTTTTCCACTTTCATTTTTTGTTATTAATATTATCATCACTTCTCTATTAGTTTAACGAAATTCTTGCACAGGCAGGTTTCGGTGAGGCTGAGTTACGTAAGGGAGAAATTTATGTGGGTGGCATTCGCGGTCTCAATCAATGTTCGCCCTCGGTATTCGCCTGGTGTAAACGTGAAAAATCACAGCAAACCATCATCAGGGCTGCCGATGATGGGATTCGAACTCTCTACCTCCTAAATACAAACTCATTGCTACGACACCTTTATTATGCAGCCAGCTTCTTCGGTACATCGAATATAAGAGGCTGTTCATCACACTGTAACTTCTAGCTTATGAATGAGATATCCTAATTTCACCCAGCTTTCACTCTAGTAAAGCAAATTTGGTCTCAAAATACACCTCTGTAAAGACAGTGTCGTTCAGGAGCTGACTTTCTTCCTTCAGAATACTGATGATAGCAAACGTGAACTCATTGCATTAGCTTTGCTGCACCTTGATTCAATCTCCCTTAAAATACTCCCATCCTGGAAACGTACGCATCCTAAATACTTGAAATCTGTCTGTTACAGCTTTGTATTCTCAGCTTGGCATTCAGTTCCCTTAATTAAGGGAGAGGCTATTTTTCATATCATACTCATTGCATCTATTTTCAAGTTCCCGTAAAGCAAAGTTGGTCTGAAAATAGACCTCTGCAAAAATAGTGTCGTTCAGGATCTGACTTCCTTCTTATAGAATACTGCTGACTTCAAATGCGAACTGACTGCATTAGCTTTGCTGCACCATGATTTGGTACAATATGCCATTAGATCAAGTGTTGGCATAGGCCAAACAGCTCATTACATTTCCAACTAACTGTTCACATTTCATTCTAATGAATGATTTCAAACTTGTCATTGTTATTAGGGAATAATTACCCTATCAACATAAGCCTAGAAATTCATAATATGATACTTAGCTCTCAATGATTTACCGGAGCAAATTTCAGATAACGACCGTGAATCTCCTGGGATATCCGTTCAGAAATATCTCTCTTTGCTGTGCACCATGCATGTAACTAGTATTTACTTATCTGTGTGTATTTAGCTCAGTCTATGACATGCAATACAACTCATCCCGAGTTAACTGGGACGGAAGTTTCTGCTCATAGTACACTTTAATTAATATACAGCTAAGCGGTTCTGATATCCTATAATTATAGCACTGAACACACGTGGCCGCACAGAATAATCTCCAAATTATTATTCATTATTTGCGAAGATTAAAAACAGGAAATATTCTAAAAATATCACTACCGTTAAGGCCGGAAACCAAATTCACTAGTCTTCAGACGGGTTGCTTAAACATTTTTAGATAAAATTGATTGATTGATTGATTGATTGATTGATTGATTGATTGATTGATTGATTGATTGATTGATTGATTGATTGATTGATTGATTGATTGATTGATTGATTGATTGATTGATTGATTGATTGATTGATTGATTGATTGATTGATTGATTGATTGATTGATTGATTGATTGATTGATTGATTGATTGATTGATTGATTGATTGATTGATTGATTGATTGATTGATTGATTGATTGATTGATTGATTGATTGATTGATTGATTGATTGATTGATTGATTGATTGATTGATTGATTGATTGATTGATTGATTGATTGATTGATTGATTGATTGATTGATTGATTGATTGATTGATTGATTGATTGATTGATTGATTGATTGATTGATTGATTGATTGATTGATTGATTGATTGATTGATTGATTGATTGATTGATTGATTGATTGATTGATTGATTGATTGATTGATTGATTGATTGATTGATAGGGGAGACAAAGTACAAAGCATAGTGTACATTCATAAATACAGACATACATACATCTTCACCATAGACTGTCATGCCTTTCAGCCTTCAGTTTGCAAGCCTCTATGAATTTAATAAATACCGCCACAATCCTCTATTTTTAACTAACCCTGTAGCCTCGTCCAGCTCTAACCATCTTATCTTTAAATCGTTAGAAGCTGAGTCTATCCATCGTCGTCTTCGTCCCCCGTTACTTCTCTTACCATCCATGACTGAATCCATTATCCTCCTAGTAATCCATCATCCTCCATTCACCTTCTTGACCCCACCGTCGAATTCAGTTTATGCGTAGAGCTTCAACAATGGAACTTCTCATTACCAGTATCTTCTTTCCATTGTTCCCACCTGTTTGCACCAGCGATCTTTCTCGCCACCTTCATGTCTGTAACTTCTGTCCAGTGTTCACTCAGCTTTCACTCCCGTAAAGCAAAGTTGCTCTGAAAACAGACCGGCGTAAAGATAGTTTCGTTCGCGAGCTTACTTCTTTCATAGAGAATACTGCTGATTGTAAATGCGAACTCAATGCTTTGCTGCAACTTGATTCAGTCTCCCTTACAATACGCCTATCCTGGGAGGATACATATGAGGCGTCTAGTATCAAAACCGGCCAAGTCACTCAAGGCATATTTTTCAATATGGATGAAAAACCTGTAGAGACAAAGCAATGATGGTCAGAAAAGAATTTTTTCACAGTTATATCCTTAATGGTTTAATATTTAAGTTCCGCTGTTTTGAGAAATCTAACTCATAATTAATCTATCTTTTTTGTTAATTTAAATTTTGACTTGGCCGTTTTTGTTGCAATTTTGTAAAATTTCACAACGTATGAAAGTAAATCTTTCAGTTCACCACTCGGAACAATATCCACGTTACAGCACACAATAATGACAAAATACGAGCACACCGGAAATAGGATTGATCTGGCGCCAATGACGGTAAGAAGCCCGCGAATACGTAAATCAGTGTTGCAAACGAACAAAAAACAAAATATTATGACTTCAAAGAATATACATTACAAGGAACGATTTTGCCTACTGATATTATCACATTGTCGCTTAATGTAACAACACAAGATTCCAGACAATAATGCTGCATCATAAAGATTGTCGCTCGTTCCTTGACTTGGCCGGTTTTGAATTCACTGGCTGCATGACTTGGCCGATTCTGTTGCACGACCGAGAATTCAGTGCTCTATAACATGAAAACATGGACGATTTTAAAGCATATTCTTGTTTCACCTGATAGTGCTATACTTCTACTTCAAATTTATAACCTTAACTCATTTTCGTAAATTTTGTGACTTGGTCGGTTTTGATACTAGACGCCTCATATATTAGATGCTTGCAATTATCTATCTGTTCCAGCTTTGTATTCCCAACCTAGCATTTAATTCTCTTAGGTTTCTTACCTACTGACATCAGTTTTGTCATGGAAAGGCTTTTTCATATCATACTCGTTGCACCTATTTTCAAGTTCCAAGATGTTAGACTGTAGGCGTTCGGCGCTATCTGTCATTAAGACGAAGTCATGGGCATAGGCCACCTAACTGAATCCCTCTCTGCCACTTCATATCTTTCCGTAGAGAATCCTTGTAAACTATAAACAGCAAACGTGACATTTTACAGCCTTGTCTAACCCCTGTAATTACCATGAACCAAGAACTCATTCCACTCAATTGTCAATAGAAATGCCTTTGATTTATTTGAATGATCTACTCTTAATTCCACAGTCCCCCAGTACAGCGAACATCTACTCTGTCATATGCCTTATCTAGATTTACGAAATACCGGGCGAGTTGGTCATGCGGTTAGGGGTGCACAGCTGTGAGCTTGCATTCGGGAGATAGTGTGTTCGAACCCCACTATCGGCAGCCCTGAAGATGGTTTCCCGTGGTGTACCATTTTCACACCAGGCAAATGCTGGGGATGTACCTTAATTAAGGCCACGGACGATCCCTTCCTACTCCTAGCCTTTCCCTATCCCATTGTCGCCATAATACATGTGTGTCGGTGCGATGTAAAGCAAATTGTGAAAAAGATTTGCGAAATATGAACATAACTGTCTATTCCTCTCGTAGCAATTTTCAGTTATCTGGCGCATACTGAAAATATGACCCTGGCTGGTACTCTATGGTTTGAAACCACAGTGGTTTTCATTCAACTTACCCTCAACAACTGAATGCACCCTCTCTTCAAAAATGCCAGTGAACACCTTGTTTTGTATAATCAACTGAAATACGTCGATAATTGTTGTAGTCCTTCCTCTTTCCTTCTTATAGACGGGTGTAATAATTACTTTCGTCCAATCAAAAGATACCTTACTAATATTCCACATTAATGTTATTACTCTATGAAGATATGTCGTCACTTCCTTCTTTCTATATTTCATCATTTGGGGTCTAATTTCCTGAAACTTTGTTACAATGGACCTTATACACCACCCTTTCCATTTAACCAACATCGTCGTTCTCTTCCCCCATGACCTCGGTTGTTCACGACGTCACCAGAATAATGTCATTTTACACTGAGAATATTTTCAAAATTTTTCACCTGTCCAGTGATTCCCTGGGATCTATTTATAAATTCACCTGATTTACCCAAAACACTATTCATTTACCTTTTCCCTCGCTCTCTAAGATTCTTTATTACTGTCCAAAACGTTTTCTCTGCCGCTTGACCTAGGCTTTCTAAGTTATTACTACAAACTTCCCACGACTTCTTGGATTCAACAGTTAAACAATTACTTATTTCTCTCCGTTTCCTTCATCTAAGTACAATTAATTTCCTGTGTGCATCAATCCCTGTTTGAAGCCATTTCTTACACGCCTTCATTTTACGCTTACAAGTTGCCTTCACTTCATCATTCCACCAGGATATGCGATTTTTCCCAAACATTCCCTTTCTGTTTGTACTACAGCATCGCCTGTGTGCCGCCCATTCTCTGTTTCCTGAACCTGCTTACTGTCTACTGTGTGGAACGTCTCGCTAATCATATCCATGTACTGTACTTCTGTCTAATTTTTTTCGTCCTGGTGACGAGATAATGGTCTGTATCTTCAGAAGGCTCCGCAATATACGCACATTATTTGAATTCAAAGTCGGTTACGATACTGTTATCGATCTGGTGCCCCTACCCTCATGCTTGAAGAATGTATTCGTAACTGCTAATCTCTTACAGGCACAGAAGTCCAGTAAACTCTTCCCATTCCTATTAGCTTCCATATCTTCCTCACATTTAACCACAGCCTTCTTATATTCTTTAATTCTGTTTCCAACTCTCACACTGAAATCACCTATTAGCACTATCCTTTCCTTGTTGTTGACTCTGCGTACGATGCCACTCAGTGATTCATATAATTTGTCAACTCCATCCTCATCTGCACCTTTCAGTAGACTGAGACAATTTCCGCCTAAATCCTCCAACAGCTAAATCTGCCCATATCATTCTCGCATTTACGTGCTTAACAGAAATGATGTTGCGTGCAACAATATTCCTGATGAACGGTCCCACCCCGAATCCGCCCTTCCATTGTTACACCTGTTAAAAAGAATTTATAATCTTCTCTCTCTTCGTCATTATCTCCCATTAACCGAATATAATTTACAGCTAGCACATCCAGATACATCCTCTTTGCTGACTGAGCCTTTTCTACTTTCTGCTTTCTGTCTTTCCCTCTTCCTTAAGCCCCATTAATATTGATAGCTCCCCAACGAAATCAATTTCGTTCACGAAGTTGTTTCCAAGGAATCCATCACCTCTCGAATGGGAGTTGGACTCCATTATTCCCATAGATCCGAGGCTTCCTTAAAATGGTCTTAGCTCGGTAAATTCTGTGAAGCAGGATCCTACCCTACTTACACATAGTCCCAGTGAGGATCTCTCCTCTTGCGGGCTAGGGAACACTGGTGGATTGTATAGTCCTAGTTGCCTGAGCACAAGGAGGTCCACGACTACGAATACGTCCGGGATGCCCACTCCCGTTCCATAGTAACTCGTATCCCGACTCTGAGGACCAGTTACCAGGCCACCCAGCCATTGCTTATGTTTCACGAACTAGGACGTGACTTTAGTAACACACACCACGAGCCACCAAAATACAAAGGCGCTTCAAAAAATAAATGTAACAAGAGTTCGCATGGAGAAACTTTATTTTAGAGGCAGGTATAAGGATACACAATAGTAAGGCCCTGATAGGTATTACTGTTCATCATAGTCACCATTCTTGCCCAAGCACTTGTTCAACTGGTACTCCAAGGCCTCGCTGCCGACCGAGAAGAAATCTGTGTCCAGTCCCTGAAGTCAGGTCATGAAAATTATTGGATGTCAGGTCGGGGCTGTAGGGAGGATGTTTCAGATGGTTAATTTCCTCTCCAAGGGAGCGATAGTGAATGCTGGTGCTTACTCTTACTTACGCTTACTCTTCAAATGACCGAGAAAATTATTATTTTCTGCCTGGGATGATGGATACCCTCGCAGACCGACTGCCTACTACCGGTTACCATGGCAAAGTCTCTGGTTGCTTGCCAACAGGGAAGTAACGCAATGCCATTTTCGTCATCATTCCTGTAAACTCGTGGTTGTTCCTTGGACAGAAGGCGAGAGAGACGTCAAGCTGCCATTCTGCGGGATATTTGCGTCTTCGAATATCACTAAGGGTGGCTGTTGATATTTCAACAATACCACCAACAATAACACCATAACACAAAATAACACCAGAAGTCATCTTATGTGTTTACCTATGAATCCCTGCGCATAAATCTCTCCTCTGTTATCACTTTCTTAAATTCGTTATTCATATCATCAAATGTAGTAAGGGACATTTCATTCTTCGAATACATTCACATGGTATTTAACTAATTTGTCCTATCCGTCTACCTCAGTTATTATCCTATTTTGATTTAATATCCACTTTCTTAACTGTCGTATTTTCTTTTGCCACTTCTTCGTATTTATGTGAATTTTAATCCCGAAACCTGGTCACTCTTTCCTTTGAGAAAAAATTTCAAGCTGTTCGAATGTGTAAAAATTTGGCCGTAAAAATATCGAAATATGGAGGCAATTTTCATGACGGTGCAGATATTCGTTTCGGTGTAATTGGTGGCTGAACGGTAAGTCGTTTCACAAAAAGGATAGCACAACCATTGCTCAATTTTGAGAGTTCTACAACTTTCGTCCTATGAGTTTTTGTCTATCTAGATCCCTTATACCTTAGATAGAGCTGCATTTCTCGATTATAATAAAAATCACTCCAATTAAATTATGCATGGGATTAGGAAAAGGGACCTGTCTTTATAAGAAAAACTCCCGATTTCGATTGTGAATTACAGTAGGCAAGTGAGCCTGCCATTATCACCAAAGTCCCTAACGCGCACCTTACGTTGGAAACAACGTCTGGATTCCTCCCCGTGGGGTTTCTTGGATAGCACTAAGAGGCATGCAATTAAATATATGATCTTACGCATTGCGTGTACAATTATTTACGGAGAAATCCGCATATACGATAGAATACCTTAGCGAAGCACGGGTATATTTGCTAGTTGTTAATAATTATTAATCGGGCTAGTTGCCCGTGAGGTTAGAGGCCCGCGGCTGTGAGCTTGCATCCGGGAGATAGTGGGTTCCAACCCCACTGTCGGCAGCCCTGAAGATGGTTTTCCTTGGTTTCCTATTTTCACACCAGACAAATGCTGGGGCTGTACCTTACTTAAGTCCACGGCCCCTTCCTTTCAACTCCTAGGGCTTTCCTATCCCATCGTCACCATAAGACCTATCTGTGTCGGTGCGACGTAAAGCCACTAGCAATAAAAATAATTATTGAGATACGTCTTTATGTCACTAGAGAAGCTGAATGATCTGTCCTCTTTACTGCTATCAATACAAATATTTTATTCGGCATAAATTCTGCATGCATACATTATGTTATTGGGATGGTAACGATATATACGTTTGTTTCACATGAGACTGTTCAAGTTTTATTTACAAGAAAATGTTAAACAGACAATGTATTTCACATGACATAGGCTTCTTTACTATAGATACGAATTGTACGAACTAAATGCTGGATCTAACTTGTTCATAAATATTGGTCATCTCACAGCAGGCCAACGGCCGTAGTCGTGTTGAAACACCGGATCCCTTGAGATCTTTTGAAGTTAAGCAACATTGGACGTGGTCAAGATTTGGATGGGATGCCACGCGCTGTTTGTGGGGGGTAATGAAATGGAGGACCGGAAAGGAACTGGCCACCCTGCCGTACGTAAACTCTGGCTCAGGCACCCCTCTGCGGAGGTTCGGACCTGCCTTCGGGCAGAATACACCTTACCTTACCTAACCTCAGTCAGCAGGATCTTGCCTCATGTTAACCACGGTATTAAGAAAATCTGTAAACCAGATAATCACGCGGCCTTGAACGTCCTTTAGCTTCAAATGGCATGATGGAAATCATCAAGTCCAGGAGATCTCTAGTTTATGATGCAATATTGATAACGTTCTTCACCTTGGGCGAAACGATATGAGAAATCGGACCAGCATACGTCTGGGTCTTGGGGATCGATGAATGTGAAAATCTGATGGTTCGTATCTTATTCAAAATCACTAGTTAGTGTTTGAAGATCGCGGTTTTGTTTAGTAGTCACATCCCGTCCTTGCCCTTCCCATAATTATAGTGTTTAATATCATGGGCTGCTTTGATCCGTCTCTTTGTCCGGCTGCAGATCTCTTCTCACCCTTTTTTAAGTTCATTGTTCGTTCGGGTCACGGTGATGTTCACCTCAAGCTGCTGCAACAGTCCTCGGCTTTTTTCCGACTGTTCGTGTCCTTCAGCTAATTTACCCCAGTTTTCTGGACATACAACGTCTTGAATGATTACTTCTTCACCTGCACCTTAACGTGATACGTCTACAGTTACTTCAATTTGTGTTCTAATTGTCGCTGACTCTCAGTGTTGCCTTTTGCAGCAGTGGTGATGGAGTTGTGAGCTGCGAGTCTCGTGTTGTCTGGTGCATCCGGGATGATATCAAGAAAAGGTATAGTGTTTGTTATTGTCTCCTGATGCCCATGGAGTTTGCACCGTTTGAATGTTTTGTGGCCTGGTGTGCCACATCGGTAACAGGCAGCTTGTGCTGAGTGGCTAGGTATTCGGAATGGGTCAATTTGGTTGTTGTTGTTTTTATTACTAATGATTAATTGCAGACATGATATGGGCTTTTTGGCTTATGCCATGTCAAGGAAACAAGGTGACATTTTAACGTTTCTCAGACCTGAAGAAGGGAAATGAAGTACGTGGAGAAAACCAGAAGATGATAATGATACGAGACGGTGTGAGAGGCGGGCGGGCATAACCGGTGTATACACGTTAATACGTAACACATTGCTTGAAATGAACCATCACCAGTTTCTTTCTATTCTTCAGTTCTGTTTTATCCTGCTGTCTTTCGTTGCATTTTTATTTAGTTTCTATTTATTTCTTCTACTACATTCGTCCATGATTCGTTCTGATGTCCTCTCTGATACTTCTCACGCACACACGGTGTGACAGAACATCTTAATTAGAGCCTAATGTTGTTGTTGGCTCCCGCTTGGAGCGCTGTGCCAGCAGCCAGGGAGCCACCTGGTGACGAACGAGCGTACCACTACAACCCCAACGTTAAAGCATTCTCAAATTCAAATCCTCATAATTGTAGAAGACTTCCTCGTGAACAGTCAAGCTTTTCTTCTGGAGACGACGAGCAAAGTTATCTGCGAAACGTTAAGAGTTTCACACTGTTCTCTTCACACGGCATAAGCCCAAAAGCCCATATCACGTCTACAACTACGGGCCGTGAAAGCATCACTATTAACATAAATGATTAATTATCTGGTCTGTTGTCTAAAAAACATGTTGGTGAGGAGGAGGTTGGTAGTTTCACCAAAGTTTAGTATCCCTCTTCTGTTGTCGTTTCTCGTGCCATATCCATGGAATTCGTAACCATACCTAGGGAGGTTACAGTTTAGTGCACCATATTGAAAGACGCATTACTGAACGATGTTTATTACTACGATATCCCTTATCTTTCCCAAATAATATCATACACGGTACATTAGCTACAGTGTGAGAATCGGGAAAGTATTCTCCTTTATTGAACATCACTATACTGAACAATTTCTTGTGTACAGCGAAATGAATTAATGTGCTAATAGACTTCCTTTACTTCGTGAAGAACACGCGAACATAAACAAGAAGTTATGTAAAGAACAACAAAGCCTACTACTCTCCGTTTCCACACGCTCCTCATTAATATTCATGAGAAGCTCTTGTTAAAACACCAAGAAATGGTGGATATAGCTACTCCTCAACGTATGTTAGAACTGAAATATTTGAACGGTAGTGGATGTTATTAATTAATTTGTAGGGTTTGAACAAGTTTATATTACAACCCGGCTCCTTGCCTGAATGGTCAGCCACCATTTTTGGGTTTAAAAAGTTCCGAAATTCAGTTCTTAGCCGGTTCTGGTTTTTAATAACCTCTGGTAAATTCCTCTGGCTCAGGAAATATGCGTTTGTGTTCGTCTTAACATATACCTCTTCATTCAAATAAACTCCACTACTAAACACCACAGAAGTACGTAATAGTAAACACATCCCTCCACATAGAGTTGGCGCCTGGAAGGGCGCCTGGCCGCAAAACAGGGCCAGGGTCAACATTTACGGCGCAGAATGGACTCACAAACCCTCTTGAATGTGGGACAATTGAGGGAAAATGAACAATATTTTTATGTTTCGGACATTAAGTAGGCATATGTTGATGTGAACTGAAGTTGTTCGAAAACCTTAAATGTTATTTTTTCTTGCGAAAGAACAACCCGATCAATTTGAATAAGAGGTTGGGGTCGTATAACTGCATCTTTTATTGCAGAGATAGTGGGTTCGAACCACACTGTCGGCAGCCCTCAAAATAATTTCTCATTGTCTCCCATTTACACACCAGAGCTGTACCTTAATTAAGGTCGTCGTCTGAAAATGGTTTTCCGTGGTTTCCCATTTTCACACCAGGCAAATGCTGGGGCTGTACCTTAATTAAGGCCACGGCCGCTTCCTTCCAACTCCTAGGCCTTTCCTATCCCATCGTCGCCATAAGACCTATCCGTGTCGGTGCGACGTAAAGCCCCTAGCAAAAAAAAAAAAAATAATTAAGGTCGTGGTCACTTCCTTATCACCCTTAGCCGATTAGTATTCCATCGTACCCATAAGACCTGTATGTATTGGTTGGTCGTAAAGCAAATAGCAAAAGAAAGTGCAAAATATTGAAGCAAAGAAAAAGTCGAAGCATTGTGAATTGGGGCGCTCAAATCACAATCACAGAAAACAGTAAAAATTTGAGAAAGGAATGAAAAATAGCAATTCATCTGTTGAACACAGAACTGGCTCAAAACACATATTTATTTTGTCCTGTACGCAGGATCAATAATCTGTATACTAACGTATGTAGCATAATTATAGTCTATCTATCTCTCTATATTTCTGTGTGTGTGTGTTTTCTACATCTCGTCCTAAACAACTGGAACAATTTCGGACAAACGTGATACACATATAACTTACTATCTGGACAAAAACACTGTGGGAGTCTCTCTTAGCACTCCTAGGGTCGCGGAGAGAGGGTTGACATATGAAATCGAAAATAGTGTCGAATCCACAGCTTTTGCGGTCGCTGAGATGAACTGTGACCCTCTGGAAGCCATTTAAGTCGACGTTCAGCCCCAGTCGGAATGGGGGTTAGAAGGGGTGAAAAGGAATGTCCAAAATGACCGAGATAATAGGTGTATGTATGTTCCAGCAAAGATCTCAGCCAAACGTGGTAAACATATGACTTACTATCTGGAAAAAGGATACTGTGGGATGAGACACCCTTAGTACACCTAGAGGCGTGGGGTTGATGGTGGAAATAGGGTGAAATATAAGCATAAATTGCCAATATTAATGTACAATTGGTAGTTTTTTCGGGGTCGCTGAGATGAATACATAGTGACACTTCGGATGTCGTTTAAGTACATGTTCAGTCCCCATCGGCGTGGCGGGCGAGAAGAGATGAGAAAGAATGTCCAAAATGGCCGAGATTGTGGATTTATGTGTAGATGTTCCAGCGTAGTTCTCATCTTAACTTGGTACGCATACGACTTATTATCTGAAGAAAACATATTGTGGTGGTAAGAAACTCCTAGCACCCGTAGAGGACGTGATATATAAAAATTATTGAAAACTATGTATATTAATGTCGCATCCATAGTTTTCGGAGTTGCTGAGATGAATTTTGACAGTCTGGATGCCGCTTATGTAAAATTCAACCTCCATCTCCATTGGGGATGAACGCGTAATTACACACAGATATAATTTACTTGTATTATTTGTTTGAAAGCATCAGCTACTTCCCAGATAATCTGGGTTTCCACAAGGACAAAGTTTAACGCGAATCTAAATAATAGTCTAAATAATCTCAAACTTAAATAAAGCACATAACAATAACTATAAAATTACCAAAGAGTTCGTAAATTATCAATCAACGTCACAATAAAGAAATCTAGAAAAATTCACTTCAAATAGGTAGTACAATTCGAAAAAATATCCGAGTACTAGTATTCTCGTAATATATGGTATTTAAGTTTAGATATGGTCGAGTAGGATGAATTAATGAATTGATCAGGAACAAGAATAGCATGGAATTTAAAGTATTATGCCATTTACAATCATATATTTTAGTATGGGAAAGATGGACTCTGCTATATGTTATTCACCAATAGGGATCCTCGGAGGGAGCTTGAAATACAAAACTCGGTGTATCCCTTCTAAGGTTGCATTTACAGGAAATTTTTCATTAGAAAATTAATTTAGAACTACCAAATATACCCGTGTTTTGCTACGGTATTCTACATTGTATACGGATCTCTCCGTAAATTACTGTACATGCAATGAATAAGACCATATTAAATTGCGCCTACAAACGGACTTCACCATCAGACGACTCGTTCAGTGTTCTACATGGTTGGTCCTATAACATTTTCCCGTATCTCCTATATTTATGAGTTAGAGTCAGTTATTCAATGAATGGGGTGAAATTTGGTGCAGTTTTCACATACTGCTTTATTTTTTTGATACTCATGTGACCCTGGAATCATAAAATTTTGCGAACATATGGCCACTGGTTATGTCAATGTGCCTGCCCAGTTTCATGATTGCATCTTTCCTATAAGTGTGCCAAACAATAACATATACGTGTAAATTGAACTCAAGAAATGCAGTACTGTTTAACGAATAAGGGACAGAGATACGACAAAATGTCATAGGCCCAAAGTTGTAGATCTCTCCAAATTGAAACGCGATCTTTTGTGATAATACTTACGGCTTAGCTACTAATTATTCCGAAAGAAGGTCTGCACCGTCCTTAAAATTGCATCCATATTTCGATATTTTGTGGGGCCAAAAGTTATACATTTGCATGGCCTGGAAGATGTGTTTCCTCCAGGAAAAGATTGTCCATGTTTCGGGATTAGCACTCGCATACATACGGAGTAATTAAGGAAGAAAGTTGTACAGTTTTGAAAGTTGAAATTAACAGAAAATAGGATTATAACTGAGGACAGCGGGGTGAGTACAAATATGTAAACTCTAAGTGAATGTATTGGAAAATCAAATGCCCTTCAATAAATTATGCTGGTATGATATAAGAAAGCGGTAACAGAGGAGAAGTTTAGGCGCAGGGATTCTTAGGTAAACAGATAAGAAGATGACTAATGGTGTTATTACTTAAGCTATTCGAGGACGGTTATAACCTCCAACGATATTCCGCCAATATCCCGCAGAATGGCCGATTGACGCCTCTCTTGCCTTCTACCCAAGGAACAACCACGAATTTAAAGGTATGATGAGAAAAATGGCAATATGTGACTTCCCTGCTGGCATGCAGTCAGAGACGTTGCCATGGCAACCTGTAGGTTCGTTGTCGGTCTGTCGGTCACTCAATGCAGAGCATGACACCCGCAGAAAATAGTAAATTTCTCCGTCATTTGAAGAGTAAGGTAAATTATTAACATAACAAAAGTTGTTTATAATGAAGATGCGTTTTATATACGGTACACAGAGTTTACAGAAAATCAATAGTATGAGAGAAAATGGAGGAAAACCGTTCTGGTTTTCTTATAAACCCCCGTCTATTCAAAGATTTTAATATGATGTGCATATTGAAACCTTCCTCAGGATGAGTATAATCGAAATATGAAGTTTGGTTGAGATCTATCCAGCCGTTTCGCCGTGATGGTGGAACAGATAGACAAACAGACACGAAAATTAAAAGCCACCGATTCGGTCTTGAGTTGACCTAAAACGGATAAATATCTGAAAAATTGGCAAAACAAACGAAATTACAGACAGCGGATCCGCTACAAATTTATTTATATAGATGTTATTTATTGTTGTATACCTATTTTCGATCCTGTGAAACAAGGGAAATATCATTGGCATTCGAGTGAAAGTTTGAGTTCCAGAACCGATGACTAACTTTGTGGATAGTTATCATGGAGACCATCGCGGCCAAGTTTTAATAGCTTTGTACGTACGTTTGATGAATCTGATAATTGGCTTTTATATAGGAAGTTTTTCTATCCGTGTGGAATGGAAGGAGGACAGGGAGGAAAGCCTGGATACGAAAACAACCTAATTGCTAATATATCCGTTTATACAGCACCACATTATAATTGATGTCAATCTCCGATAATCTTCTATATATGAAATCAAGTTGATAGGTTTCTACCCGGACAGCACAAACAATGGCCTATGATGGATTTAGTTTAACGTTTGTCTGTTACGGCCTCACGGGCAAGCGGATGCGTAGGTATTCATGAAACTTGGTATTTAAGTTCACGGTATGGCAAACTGGGGTCTTAACTGTAACCTGTTCAAAACTATTCAACAAGAGTGCGCATCAGTGGCCTAAAATATAAATCTGAACGTATCTCTCCTATGGTTGGTTTTACATTAATTGCTCAAACTAAAATTGATTCATAATATTACTTTCAAATTAAAGGCGTGAGCGCAAGAATCAAGCAGCTTCAGTTTTCAAAACTTTTCAAGTCGAAAAGAAAACACTTTCAAAGTAAGTTTCCTTAATGTTTTTTTTAAACTTATCAAATATGGATAAAACATTAATAATACCATCCTCTATCACAGACAAGTTTTACAATTTCAAACTTTTGCATATTTACTTTCTTACTGAGGAAAAAAATGGATCTCTTTGTTCTTTTCCGCCTAATAATGGAAATTTTTGGCCTGGTTTACCAAAAGCATCCTGGTTGTGTATGTTGGGTATTCAGCCCGAAGGCTGGTTTGATCCTCTGCAGCTCCGCCAACAGCTGTCATAAATAGCCTAGGCGTCACTGAAGAGGCGTACTAGGGAAATGAGGAGTGAGGTAGTTTGCCGTTGCTTTCCTCAATATCCTGGTAGAAACTCAAAATTTAAAACTATATTAACACAAAGAGTAACATTTAACAAGTTTATACAATAAAATTCCGAGAGAGATTTTAAAATAACCATGAAATTTTGTCCAGCTTCTTAAAAGTATTTGGCCATTTTAAACACAGTTATTATTACACTGTTCATTGGCTCACTGGAAAGGTGCTCAGAAATCAGAAATCACCATTATTAACTGTTAACCAGTTCAGTGGAAAACAAGACAGCTCCTGGAGCTGTACGTTTCTTCCCCCGTATGGAACACCAGCAGAGATCCTATACGTTTATATCTCTATGGAGCTGTATGGTTCTTGAACCAGTCGACAGATGATTTTTCTGTATATGAAAAAGTGAAAACCAGAAAAAAATCCAATTTTGGTCCTATTCTTTTTCATACAGTGAAAAATCTTTACCCTCCCGGATTGGATTTTCTCTCGGAGTCAGCGAGGGATCCTACCTCTACCGCCTTATGGGCAGTATCCTGGAGCGTGAGACATTCTGTCGGGGGCTACAACGGGAAAAGGGATAGTACCTCGCCCAGGGGACCTCACGTGGTATGCTGAACAGCGCCTTCTGGGGGATGGAATGATCGGAAGGGATAAACAAGGAAGATGGGGGGAAGCCCCAGTGGGCTTCATTTAGGTATCATCCCGGCATTTGCCTGGAGGAGAAGTGGGAAACAACGTAAAACCACTTCCATGACGGCTGAGGTGGTAATCGAGTGCCCCTCTACTCAATTGACCTCCCGAGGCTGAGTGGACACCGTTCCAGTCCTCGTGCCACTTTCGAAATTTCGTGGCAGAGCTGGAAATCGAACCCGAGCCTCTGGGGGCGGCAGCTAATCACACTAACCACTACACTACAGAGTCGGATACAGTGAAAAATAAATAAGGAAAATACAACTGGTGGGTCGTCTGTAAGTTGAAGTTCAAGAGCATATATCTAACTCTGTAGAGCCTTCCCATAGAGATCATTCTGGCGAAGTTTTAAATCTCTCTGTACGGCTTTAATTTTAACTTGATACGTTTTATACAAAAATGAAGAGATCAAATGTAAAATAGATGTAACTGCACAGGTTTGGGAAGGATCAGGAAGTCGCTGACATGAAGAGGATGTCCACCTACGTGGTTCACACTGCCAACAACAGCATGAGGATTCAACAGAACTGTAATCATGCACATAAAAGTCTGCCTCTGTAGTGCTGTGGTTAGCGTGATTAGCTACCAACCCCGGGGGCACGGGTTGGATTCCCGGCTCTGCCACATTTATTTTTTTGCTAGTTGCTTCACGTCGCACCGACACAGATAGGTCTAGAAGTGGGAAAGAATCGGCGTGGCCTAAATTAAGGCACATCCCCAGCATTTGCCTGGTGTGAAAATGGGAAACCACGGAAAACCATTTTCAGGGCTGCCGACAGTGGGGTTCGAGCCTACTATCTCCCGAATACTGGATACTGGTCGCACTTAAGCGCCTGTAGCTATCGAGCTCAGTCTGCCACATTTAAAAAGTGGTAAATGGCCTGGGATGGGGTCCACTAAGCCTCGGGAGGTCAAATGAGTAGAGGGGGTGGGGGCGTTCGATTCCCACCTTAGCCATCCTCGAAATGGATATTCGTGGTTTCTCACTTCTCATTCAGGCAAGTGCCGCAATGGTACCTAACTTAAGGCAACGGCCGCTTCCTTCCCTCTTTCTTGTCTATCCCTTCTAATCTTTCCATCTCTCACGTGGCCCCTGTTCAGCATAGCAGGTGAGGCCACCTGGGCGAGGTACTGGTCGTCCTCCCCAGATGTATCCCCGACCCAATGTCTCCCGCTCCAGGACACTGCTTTTGAAGTGGTAGAGGTGGGATCCGTCGCTGAGTCCGAGAGAAAAACCAACCCTGGAGGGTAAACAGATTAAGAAAGAACTGCCGTACAGAAAAAAATCTGTCTGGAAATATATTATGCTTCTCTACACCCCTGCTTATTTAGTTTTTACTATTTTAATTATTTTAGCACTTTATTTCCCATTTTATTTAATATGTGGTTAAGTGTAAGGGAGGGCTTCGAGCCTTAACTCTGCCGCTGAAAAAGGCACTAATAAATAAATAAATATAAATAAATAAATAAATATGTCCTTCTTTCTGAAAATATTCAACTTCTCGTAAGAAATCAGCAGAAATTAACGTGTTCAAAGTCTTCTTCTTCTTTCTCCATAGCTTGTCCTAGATCTTAGCAGAAGCGTGGGTGCGAAATGTATCGAACCTTTGGACTTTGCCCCTTTTACGGGTGGATACCAGTATCTGACGTCCAACCTACGTGGAGGAATTTATTCCGTATTTCGTTTCTGTGGGGTTTAGTAGAGGGACATGTTGTGTGTATATGAAGAGGAGTGTATTCGGTTAAACACAAATACACAGTCCCCGTGTCAGGGGAATTAACCATTATCCTTTACCCGACCGGGAAATGAACCCGGGACACTCTGAACTGAAAGCCTCTGCACTGAAAAAAGCAACCAGCTGGACGAGCCAACATATTCCAGCATTTAAGAAAATGTTGAACACATATTGATACAAGCACCAGCGATTCTGGAAATACCGGCGTCCCAAAGCTAATTTATTAATAAAGCTCAACTATAATGACATGTTTTATATGTCTTTAAAGCAAGTAAAGCAAGATAACGTTATGAGTTACAGAATATTCAGACAAATTAATTTACGCTCTAATTCAAGGTAACTGGATATTAAGGATTTTAATCAATTTATAGTTAATTTATGCCCCTCCTACGTTATCTTAACATTTCATGATGCAATAAGTTCCAATTCTTTCGTCTGTTTATTGCATATTACGAAGTATTAAAATAATTATGAACAGTTAATTCTCATATCCGGCTCCCTTGCTGAATAGTTGAGAGGACCCCGGGTTCGATTCCCGGCAGGTTCGAGGATTTTTAACTGCGTATAGTTAATTGTTCTATATCCGAGAGTGTGTTTTGTGTATGTCTAAATACACACAAATACGGCACACCACAAAACACGCAACAGTGAACACATCAATCCGTCTTGGGTTGGCGTAAGGAAAGGCATCCGGCCGTAAAACTCGGCTGAATAGATACAGAGTGCTGAATCCCGGTAACCAGAAAGAACCAGAGGCCAGAAAGAAGAACTATTTTAAAATGTACAGAATCAACTTTTGACCGCCAATAAACAGTTTTGCAGTAAAGAGTAACCTTAAATCTGCAATTTTCTAAACAATTGTTCATTGCGCATTTAAAGATAAGTTATGTTTGCTGCACGTTTCAGATACCAGAAGTCTACCGGTGAACACTCTATTCGTCCAGAAATATTTTGTTATTGTTAGAGTGTGTGTAAATTAGGGGATCGCCTTGCCCAGGAAGCAAAGGTGTGCTTGATTTATTCTGAAGGGCGTGTGTTTAATACTCTGTCAGATATACGTAAGTTCAACTTTTTGGTGGGGCATACAGGCAACCCTAGGAATCATGCAGCCCACAGAAAATACTAGTACCAGACCCAATTACGAGCGAAATTAAGAATTCCTTTTTGATTATTAAAATACAGTGAAAATAACTGTACTGTCAAATTTACAAATTTCCAAAGCTTGCCCCTTTAGTTCAGTTAGTAAATCTCATGCGATTAATTTTCTAAGTGATAACTGATAACTAATTTATTTCAAATATTCCTTTTTTCTAAATACAATAATTCTTTGGCATAGAAATTTAACTATGAAAGTTAGATTGTATGTCGCAGTTTATTTGCAAGAAGGTAATATAATTTCAGTGCAAGTTATTTTCCTTAGATATCAGAAGTACAAGTTCTACAATAATTGAAGGCTGAGTTACTCTAAAAGTTCCTTCTCCTGAAATTGTATAACATAAGCGGAATTACGATGTTAAAGGGTAACTAAGAGTGAAAATTGCTTCTCCCAAGATACTATAACTTGATTGTATTTAACGAAGAGTAATAAAAGTATAGTGGAGGTTACTGCACCCCTAAATTAGTGAAGTTCGAAGTTCTTCGTCAGATGGTCAGTAAACTGCAACGAAAGTCACTTGCTGTGTAATCATTTTGTTAATGTTTCATAGGACTTCTACAAGGAGTATCCACTCACTGACAGACATGTTACAGTCTCATCTACCCAAATACTGTAGTGTTGCTCTAAGACGTGTTTGGTTTTATGTAAGTACTAGCTGATGTACCCGTGCTTCGCTACGGGATTCTCAGAAAGACTGACTTTGTGGTTTTCCTAACTGAAATCAACATAGGTCATTACAAAAACGTAAGTATGAATGTAGCGATTAAGAGCAATGCTATCATATAAAATACTCGATCAAATGGAAAGCCGCACGTTTTATCACTTTTAACGAACAGTGCTGCGGTTAGATTGCGGTGCCGATCTAATAGTCCAAAGTTCCAGAGCTGGGATGACCAGGCCGCAGATTGCCATGAACACTCATCTGTCATTATTCTGCTAAATATGCACACTGTTCATTCCAATCAGTACCTCAGAGTAGGGATTGAATAGCCCGAATGCTATGATGATCCAGTGTGTTACGTACCAGCAGTATCAGCAAATTTATAAACCAGGGGAATGGCATGCTAAAGAAGAAAGTTATCTAACTCACCAGCTACTTCCCATCAATATTCAGGCAGGCTGTTACACTCTGTCCGACTGGGCGAGTTGACCGTGTGGTTAGCGGTGCGCAGCTGTGAGCTTGCATCCGAGAGATAGTGGATTCGAACCCCATTGTCGGCAGCGCTGAAGATGGTATTCCGTGGTTTCCCACTTCCACACCAGTCAAGTGTTGGGCCTGTACCTTAATTAAGGCCTAAGTCACTCCTAGCCCTTTCCTATCCCATCGTCGCCATAAAACCTATCTATGTCGGTGCAACGGAAATAAAATAAAAATTACTCTGTACGCAGCAGTAATCCTATCTTCCGGAGATGAGGGGCAACAGAAGACACAAACATCACGACAAACAATGGTCAATGTAATGTTATTGTTGATCAGTGTTATGAGCTTTCTATATTGTAGGCCTACACATTTAGTTTTCTTTCGACTCTGTGATTTGTAAAATATTTTGTACCGTAAACTGTAGGTTCTTATTCTCCGACTTTACATACCGATTTTTATTAAATACTGTTTACCCATTTTCTCGTTACTCGGCGCTGATATGGACTTAGTAACAAAAATTCAAATTCATGAATATCTTGGTGATCATAGCCAGTACGGTAACAATGTATAAGACATGAATAATAGGAAATTTAATACTATATAACCTTAGTTATCTAGCATTCACCGACTACACTTCTAATAAGAAATATTTGAGAATTACATTTTAGGCCTTCCCCTAGACTACCATTTCACTCAGCGTGAATAAAATATTTTACAGCCAAGACTATAGCGACTTATTTCCTGACTTTGCATGCCGATTTTCATCAAGATAGGACTACTAATAACAACAATATTTGAGAATTAAATTTTAGGCCTTCCCCTAAACTACCATTTTTCTCAGCGTGAATACAATTATTGACAGTCTAGATTCTAGCAATTTATTCCCCAACTTTGTATACTCATTTTCTTTAAAATACGCCCACTAATAACATAAATAGTTGAGAATTCAATTTTAGGCCTTCCCCTAAACTACTATTTCACTCAGCGTGAGTAAAATGATTTATAGCCTAGATTGTAGAGGTTCATCCCCCGACTTCACATACCGATTTTCATTAAATTCTCTTCAACCGTTTTCTCGTGATGCGTGTACATACATACAGACAGACAGACAGACAGACAGACAGACAGACAGACAGACAGACAGAAATTACGGAAAAGTAAAAAGTGCATTTTCTTGTTACTATGGACATGACCGATACAGAAATACCATTATTTTCAAATTCTGAGCAATGTACAGACAAAACTCTTATTTTATATATATAGATTAAGATTATCGTTCATAACCATTACCCGATTACATTCACAATAGTCGAATTCAGTAACTGTCAGGTACTTCTGCCATTCTTCAGCTGATTTATTTATTTATTTATTTATTTATTTATTTATTTATTTATTTATTTATTTATTTATTTATTTATTTATTTATTTATTTGTTTATTTATTTATTTATTTATTTCTCTGAGCAGATAATGAGGAACAAGTACAGGCGTATTGTGTACTCTCAAGCGCACCACAGTTTGTCAATTACGATTCATTCACACTAAATACTCGTGTGTAGATCTTCTCGATGGTCAGTCTCTCACAGGTTGCAGATATTGATTACAGCAATTCTAATACAAATTATGTTAATGATGTCGGCAGATATTACTGCTTCTATCAACAACATCTCGAATGAAGCGAACAGTGGAAACTTTGGCTCGACTATTGCAAATTGTCGAATACTAAGGCGCAGTAAATGTATGAAGACTGTTCCTGCCAGGCCAAGCAGTTATTTTTTCTCACGCGGTAGGTCATGATAGTTATGATGGGAATACTGCCATACGTGTTGATTAGATACTCTCCAACAGAACTAATACTTCCTAGCCCACCATAGCTCGGCGAAATCTGAAGGTTGTGGGTTCGTATCCCACTGGTGTCCACTTGGCCATGTTTGCTCTGTGCTTAACATCTCTTCTGTATGCATTACATTTACTGAACATGACCTTAGACGTTGAAAGCCTATGTCGAGAACTTCCCTAGTCGTTTGAAAATTTTTAAAATCACTTCATTCTGACACGCGTTTTGCAAGAGAACTTTAGATAAATTTACTATCAATCTGCCGATCTGAGTGGCTCAGATTGTAGAGTGCTGGATTACTTAGCTCAAGTTCGGGGTTCGATCCCATCTCATTCCGGTGGTATTTGAAGGTTCTCAAATACCTTAGCCCCATGTCCGTAGATTTGCCGGCGTATTACAGAAAGCCTGCGGCCCCATTACCATTCCTTTTTCCCCTCATTCATCGAGTGCTCCTTCCTTCACGTCTTTCTTACTTCGATAAGTTTTATCTTCATGATAAATGGGATCTAATGATCACGTGGTTTTGCAGCTTATACGAACTATAAACACATAAACCACTACTTGTTAATTCGATACCATGACGGCTGAACAATATAACCACGTCAGCAGCGTTCGCAATTCTTAAATCGAATGGCTTACCTATGCGGTACGGATCGCATTGCTATCAGATTCCATTCGGAAAATTGTGGGTGCGAGGCTCACTTTTGGCAGCTCTGAAAATGTTTTTTTTTTTTTTTTTGATAGCTTGTAGGTGGGAGTCCCGTGGCGAACACTAGGCCACTCTACTCATCTGTTTCAGCGACATCTGAAAAGTCACATCAGCAGCAGCACGATACACTAGCGGGGAAAAATCGGCTCTGTCAAGGCGAAACAAGTTCACCTGTCAGAAAAAGAAAACCCCTCATCGCTGCACTGTTAGTAATCAAATTTAACTAGTGCTAGTTGGCAAGGTGGGAGATGGTAGATGTTAATGAATTTCAAATTGCAAGAAGAAGAAGGCAAGTAGTGAAGGCAAGGCGATTTTTCTTGGTGGGGGGTATCTAGGGAACAATGAGTTTTCGGGGAGGCATGGCTGGGAGTTGAGTAAGGTGAGAAGAAAGAAGGTTGAGAAGAAGATAGAGTAGTGCAGGGTTGTTATTACTGGGTTGAGAAAGATGAGGAGTGAAGCTGTTGAAATGTGGTGGTGGAGAACTTGGTTTGCGGAGCTGCCTGGCGTTCTTGTAATGAGACCGTATGGCCTTCTTGATGAAAGGGCACCCTGGGAATGAGGCCGCATGTTTCCCCTCACAGTTCACACACCTCGCCTGGTCACGAGGCACCTTGCAGTCAGTGTGGCGATGGGCACCACCACACCTATTGCACCTGGTGGAGTTGGTGCAAGTCGCAGCTGTGTGGTGCAGCTGGAGGCAATTGTAACATTGGATGACCAGGGAGGGGTGGAGGGTGGGGGAGGGTTGAGGCAGGGGTGCTGATTCGGTGCTTGAAGAAGTCTGAGGCGCTGATGACCGGCGTTTTCTTCTTCTTCTTCTTCTTCTTCTTCTTCTTCTGATCTGGGTGGCGCTGGAGGTGAGATTTGGTACTTGGATAGGGCTTGGGTCGGGAGTCGAAGTCAGGGTAGTTTCAGGGGATGGAGTTGGTTCGTCAGTTTGAGCTTCCTGGGTTTGAAGTGGAACGGTATCAGTCTGGATTATTTTAGGTTGGAGTGGAATAGTGTCTGTCTGGATTATTTTAGGCTTAGTGAAGGGGGCTTGAGTGGAGCGGTCAAGAGTAGCTGGTTGACAGGTGTTGCTTTTTCCGTGACTTCATATTTTTAAAACAGGCCACGGCCACTTCTTTCCCAGGCCTAGCCATTTCTATTCCATCTTCGCCAAAAGACCTATCTCAGTCACTGTGACGTTAAAACACAACAATCTAAATTTGTGAATAGACCTATCATTATTTTAACTCGTGTTGTAACAACTGTTTCAGATGGGTCTTATGAAAGTTTGGAAACTGGTTTTTCTGTATTCCGTTATCATCCTTCATACGGCAAGATCGCGTGGAAAGTAAAATGTCGGACTCCATATTTTACCGAGCGATTTGCTTGCTCAGTTCAGACTGTGTAGCTTTTCGCTTGTATTCGGGAGATGATGGGTGCGCAACCCACTATCAGCAGCCCAGAAGGTAGTTTTCCGTGGTTTCCAATTTCACACCATTTTTATTTTCTTGGTGGTCTGAAAAGTGGTTTTGAGCCGCAGGGCGAAACCTAAGCCCTATTACTTTGGAATAAACAGTATTATTTTATTTTACTGTTTATAAGACTAGCATGGAATTCTAAATTTAAATCGGGTATTGGCCTTTGTGGTTCTTATAACACGTTTCTGCAGACAGATATCTGGATCGGTTAACTGGGTGGAGTGTATTCTAGAGTAGGTCATCTTGATAATTTTGTTTGTTTGAGATCCAATTGTAACAATATGCAAGTCATGGCGTATCTTGCTCTTGGATCTCAACAATGGAGCTTTTACAATTCTACGTAGAAGTTTATGATACCAGGAAAATTCTAGGTCTAAACCTTTTAAGACCACAGCCACTTCCTTCCCAGTCCTATCCTACAATTTCCTTAAATCCTTACGGAGTTGGTGCATTGTAAAACCAATAGCAAAAAGAAACCCACAACGGTTATTATCTATAGGTTTCCAGTATATCTAATATTGACGGAGAAATTTGACCGTTTTTCTTTTTGGCACCAATAAAATTGCTACACCAATCTATACTCGTCAAATAGCGTAATATATTTCGTATCATACAAACCTGTTATTCCTGAACCAAGCTTCGAGAAATGATGTTAACCAATTTCCGTTGATGTCGTACCAAACAGACAGACAGACAGACAGACACTGCATTGTACCTCTTATCCACACTGTATACCTAATCATACATTTAAAAAATCGACGTATAAGGTAAGAACTTAAAATGCACAGACAATCTTAAGTTACTTTTATAGAAGTTCGTATCCTTGGCTGAATGGTCAGCGTTGAAGCCTTCAGTTCAGAGGGTCCCAGGTTCTATTAGCGGTTGTGTCTGGGATTTTGATCGTATCTGGTTAATTCGTTTGACTCTGGGACTGACTCTGGGACTGAGTGCTTTTGTTTGCCCTAACACACTTCTCTTCATATTCACAAAACACATCACACTACCAACCCCCACATAAACATATACTAGTGAATACTTTGCTCCATATAGAGTTTGCATCAGGAAGGCATCCGGTCGTAAAACAAGGATAAATCCACGTTTTACGGTACAGTTCGCACCCAAGACCCCACTGGTGCGGGAAGAGTGGTAGAAGAAGAAGAAAAATATACAACGAAATGTGAGAGTGTTTGTTTGTGTGGACACTCAGGATAAATCCATGCTCAAATATCTGAACTATATGACTTCCCAATTTATTTACGATAGCAGTAGATCACTCAAGAATAACATATTCGGTGATCAATCGTATGAAGGACAGTATTTCGTGTTACACACTGTAGACTTATCATTTGAAAGTATGTACTTATTTAGGGATAGAGTGAGGGAAAATGGTGGTGTACTGCAATTCACTTATAGGACACAGCAGTGAATGTATAATAGAGTGTGTCGACATCACAACGCTGATACGTATATTAAATAATCATTTCAACTCCTGTCAGTGACAACAGGTGGGTATTTACAGGGGGAAGAGAGAAAGCCACTTCATTATACATGCCGTGCGAACAAAGGGGAAACCCCCAGAGCTATCACTTCATTTCATCATTTCGCCAACAATAGAGGTTTGAATTTCCTCCCCATACTTCATTAGTGTGGTTTTGAAGTTCCAGCAGGAGGATGGGAAAGTTATTTCAGTCAACAGAACGTCATATTCTCTGGACAATATCGCTCTTCGACCTAAATGATTTCGATCACGGCTATCTTCATTGAGGAGTGAGAATTAAGTTTGTGAAGTTTTGTACGCATCCTCCCCGCCAAGAGAAGATAACAAAGCCAAGATATATTGCTCAATTCGCTGCCGTTTTCTTATTTCAACTGTACGATGCTAAGATAGTAATTGGCCATCCAGGCCTGTATCTGATGACGGCAGTCCATAGTGGCACTCGTAACATCCGCAATGTAAGTGTAACTTTAAATAGCGGGTGTGTAGAAGACCTTTCGTATGGCAATCTGCGGACAGACTGCTGAGGATTGCACCTCGTGTAACAACGGCACAGCTGTTGCTCGAAATGATTTCCCTTGGCACGCGAAAGGCAATGCGACACGACGTGCGTTCTCTTCTAAATTTGATCAACTTACACTTTCCACATCTGGTTCAAACTTGAAGTGTCCAATAGCAAGAAGCTGTTATTTGCTTGGAGCAAATCGTCCGTGCAACGAGGAACATCCAGCCGAGAGCATTTTAAAAGATTACATATTTTGAATAGCACCACATGTGTACAAGGTATCTGCATCATACGGTTGGAATCCCCCCAGTTCCTCATATTCACATTTCACCGCGATACTTCCACTCTCAGGCGATTCGAATTTCTCCATATCGGATAACTGTGCTATCCATTCGCCAATTCTTACTTGACTTTCAGAATAGGATTAGCCACCTCGTTCCTCCATCTTACGAGGTGGTTTTCCTTCCTCCTTACAGAATTTCGTTTCTTGAGAGGAAGCGTCTGAAACCAATGATTGAAGGATAAGCCACTGATGTTACAGCAACGTGACTCAGACTGCACCCGACTGCTATCATCATCGCACTCCTTGGGGAAGCTTCTTCAGCGATAAACAGTAAAAAAGTAGTGTGGTGTATTGGACCGTACTTTTCGGCTTACGATCCTCCCTATGATCGCCCTAGTCACCTCTCTGCATTCTGCTATTGAAAAAAGAGTCAGCCTATCTACATACGACGTCTAATGTGAATCGAATTTCCTTTCTTCCTTTATTATAAAGAGAAATAATCCTTGTGTACAAGAATCAAGCAAATTCTAATCGTCTGTTGTCAGTTATAGTCTTATGTTCCATTAATTCCTTGTCTGGAATTTACACAAACTTTAGTTTTGGAAACAGGGAATAAGACGAATTTAATTGATGGGTTTCTTGGTGCGAATGATTTAATATGGAGCATTCTGGTCCTTAAATGGCCTGTTTCACCTTATATAGGTATTTTAAGTTGCAGCTCGCTCATTCTGTCACGTTATAGACGTGTACGTTATCCAATGTATAGGTCTCCTCGACCTATAGTGAAGAAAAGTATAATTCATATTGATAGTTATTCTAATGGCGATGGCTATCATGCTTTGGAGTTAAACAAGCCAGATGAGTCTGGTGTATTATTAGGTTGGAGGATGAACTTGTGTGTTTACAACTTACGTGACAAAGGCGAAGCATGTGTGAATATTCACATGTGTGTATTTCGAGATGCTCTTCCTACAATTGAGCACTTGTCTGGTATTGATGATCAAATTATTGGTTCTCACTTGCTTACTGCTTATGCCCGATGTCCTTTGTTAGTGGAAGAACTAGTGCAGTGTGAACGTGAGCTCTGACAAGCCTTGAATTGGCTTCGTGAATGGCATCAAGTGGAAAAAAATGTACAGTTACAGGGACACGACATGAATTCTTTTAAGGAAGGTGAAACCGGAATGACATACGTCCCATCAAAATATTGCACCAAAATATTTCGATTATTATTACTTATTATGATGAGACAATTCACACCTCACCTGCTGTTTAACATTTCATTTTTTGGGGGGGCGGGGGGGGCATTGAAGTAGAAATGAGTTAATACTGGGAACGTACAAGAGGTAGCTTTAGCTTTAATTGATGTTCATCCCCAGCATTCGGCTGGTGTGAATACAATATTCAGGGCTGTCAACACTAGGGTTTGAATCCGTCTTCACATGAATACAAGCTTTCGATAGCTACAGTCGCTTAAGTGCGGCCAGTATCCAGTATTCGGGAGGTAGTAGGTTCGAACTCCACTGTCGGCAGCCCTGAAAATGGTTTTCCGTGGTTTCCCATTTTCACACCAGGCAAATGCTGGGGCTGTACCTTAATTAAGGCCACGGCCGCTTCCTTCCCATTCCCAGACCTTCCGTGTCCCATCGTCGCCATAAGACCTATGTGTGTCGGTGCGACGTAAAGCAACTAGCAAAAAAAAAAAAAAAATGAATACAAGGTTATCGCTACACGAACCCTATTGCAAAGCCAATTTATTTGGCAATTACTATTATTGTTATTATTATTATTATTATTATTATTATTATTATTATTATTATTATTATTATTATTATTATTATTATTATTATTATTATTATTATAGCTTCCTGTTAATGATGTTTGGAGATGGCTCCGCAATTTAGGAGTTAGAATCTCTATTCCTACCTTGAGTCACAGGTTTGGTTTTCACCTAAGGGATTTTTGTCTGAAACTAAGGATTGTATATGTGTCCACTCAGCTAACGTACGGACGATTGAGGAGCTCTCTATCGAGCAAGTTTGTTGAGCATTTCGGGGCGCGTTTCATGAGCTCGCATTCGGGAGATACTGGGTTCGAAACCTACTGTCGGCAGCCCTGAAGAAGGTTTCCCGTGATCTACTATTTTTACACCAGGCAAATGCTGGGGCTGGCCACGGTCGCTTCCTTCCACTCCTAGCCCTTTCCTACTTGATCGGGGTCGATAACCTTAGATGTTAGTCTCCTTTAAACAACAAACATCATCATCATCCTGTTCGATCGTCGCCATAAGACCTATCTGTGCCACAGCAGCGTAAAGGAAATTCTAAAAATTATAAGTAAAATAAAAATGTGTGAGAAAGAATAAATTAGAAATGAAATGTCGTATGGCTTTTAGTGCCGGGAAATCCCAGGACGGGTTCGGCTCGCCAGGTGCAGGGCTTTTGATCTGACTCCCGTAGGTGACTTGCGCGTCGTGATGAGGATGAAATGATGATGAAGACAACACATACACCCAGTCCCCGTGCCAGGGAAATTAACCAATGATGGTTAAAATTCCCGACCCCGCCGAGAA
This sequence comes from Anabrus simplex, assembly GCF_040414725.1. Lineage (NCBI taxonomy): Eukaryota > Metazoa > Arthropoda > Insecta > Orthoptera > Tettigoniidae > Anabrus > Anabrus simplex. The sequence goes on from NC_090265.1 coordinate 572,206,999, forward strand.
TCGAACCCGGGCACCTGTGACCAAAGGCCAGCACGCTAACCATTAAGCCATGCAGCCGGACAATAAATTAGAAATATGGGGTCACTGTACGGGTGAGTAAATACACTGACTGACAGAGCAAATGCAACACCAAGAAGGAGTGGTCAGAACTTTATGCCAATTGCAGAGTAGACTGACGTCACTGAGGTATGCTCATGATGTGAAATGCGCCGCTGTGCTGCGCACGTAGCGAACGATAAATGGGACACGGCGTTGGCGAATGGCCCACTTCGTACCGTGATTTCTCAGCCGACAGTCATTGTAGAACGTGTTGTCGTGTGCCACAGGACACGTGTATAGCTAAGAATGCCAGGCCGCCGTCAACGGAGGCATTTCCAGCAGACAGACGACTTTACGAGGGGTATGGTGATCGGGCTGAGAAGGGCAGGTTGGTCGCTTCGTCAAATCGCAGCCGATACCCATAGGGATGTGTCCACGATGCAGCGCCTGTGGCGAAGATGGTTGGCGCAGGGACATGTGGCACGTGCGAGGGGTCCAGGCGCAGCCCGAGTGACGTCAGCACGCGAGGATCGGCGCATCCGCCGCCAAGCGGTGGCAGCCCCGCACGCCACGTCAACCGCCATTCTTCAGCATGTGCAAGACACCCTGGCTGTTCCAATATCGACCAGAACAATTTCCCGTCGATTGGTTGAAGGAGGCCTGCACTCCCGGCGGCCGCTCAGAAGACTACCATTGACTCCACAGCATAGACGTGCACGCCTGGCATGGTGCCGGGCTAGAGCGACTTGGATGAGGGAATGGCGGAACGTCGTGTTCTCCGATGAGTCACGCTTCTGTTCTGTCAGTGATAGTCACCGCAGACGAGTGTGGCGTCGGCGTGGAGAAAGGTCAAATCCGGCAGTAACTGTGGAGCGCCCTACCGCTAGACAACGCGGCATCATGGTTTGGGGCGCTATTGCGTATGATTCCACGTCACCTCTAGTGCGTATTCAAGGCACGTTAAATGCCCACCGCCACGTGCAGCATGTGCTGCGGCCGGTGGCACTCCCGTACCTTCAGGGGCTGCCCAATGCTCTGTTTCAGCAGGATAATGCTCGCCCACACACTGCTCGGATCTCCCAACAGGCTCTACGGGGTGTACAGATGCTTCCGTGGCCAGCGTACTCTCCGGATCTCTCACCAATCGAACACGTGTGGGATCTCATTGGACGCCGTTTGCAAACTCTGCCCCAGCCTCGTACGGACGACCAACTGTGGCAAATGGTTGACAGAGAATGGAGAACCATCCCTCAGGACACCATCCGCACTCTTATTGACTCTGTACCTCGACGAGTTTCTGCGTGCATCGCCGCTCGCTGTGGTCCTACATCCTACTGAGTCGATGCCGTGCGCATTGTGTAACCTGCATATCGGTTTGAAATAAACATCAATTATTCGTCCGTGCCGTCTCTGTTTTTTCCCCAACTTTCATCCCTTTCGAACCACTCCTTCTTGGTGTTGCATTTGCTCTGTCAGTCAGTGTATAAATAAATAAAAATAAATAATTAAGAACTGAATAAGTAAATAATATTTATTGTATATGTACAATATTGCAAATCCCTCCTCGTTCATTTATTTAAGGGATAGAGAATTATTATTTCAGTTTAAAATGTGTTTAAATGCTATGCTGACATACCATTCAGACGGCTGAGATTCGAATCCTGGTCGATCTCGGATTAGATTTTTTACCTGATGAGTAAAGTGCCTTTAGTAAGAGCATCCGATCTTAAATCCTCTGCTAGATTCGAATCACTCGACATTTCCTTCCCCGTAATATTTTGGAGCGAGTTTTAGCGATATTGACTCCTGCAGTGAATGGTTCTACAGTATATATTGCATTCCAAATTGTAATTTTCAGGTGAAAATTTCAATTCGAAATAGACCACGATTTAAACCTCAGCCGTCCGAGTGGAAAGACCGCATTTAAGCCACTGTGCTCACATCGCGTATAGAAAGTCTGTATCTATTGTCTTTCTTCTTCTGCTTTCCACACCTGTGGGGTCGCGGGTGCGAACTGTGTCACACATATGTTGAATGGTCCCTGTTTTAATGCTGGGTGCCCTTCCTGACGCCAACCTTATATGGAAGGATGGAATCACTATTGCGTGTTTCTGTGGTGGTTTGTAGTGTAATATGTTGTCTGAATATGAAGAGGAAAGTGCTGGAACAAACACAAACACTCAGTCCCCGAGCCAGAAGAATTAATCAAACACTATTAAAATCCCCGACTCGGCCGGGAATCGAACCCGAGACACTCTGAACCGAAGGCCTCAACACTGACCATTCAGCCTATCAGTCAGACTTCCAATGTCTTTCTAATTCTGATATAATATTTTGGGAGTTTATAACCAGCGTTTAGGCTGATGGCTCAATATATATATATATACTCTCAAACACACTCGAGCGTACAACCATACTAACTATAGCTGTCATACTACCTACAACAAGTTGTTGGGGCACCGGGTGAGTTGGCCGTGCGTGTAGAGGCACGCGGCTGTGAGCTTGCATCCGGGAGATAGTAGGTTCGAATCCCACTGTCGGCAGCCCTGAAAATGGTTTCCGTGTTTTCCCATTTTCACACCAGGCAAATGCTGGGGCTGTACCTTAATTAAGGCCACGGCCGCTTCCTTCCAACTCCTAGGCCTTTCGTATCCCATCGTCGCCATTAGACCTATCTGTGTCGGTGCGACTTAAAGCCTAGCAAAAAAAAAAGAAAAAGAAGAAGTTATTGGTGCAGATATCCGAAGAGTATAATGCAAGCAATGTACTGTACATACATAATTTCTCAACATGCTTATTCACACTTGTACATTCTCTTATGTCCGCCTCTGTGGTGTAGTGGTTAGCGTGATTAGCTGCCACCCCCGGAGGCCCGGGTTCGATTCCCGGCTCTGCCACGAAATTTGGAAAGTGGTATGAGGGCTGGAACGGGGTCCACTCAGCCTCGGGAGGTCAACTGAGTAGAGGTGGGTTCGATTCCCACCTCAGCCATCCTGGAAGTGGTTTTCCGTGGTTTCCCACTTCTCCTCCAGGCGAATGTCGGGATGGTACCTAACATAAGGCCACGGCCGCTTCCTTCCCTCTTCCTTGCCTATCCCTTCCTATCTTCCCATCCCTCCACAAGGCCCCTGTTCAGCATAGCAAGTGAGGCCGCCTGGGCGAGGTACTTGTCATTCTCCCCAGTTGTATCCCCCGACCCAGAGTCTGAAGCTCCAGGGCACTGCCCTTGAGGCGGTAGAGGTGGGATCCCTCGCTAAGTCCGAGGGAAAAACCGACCCTGGAGGGTAAACAGATGATGATGATGATGATGATGATGTATATACTCTCAAACACACTAGAGCATACAACCATACTAACTATAGCTGTCATACTACCTACAAGAAGTTGATGGTGCAGATATCCGAAGACTATGATGCCAGCAACGTACTGTATATACATAATTTCTCAACATGCATTTCCACACTTGTACACTCTCTTTTAAGTCTCATCACGCATAGGTCTACTCTTCAAACGCTTTCCTGCTATTTGTTTGCGTAGCGTGTATTATCGTAATGAAAATAAGGGCCGTTGGCTATAACTATTTATGAATTTATGAATTATTGAGTAGCGAGTAAAGAAAAATCGCACTAATAAAGGAATAAAATGAAGAAAGAAAGAGAAGTTTCATCCATCACAATAATTATCCCTTTCATCTTTTACTACGTTAGTTCAGGTCTCTGACCTAATTACTTTCATAACTTGCACCACAATGTAAGCAGTCGAGCCGTGAACAATGTTGCACAATACACAGAAAAAACATTAAAAACAAAAAAATTAGAAAAATTTGACTAACTGTGTAGCAATTCTTTGTAAAATTGCTTCACTCTATATAATGCGACGATGGTGAGCTACTTCGCTTCCTGTTCGGTATCACCAATGTTCTGTGGATTCATTAACACCAGAAACTCTACATATCGTTTTTCCGTGCCTCAAAAAGGATTTCAGAATAAAATAAATTTAGAAAATACCTGAAAAGAAAAGATTAAACAATACATTATACCTGAAAAATGCCCTTAATTAATGGTATTAATTCAGGATTAATGGTGTTAATAATGTTTCCTGTTGCTATTTATGTAGCTATAGGAGAAATCTTCATGAACACATGGAATTCTTGACTTTTTCCGCAGATTAGAATATATCTACAGTTTCTGAACCGTACTTGGGCTGATGAGCGTTTCAAGAACATGACAATTTTAAGAACAAAGTAATATGTAGGCAACACGTATGACGACAATCTTGGTAAAGCTGAAGAACCATTAATATACCTAGTAACAAGAGTCTGACCTCGATATGATGTCATATACAATATTGCGCCGTCATCTTGGGATACTAAAATTTCCATGCAGCGTGGTTAAAAATTAGTGTAGCTCTAGACTCCGGTGTGAGGTGTCGTTTGAATGAGTTCAATCAACATATGGAAACAATAATCAAGTGGTGAACATATATGAAAATTGTGCTGCGAAGAAATGAAAAATATTTCATTTATAACATGTTGTGTATTATCGGCAACAAATAGCTTCAGGGTTATCTAAAAAACATTCGAGCGAAAATAGTGGTTTGTCAGAATTCCAAACTGTCTAAAACACCAATGCCGAGGTAAAAAAATGCTTATTGGCAGCGTCTCATAGTTATGGAGCCCAAGCGTCGTGAAGCAAGTTCCACGCAGCTGGAGCCCAAGCCGAATACATCCACTACCCCAGTGGTGGAAAAATTTCAGATCCATTTACATAGAATACTATATTTCGAGTGTACCTATCACCTGGTTCGTATTCTACGTCACAATTTGCAGCCGTGAACCCGACACTACCCAGTTGGAAAATATTTAATACGTCTACATTGAGCGCACGGTTTCGCCGCTGTAACATTGACCTGCATCACAACATCGTCGGCGTGTTCAGAGTTCGTTTAGGCCTACAGGTGATCCGACAGCTCTGCACTCCGACTCACCTACCAAGCAGAAGAACGGTGGTCATGGCTCTACGCCTCTCTATTCGGGAGACCGTCCTCACCGTCAGCTGTCCTGAGAATGACTTTCCGTGGTTTTCCATTCTTCAACACTAAGGCGATTGCCAGGACAGCTCGTAGTACAGGGAATGGCCGCCAACACTCTCAGCTTCTCCATACATCCACATTCACCGCTCCTAATCTTTCTGGCGTGAAAGAGGGCGTTACTCTCTAAGAGGCCTGCCGTACCCCTGCAGGGTATAGAATGAAAACTTGTTGTTAGTTATCTAAACTGACGCGCAAATCACCCATAGGGAAACAAGTCAAAAAGGTTACATCCTTAGTTATACCTAAATTTACCGGGCGAGTTGGCCGTGCGCGTAGAGGCGCGCGGCTGTGAGCTTGCATCCGGGAGATAGTAGGTTCGAATACCACTATCGGCAGCCCTGAAAATGGTTTTCCGTGGTTTCCCATTTTCACACCAGGCAAATGCTGGGGCTGTACCTTAATTAAGGCCACGGCCGCTTCCTTCCAACTCCCAGGCCATCCCATCGTCGCCATAAGACCTATCTGTGTCGGTGCGACGTAAAGCCCATAGCAAAATATATATATACCTAAATTTGTAAGCGACTTAGTGGGAGCTCATAGTGATATGATGTAGAAAGTTCACACCAGGCAAATGCCGGGGCTGTACATTAATTAAGGCCACGGCCGCTTCCTTCCAATTCCTAGGCCTTTCCTATCCCATCGTCGCCATAAGACCTATCTGTGTCGGCGCGACGTAAAGCAAATAGAAAAAAAATAGATGTAGGAAGATTTCTAAGCTGGGAACGAAAGACGTGAATATACATTTTACAAGGGAATAGGAGTGTGATTTATTTTCGAACTCACAATGTCCTAACGCATAACACTGACTAACCTGAAGAATTAAATTGATTTGTAAAGTAAATTCAGGAAACATATTGAGTACTATAAAACTAATTAACATGGACTATATTTACCTATAGCCTACACATTGCTCGAAGTACGACACCGAAACAACTTGGGAGTCCAACCCCCCGCCCCCGTACTCGACAGGGATGGTAGAATAAATCCACGATATGCCCTGTTTGTCGTAATAGGCGTCTGATAGTCGTAACTCTAAGGGGTTCTGAATTTGGTAGCGTGGGTTCGTGGCCAGGGGCCTCCTAGCTGAGTTTGGCATTGCTTCCATGTAGTCCTTCTTGTGACAGATTTATCACATTCATTTTTACTATCCGACAGGGCCTCCATGGCTTAGGTGGAAGCGCGCGGCCTCTCACCACTGGATTCCGTGGTTCAAATCCTTTGTGCTGAACAAAGCGGAGAAGGGACAGGTTTTTCTTCGGGTACTCCGGTTTTCCCTGACATATTGACTCTCCAATCTTCATCTGTCAATCATCAATCATTGTACCAGAAGATTGCGGCAGCCGGCACAATTCATATCCTCGCCGCTAGATGGGGCTTCATTAATTCCATTCCTGGCTCAGTTGAATGACTGGAAACAGGCTGAAAATTTTCATTTTAATTACTATCCGACCTTCCTTGGTCAACTATTGTTCTCTTCCGAGCCCGACGATATTAGACCAACGAGGCCCGGGGTTTCTTTTATTTTCATGCCCTTCGTGGTTCTTCCATTTCTCTTGCCGATACTATCATTATTCACAGTGTCGGACATTTTCCATTTCTGCTCCCATTAGCATTTAATGACGTGTGACCTCCGAAGAGGCCTGGTTCAGGTCTCTCGTGTTGACTCCGAATAGGCGACCTGGGCATGTATGTGTATGGGGCCCTACCTATGACGATTTCTGATGATGAAGTCAGCACTCAAACCCAGCCCCCAAGCCATCGGAAACAACCAATGAATGTTAAAATTCCCAATACGGCTGGGCATCGAACCCGAGACCCTCTGCACCAAAGGTCAGCCCGCTAATAATTTTAGCATGGAGCCGGACTGATTAGTATTTAGAATGGATGGTTGCCCAGTTGCACTTCCTCTTAAACCAATAATCACCACCACCACTAGGTGTAGATTACCTCAGCATTGCCGAAGAAGACTACACGACGAGGTCCTAGAGTCATTCTATAGAACCATTTAATTAAAAATAAAAGTGTCCGTCTCTGTGTTGTAGTGGTTAGTGTGATTAGTTTCCACCCCCGGAGGCCCGGGTTCGATTTCCGGCTCTGCCATGTTTGAAAAGTGGTACGAGGGCTGGAACGGGGTTCACTCAGCCTCGGGAGGTCAAATGAGTAGAGGTGGGTTCGATTCCCACCTCAGCCATCCTGGAAGTGATTTGCCGTGGTTTCCCACTTCTCCTCCAGGTAAACGTCGGGAGGTACCTAGCTTAAGGCCACGGCCGCTTCCTTCCCTCTTCCTTGTCTATCCCTTCCTATCTTCCCATCCCTCCCAAGGCTCCTGTTCAGCACAGCATGTGAGGCCACCTGGGCGAGGTGCTGACCATCTTCCCCAGTTGTATCCCCCGACCCAATGTCTCACGCTCCAGGATACTGCCCTTGAGGCGGTAGAGGTGGGATCCCTCGCAGAGTCCGAGAGAAAAACCAACCCTGGAGGGTAAACAGATTAAGAAAGAAAGACAAATAAAATGTCTTCACTTTCTTGTGGACGTTCAGATATTAGCCCATTGATTAACTTTTGAGACACGTTTTCGGACTGAAATTGTAGCCGAGTGTGTAGGTTTGAAGCTATCTCTTCACTTGTCTTGCTAACACGAGGTCCATTAAGATTAATGCGCATTGGAAGTGAACTATGATTGATTGTGAGCCTGCTACAATGGCATTTGGAGACAGTGTTGATGTATATGCACTCAAGTTCATGTTTGAGAATATAGAGCAATGCACGAACGGCGGGAGTGTAAGGAGTTAACTTTAAAATTAAGACTGAGGACGACGATTCTTCAGGTGTGGGGAACCATAGCTATCCCTATCTTGTTCTCTTGTTCCTGTTCCATTTTACGGACTGCAGACATCGTGGAAAACTGTCTTAATGTACAGAACCATTTATGTAATTAAATGTCACATGTTTTCACTTTCTTCTCATTGACTAACTTTTGTGAGACAGTTTTCGTATTGAAATTGCACAGTTCCATATTTTTTTAACAAACTACTTTAGGTTCGCACTGACACAAATTGGTCTTATGGTTGACGATGGGATAGGAAAGGGCTAGGAGGGGGTAGGAAGCGGCCTTAATTAACATACAGCCCCGTCATTTGCAAGGTGTTAAAATGGAAAACCACGGAAAACCATCTTGAGGGTTGCGGACAGTGGGGTTCGAACCCCAAGCTCACAGCTGCGCGCCCCTAACCGCACGGCCAACTCGCTCGGTAGTGCCCTATGTAGATCAGTGGTAGGGTATCGGCCACCTGATTTCAAGATAGCGGGTTCAAGCACGGCAAGTTAGTCGGATTATTTAAGGGAAGAAATGTAAGTGAACCGCTTGATGTTGAGGGGGGACTTCTGTACGTTTTTTTCGAATTGTTGGGTTTTGTTGCGATACTACAGTACAGATGAAAGGTAGGGCCACCGTTTGGTGCTGAAAGGAGGCCTGTGCAGTCCACACCAAGGCTGTGCCGTGCTTTTGAATTCTCCGAGTGATGTTTGTTAAATGGAGATATCTGCTGTAGATATAGCCTACATAACATCAGTATTGTTTTGACACACTAAACTGCTGCTATTCGAATTGCTTTCTGTTCTTTAATGATTCTTGCATAGATATTGTACTTCATTTTCATATTCCTATTATGTTTGGCATTATTGTTCCAGTGCTCATACTGAGAACTGGATTTACATCTTTCAAAAGATATAACAATATATTTTGCAATTATTTGTGGGTTTTATGTGGAAGTTAACATCCCGTATTTCACTGCACTTGTTGCATCAAGGAGACTTCCGCAAAAATAACAAAAGGATTTTTTCATAATACATTAATTGCACTTTGTATTTTCATGCACTGAATTGTGCATTGGCGTAGTGTGATTAGCTGCCACTCCCGGAGGCCCGGGCTCGATTTCCGGCTCTGCCATGAAATTTGAAAAGTGGTACGAGGGCTGGAACGGGTTCCACTCAGCTTTGGCAGGTCAACTGAGTAGAGGTGGGTTCGATTCACACCTCACCCATCCTGGAAGTGCTTTTCCGTGGTTTCCCACTTCTTCTCCAGGCAAATGCCGGGATGGTACCTAACTTGAGACCTCGACCGCTTCCTTCCCTCTTCCTTGTTTATCCCTTCCAATCTTTCCATCTCCCGGCAAGGCCCCTGTTCAGCATAGCAGGTAAGGCCGCTTGGGCGAGGTACTGGTCATCCTCCCCAGTTGTATCCCAAACTCAGTGTCTGAAACTCCAGGACGCTGCCCTTGAGGCGGTAGAGGTGGGACCTCTCGCTGAGTCTGAGGGAAAAACCGATCCTGGAGGGTAACAGATAAAGAAGAAGGAGAATAAGGACTGTGCATTAGCACAGGCAGGCATCTTCCACTGGCAGAATCGTAAAACATGTGGTAATGTGATGGGGGAGGGCTCACGGAAAATAAACGTTGGTTGGTACGTGTGGATGTTAACGGAGTTTAAGGAGTACCTTTGGTTGTAGGGCAGTTTTGTCATCTGTTATTAAGAAAGAAAAAGTAAACAAGGCCTCACTGGCATATGTGTTTGATTGACTGTACAGTTGAAGGTCTGCCGTAAAACTACCTCTGTTCACAATCATTGGTCCCTCGGGACCTCTGAGAAGCTGGTCTGAGTTTCTTTGCCATTTGCTGGAGTAAACGGATCGTCTTAATGACACGCCGGCAACATAAGGAGCATGAATAAAAATATCCACAACACGGTAGCTGAGACTATAACCTTATTATTAATATTACATAGCATTGTTGTATTTATGCCAGTCCTACTGGCAGAGAGTGAAGGAGCTATGATGACGATGCTAACAGACCTAAATGCTGTCTGTGAAGAATTTGGAATGAGAATTAATAAGAAAAATACAAAATGGTGCTAAGCACAAGAAAAGTGAAGATAATCGTAAGTTAGGCCAGGAAATAATATGAACAGGTGGATGCTTTCAAATACTTAGGAAGTGAAATAACAGAGGACATGAGGTGCAGTGGAGGGATGAAAACTCGTACTGCGATTGCGAAGGAAGCATTTAATAAGAAGAGTAGACACTTTGTAGGGGTATGGATAGAGGCATGAGAAAGCGATTCTTGAAGTGCTTTGTATGGAGTGCGGCATTGTATGGACCTGAGATATGGACATTGAGAAAAGAAGACGAAAGAAGACTGGAAGCATTTAAGATGTGTATTTGGAGGAGAATGGAAAATATACAGAGGATAGAAAAAGTAAAGAATGAAGAAGTCTTGAGAAGAGTTGGGTAAGAAAGAAATATATTAAAAGGAATCAAGAAGAGAAATCAGAATTGGATTGGTCATTGGATGAGGAGAGATTGCTTGCTTATAGATGCTATAGAAGGAAAGGTAAATGGAAAAAGACAAAGAGGACGGAGAAGATATCAGATGCTGGACAGTATCAGGATAGAATACAAGTATGAGGAAACAAAGAGGGTGGGAAAAGACAGGATTGCGTGGAGAGCTGCCATGTGAAGACCTGCCATATGGCAGAACATTGATGATAATAATATGAAAGGGTAGCGAACCCGGGTCCCTTTGAATCGATTGCCTCTACGCTGATCATTGAGCCAAGGAGCCTAGGTACGACCGATGTTGAGGGTTAACAAGAGATCTGCAAGTCTGTCTCATTTTCCCGTCCCATCCTGCCCACTTCATGCCCATCCTGCTGTAAAGCACGGGCTCTTTTTCCAGTTCTGCCCCCCACTTCATCACGTATTCTCCGTCTCATCCCGCGTTTCGATCCTGGGCGTCCTACGGGACGAACAGGATTCACGCAAATAGTATGGTTTTCGAGGGAGGAGAGATCTGTGCAACCGTGCACAGAAATGTGAAGTTGTTTGGTTGCGTAATGTTTGAAGTGTTTCTTTATTGATTTTAGCGGCGAAGCCACGTATAATATCATGACTATCCGTTCATAATGTTTAATGTTTCAGTTGAAGATTGTTTGAAAACAGCCGGACTAAGTAGCTCGGACGGTAGAGCCCAACTTGGCAGGTTCGATTCTGGCTAAGTCCGGTGGTATTTGAAGGTGCTCAAATACGTCAGCCTCATGCCAGATGATTTAGTGGCACGTAAAGTAATTCCTGCGGGATAAAATTCAGGCATCTCGGTGTCTCTGAAAACCGTAAAATTTAGTTTGTGGGACGTAAAAACCAATAACATTTGTTTGACAACATAATTCCCAGAGGTCAAGACCATGAGTGTCCTCTATTACAATTTTCCATAAACACATAACCTGACGTTGGTCTTCCTCGTACAACCCACTGGGTCCTGTACAAGTCGCTCGCTTCACCTGACGCGTACCGTGTAGTTCCCTGCTCTATCCCGCGCTCTCTCAGCCCGTCCCATCCCTCTCCTGTGACGTAACGAGCTACTTCAGGATGATCCCCTCCCGCAATGGGAGCGGGCAGGACACATAGCCTGCCTTCCTGCGCAGACCTCTAGTGCTCTCCGTGGTCCAATTTATTCTCCCACCGAGCGAGTTGGGGCACGCAGCTGTGAGCTTGCATTCGAGAGATCCTGGCTTCGAATCCTACTGTCGGCCGCCCGGAATTTGGTTTTCCGTGGTTTTCCATTTTCACACCAGGCAAATGCTGAGGCTGTACCTTAATTAAAGCCACGGCCGCTTCCTTCCTACTCCTTCCTGTCCCATCGACGCCATAAGACCAATCTCTGTCGGTGTGACGTAAAGCCAATTGCTGTCTTTTTCCACCGAGGATTCGCGTCAAAACGGCTCTCTGTTTAGGTTCCAGGCAACGTACATGATGCCTGGACTTGAATATGTTTCTCTCGACGTCAGGAATGTTATCACCAGTGACGGGATATGAACATTTGGAATGTTCTCTACAGTTTTTAGAAAGTTAATCAATGACAGGTTCGGATTTGCATAATGCTGTCATATTCTGGAACGAGAGAAACTTCCCTACGGGGATATTGTGACAGGACAATCAAGGACAAAAGCCAATGAAGCGGAGTGTGTTCGATTAGGCCAGTGATCAATGTCAGGGTGTAATTTAGCTCTCATCTTCACATGCAGTTTGTTTAGCCAAACTGATTGCAGAATCGGGGCCATGGTTGTCGAGTGGCATTTCTCTAGCTTGTAGTTTTGGGAGCTGAAGTTCTAATCCCGGTCAGTGCACGACCCTATGGTTCGAAATCCACGTAAAACTGTTGGCACCATTGTTACGATGACATAAACAGTTCCTATAAGCTTGCTTTAGAAATATTGTTGAATAATAACTTGTGCCTCAATATCCGACCACCTTTGCTACTTGGGATAAAACTAATCCTTATTTCTAGTACAGACTAAGAAAGCAACAGATCTCTATGATTCCCCAAAGAAAATGTGTCGAGTTACTAAACATTTCGAGTTCCTGCAGGATAATCGAACTAACATCCTTCGGAGTGAACAACAATTCCTTTACCATTTTAGGTTAACTTAACCCCTTTCAATTCAGATAAAACAGTGATAATATTAAACAATACGTTATCCTTTGGTCCTTGATTAAGTGCAACCTAACGTGATGTAGCTATTAGACACAGTCATTTGCTATATTCCGACGAGACTTGTTATGTTCTGTGAGCCATCTGGCCTCCACAGTGGCTCTCTCGGCCGCCTACAAATTCCAGACTGGACGATTCGGCTCTCTTGTTAAAATATGTCACAGGATCGAGTGTGACACGAGTCGCCGCTGCATAGTTAATTTGAACCTGACTCGAAAGAGAGAGAGAGAGACAGGGAATGAGAACAAAGGACTTCGTGATACAACAGCCGAGAAAAGTAAATGTAAAAAAAAAAAAAAAAAAAAAAAAGAATTCCTTACAATAGTACGATAATTACACCATCTGCATTAAACATCACCTCTTTAATACAGATAGAGCAGTAGTCAATTACCATAGCCTGCAGGTCACACTGCTCGCTCGGGTGGTCGGAAGCGGAATAATAGTGTACCGTGGGCAATTCAATACCATGATGATTACTAACTATTGAATTCGTAAACCACAAAAATTATTATAAATCTGAATAAAATGTCTGAAATAGGCCTGCATATAAATTTAAATGTACAAATATAATATCCCTGGGATGAATAAACAAGATGTTTATCAAGTGAATGGCTTAAATTAAAAATAAAAATACAAATTAATTGTACGGTCTCGGCTACCCTGGCGGAGACCTTGTGAAATGGTGCTATACAGGTAGCCTGCCTACTAATTTCGACATTCCGATTGTGCTGTTATTTAGTAACGAAGGCTTAATTCTACTGGAACAGATACTATGACTGAGTTAAGTTAATTTTTGGAGTGATAGCCCGCCTAGTGACCATGATCGGTAAGGCGTCAAATCTCATATGTTCTGATACCGTGTTTAGGCGGTTCGAATACAGTCAGCAGAAAAGAATTTCATTACCAGAATATTGTCCGACAGGGTACAGTAGGAGATGTGGCTTATACAGTCTCCTGACTTTAATATTTCTTACCCTATCCTTGATCAACTCTTGTTCTCTTTCGATCCCTACGATATTAGATATCCGAGGCTTGGGTGTCTTCCTCATCGTAGTATCTCCCGATTATTTTTCTGATACCTGAATTCTTCAAAGTTACGCACCTTTTCCCTGTTCCTTTTTGATCAGTGTTAAAAGAATTTGGTTGCCCAGTTACACTTCCTTTTAAAACAGTAATCATCACTGCTCTTATTTAGGACTTGTTATATCACTATGAATTTGACTTTAACCTTTTCTGTCAAGTGTCCAGTTAAAGTCCTTCATCAACTGATAAAAACCCTCTATGTTACTAGCCGCTCCGGATTTGTATTTGTTGGAAGATCATCAATCTTAATTTAAAGACTGTCACTGAGGCAAGTATTCGAGCCTGTCTACTAATTGCTGCTGTGTAAATTGCCGCCTGGAATATTTTGATCTCGTCTTATTGGTAAGATAATAGACCTGAATTATAGATATCGGGCTAGATTTTATTGTGGCTCAAACGGTAGAGCTTTCTGCGTCCAGATTGATAGGTTTAATCCCGTCTTAGTCCAGTGGTGTTTGAAGGTGCTCAAATACGCCAACCTCGTTTTGGTAGATTTATCGCACGCAAAAGAACTCCAATCAGATGAAGTTCCTGCGCCTCAGTCTCCGAAAACCGTGAAAGTAGTTACTGGGACCTGAAGAGAATAACATAATTAGTTTTGTATTTTTATTATTTACTTTTTTCTACACTAACACATCGAAGGTTTTCGGTTACGCAAGGATAGGAACGGGCTAGTACTGGGAACGGTGCGGCCATGGCCTTAATTACGGTACAGCCCCAGCATTTGCCTGGTGTGAAAATGGGAAAAGACGGAAAATTATCTTCAGGGTTTCCATCAGTTGGATTCGAACCCACTATCTCCCGAATGCAAGTTCACAGCTAAATCGACCAAAATCGCACGGCCAATTCACTCAATTATTATTATTATTATTATTATTATTATTATTATTATTATTATTATTATTATTATTATTATTATTGCTTGGACTTCTTTTACATAATGACTCTGGAAGAAGGTCTATGCATGCAGTTATGCCCCAAAATACCAAAATATGATATAAATACAAAATGCAAAATAAATATTTGTCAAGAAATGCTTAGAAGACCAGTAGCAAACTGGCCACATAGCAAACATTCCTTCATCGTTTCTATTTTGGCATCTTAATTTTCGTCAAAGTCGTTTCTCTCAAACTCTTAACCATAAAATATTCCTGAGAAAAGGAAATCCAAAATAACCAATTACAAACCAAATTGGCAGTATGGGCATAAGACATGATAATGGATACGTCGTTCGGATCACGTACCTTTGAGGTTGCGTTGGAAAGATGTGGTGAGTGCGAATACCACCATCGGTAATCCTGAAGGTGGTTTTTCGTATTTTCCCGTTTTCACGCCAGACAAATGCCGGGGCCTTTACCTTGATTAATGCCACGGTCATAACATCCCAACCACAGATCTTTCACATATTGCGTCGCTAGGATCCTACACACCGTGGCCTTAATTAAGGTATAGCCTTGGGTGAAAAGCATAGAAAACTATCTTCAGGGCTGGCGGCGGCGCCATTCCAACCCACCATCTACCGAATGCAAGTTCTCAGCAAGGCGACCCGAACCAGTCAATCACTCGGTCTCTGTTCATGTGTTGTCCACGGAACCATACCTTTTCTCCCGATCAGTTATTGCACATTATCTTTATTCTTTTTTCTCTGGCAATCCTGATAATTTAGTGTCGCACATGTGGAGTGGGTCCAGATTTACGGCCCGATGCCTTTCCTGAAGCTAACCCGAATTCAGCTATTATGTTTTTCTGTAGTGGTTGGGTGTGTGAAAAATTAAAATCCACAGTCTATTTCCAGTCATTAGACCGGGTTAGGAATGGACTGAATGGAGCCCCATCTTGTGGCGAAAATAGGAATCTTGCCGGCTGCTGAAGCCTGTCGCACTTCTCTCGGGCAATGATTAATGACTGGCAGATGAAGTGAAATGATATTGGAGAGTGTTGCTGGAATGAAAGATGCCAGAGAAAATCGGAGTACCTGGAGAAAATCCTGTCTCGCCTCCGCTTTGTCCAGCACGAATGTCACATGGAGTGACCAAGATTTGAAGATTGGCTGTGTATTTTGTGTAAATGAAGAAGCATATATACTCAGACAAACACTAACACAAACACCCAGTACCCAAACAAGAGGAACATTGCAAAAATAATTGGCCTAACTGGGAATCGAACCTGAGGTTTACTGAACTAAAGACGGCAACGATGAGAATTCAGACAGCCTTGTCATAGGGGACGATAGACTCTATAGGAAAGTAAATTTCAATATATGATGCTATGTGATGTCGTGTGGCCTCCGATGAGACCTTGTGCAGGCCTTTCTAGTTGACACTCATGGGCGACCTGCGCGTATGAGTGTCTGGTGATGATACTGAAGAAGGAAAGGATGAGACCCGGTGTCGACACATAGCCTACTTCAGTCGAATGCGCAAGGCTTAACATCCCCATCTGAAGGACGAATAATAATAATAATAATAATAATAATAATAATAATAATAATAATAATAATAATAATAATAATAATAATAATAATAATAATAATAATAATAATAATAATATAATATAATATAATATAATATAATATAATATAATCTATATAAATAAAATTGTAGGGGGTCCGCTGTCTGTAATTTCTTTTGTTTTGCCAATTTTTCAGATATTTATCCGTTTTAGGTCAACTCAAGACCGAATCGGTGGTTTTTACGTTTCGTGTCTGTTTGTTTGTCTGTCTGTCTGTTTGTCTGTTCCACCATCACGTCGAAACGGCTGGATAGATCTCAGCCAAACTTCATATTTAGGGTATACTCATCCCGGGGAAGGTTCCGATATGCATATCATTTTAAAATCTTAATACACGGGGAGTTTATAGGAAAACCAGAATGGTTTTTCCACCATCACGTCGAAACGGCTGGATAGATCTCAACCAAACTTCATATTTAGAGTACACTCATTCCGGGGAAGGTTTCGATATGCATAACATTTTAATATCTATGAATAGACTGGGGATTTATAGGAAAACCATTATAGTTTTTCAACCATCACGTCGAAACGGCTGGATAGATCTCAACCAAACTTCATATTTAGAGCATACTCATCCCGGAGACGGTTTCGATATGCATATCATTTTAAAATCTTTGAATAGACGGGGGGTTTATAGGAAAACCACAACGGTTTTCCTCCATTTTCTCTTATACTATTGATTTTCTGTAAATTTCGTTTACCGTACGTGAAACGTCTCTTCATTATAAACAACTTTCGTTATGTTCATAATTTACCTTACTCTTCACATGACGGAAAAATTTACTATTTTCCGCTGGTATCATGCTCTGCAT
Organism: Anabrus simplex; assembly: GCF_040414725.1. NCBI lineage: Eukaryota > Metazoa > Arthropoda > Insecta > Orthoptera > Tettigoniidae > Anabrus > Anabrus simplex. The sequence continues at coordinate 572,224,080 of NC_090265.1, forward strand.
TGAGTGACCGACAGACCGACAACGAACCTACAGGTTACCATGGCAACGTCTCTGACTGCATGCCAGCAGGGAAGTAACGTATTGCCATTTTCTTCATCATACTTTTAAATTCGTGGTTGTTCCTTGGGAAGAAGGCAAGAGAGGCGTCAATCGGAATATCTGCGGGATATTGGCGGAATATCGTTGGATGTTATAACCGCCCTCGAATAGATTAAGTAATAACACCATTAGTCATCTTCTTATTATTTGTTTACCTAAGAATCACTGGACCTATATTTCTCCTCTGTTACCGCTTTATTATATCGATAACTCACACTAGCATAATTTATTGAGGGGCATTTGATTTTCCAATACATTCACTTGGCATTTACATATTTGTCGCTATCCGGCTGTCCTCAGTTATAATGCATTTTCTATTACTTTCAACTTTCTTAACTGTATTATTTCTTCCTTTTTTTTGCTATGGGCTTTACGTCGCACCGACACAGATAGGTCTTATGGCGACGATGGGATAGGAAAGGCCTAGGAGTTGGAAGGAAGCGGCCGTGGCCTTAATTAAGGTACAGCCCCAGCATTTGCCTGGTGTGAAAATGGGAAACCACGGAAAACCATTTCAGGGCTGCCGATAGTGGGATTCGAACCTACTATCTCCCGGATGCAACCTCACAGCCGCGCGCCTCTACGCGCACGGCCAACTCGCCCGGTATATTTCTTCTTTAATTACGCCGTATGTACGCGAGTGCTACAAACTACTGGATGTATTTCCACCAAGACTCATATTTAGAATACACCTGTCCTTGATAGGTTTTAGGGGAAATATTGTTTCTAAATCCCTGAACTGACTGGGGGTTTATACGAAACCGAAACAGTGATTTTGCACTTCCACAAAATATACACAACCAAACTTAATGGAAATCTACCTACCTTGGTAGAAATTAATTTCTAAACTTGTTTTCATTTCGATACGAGGATTAATAAGGGAGATATCATTAACGGACCGTTTTTCTGTGCAAGTCCCATCGGACTTAACTCACGAGCGGGTGCGTGTAAAGCGTATTCCTTACAACTTGAAAACTACTGAAGACATTCGAACCGAAATTTATATTTAGTATCCACCTGTCCAAAGGTAGGTTTTAAACGTAAATAACATTTCATGTTCCGGAATGGACTGGCGGTTTATAGGGAACACAAAAGGTGATTTTACTCTTCATAATATATACAGAACAAGACCAACCTGACTGGAAATCGACAAAACGTGATGCAATTCCACCTCTAAACCGCTTTTTTTTTCATGTGCATTTTTTCGTCAGGAGGATTAATAAGGGAGATATCATGAATGGTCACTTTTTCAGGTTAAATCCAGCGGACATAGCCCAAAAGGTGTTTTACATGGAGCAGATTCCTTATCTATATAAATCAAATCGTAACGACTGTGTGCCTCTACACTGACTATTTTGGCGAAATTTTCGTACAGCTTTCCGTTTAAGGGGTAATAATGACCATCTCCATATTTTTTCGTTTAGTTTCCTGAAAGTCCTAATTTTTACCCGCCTCGCCCAAAATCCACATTCCGGCATAATCTGCCAGAAGAAAAAGGAGATAATTGAAATTTGACAAAATTATACGTTTTTGCCTGTAACGAACGGAAAACATCCTAGATCATTAAATTGTTCACTTTTTATCCCCGAAGAATATCGAAATATGCAGGCAATTTTAATGATGGTGCAGACCTTCGGAAATTCCTATCACATAACGGACTGCACAATCTCCGTTCAATTTGGAATGATCTACAACCTTGGTCTTATGACTTTTTGCCGTATCTGTATCCCTTTTACGTTTGATTTTTCTCTGTTAATCGATGTTAAGTCAATTTGGAATTTTCACATGCATAATTCATACTTTAAATTACTTAGATGAAATACAGAATCATCAAACTCTTCATGAAAATTGGCCCACCCAGTAGCCATATGTGAGCCAAATGCTATGTATGTAGCTGTCACATTATTATCCGAAAAGTAATGTAATGTGAGATAATCTTACAAATTCTTTACCCTGTTCCACGTTTCTAACTCAATCTGACCCAAGAATAGATGACATATCATAGGACCAGCCATTTAGGCCACTAAATCCGGCGTGTCTTATGGTATAATCCTTTGTCGATATGACGTACGTTTAGCAGCAGTTAATCTGTAAATGAAGGTCTTCAATATTGTAAACACGCATATACTTTCGTATGTCGATCTATATATATTCACTGATGACGATTTTTAGCGATCGAGAAAGGGTGGGTCTGCTATTGTAATCAGTACTCCCCACACCGACTTTGACTAGCAGTAGGAAAGGGTTCCTTCTCCAACTCCTGTGTAACTGTCATTAGTAAGGAAGGCCTACGATTGTAATGAATAGTTCCCTTCTCGATTTGACTTGCAGAAGGCAAGTGAGCACGCAGTTTTGTTTAAAACTCCCCTACCCGATTGTGTTTGGCAGTAGACAAGGGTGCCCACCATTATAAAGAAATGTCCTCATCTAAAATGTGACTGGCATTAGGCATAGTGGCCTGCTATTTTGATGGAAACTCACCAACTTGGTGTGACTGGCAGTAAACTGGCTGGCAATAGGAAAATGGGCCTGGCATTATAATGATAACTGCACAACTCAATTTCGAGTGATAGTAGGGTAATTGCCTGTCATTATAATAAAAACTCAACTGTAATCTGTCTGGAAGTAGGAAAGGGGGGCTGCCATTGTAACGAAAACTCCCCAAATCGATTCTGTCCGCGTAGTAGGCAATGGGGCCTGCAATTATAATGTAAATTTCCCAACTCGATTGTGAATGGCAGTAGGCAAGTGAGCCTGCCATTATATCACAAATCCATAACAAACACTTTACATTGGAAACAACGTACGGGGACCTCCCCATGCTCTTTCTCGGATAACGCTAAGAGACATGCAATTTTAAAACAATCTTATTTACTGCATGTACACTATTTACTTCGATATTCGAATACAATGTAGAATACCGTAGCGAAGCATGGGTACATTCCCTAGTATAATATATAATATTATTATTAATTATATGCTCTAACTCCATATTAACGTTAGGGAGAGGTTTGGACTTAGCCCAGGCTTTCGTCATTTAGTCTTGTGATCAGAAATTGTATTCCACCATCTGTCTTACTCTACATTCCGATGGTGGAATATTTCTACCGGTGGGACTCGAACCAGCTAACTATGACGTCATATAATAGAGAATGGACGCGTTAACGATCATGGCCTTCGGGTGGGAATTTCTAGATTATATCAGTGGAGATGTTATTTTAAATTTAGTATGCACTGGAATTTTATTAGAGTACCACTCCTTTCTAATTTTCTTTGTTGATATGTTTCGTAACAATACTATTTCAGCCGACCAAGATATCTTCAGCCCATCCATATATTTTCATAGATTCCTTTAATCCATTCGATGTTTTGTAGAAACTTTATTACTAACACAAATTCAAAAACAAACTCTGTTACTTCCGCTCGAACAGTTACATGCTCTCCTCTCGCCTTCGCTGAGAATACAAGAGATTATAGAATACACTGGATTTTCTCAACGACTGGAGGGAGATAGGAAGTTATTCCAAAGTAAAATACTGAGTACGTTTCAATTAAATTAATAGTAAACAGGCAGAAATATCGCAACTCTAGTATTCGTAACATCACGAAGTATTCGGGAGATAGTAGGTTCGAACCCCACTGTCGGCAGCCCTGAAAATGGTTTTCCGTGGTTTCCCATTTTCACACCAGGTAAATGCTGGGGCTGTACCTTAATTAAGGCCACGGCTGCTCCCTTCCCACTCCTAGCCCTTTCCTGTCCCATCGTCGCCATAAGACCTATCTGTGTCGGTGCGACGTAAAGCAACTAGCAAAAAAAAAAAAAAAAAAAAAACACATCACGAAGTGTGTTTTGCGCAAAATCTACAAAAATGTCGCAAGTTTTATTTGTTAAATTTTGTTGTTACTTGTTTAAACTCGCACTAACGCACCGAAGGTTTCCGGCGACGGAGGGATTGGACAGGGCCAGGATTGGGAAGGTCGCGGCCGTTGCCTTAATTAAGATTGTCTGGTGTGAAAATGGGAAACCACGGAAAATCATCTTCAGGGTTGCTGACGGTTCGATTAGAATCCGTTATCTCCCGAATACAAGCTCACAATTGCGCGACCCTAACCGCACGACCAACTCACTCGGTTTCTTATTAGTCTTATGCTCATCTCATTATACACGGTGGACGGAAACATCGTCAACCCGGTGTATGAGCGTTCGATGTTTGGTCAAGCTGTTAAATAACACCGCTGGATACCGTGGTTCAAATCCCGGTCACTCCATGTGAGAACTGTGCTGGACAAAGCGGCGGCGAGACAGGTTTTCTCCGGGTACTCGGGTTTTCTATGTCATCCTTCATTCCAGCAACACTCTCCATTAACATTTTATCTGTCAGTCATTTATCATTGCCCCAGAGGAGTGCGATGGGGCTTCATTCGTTCCAGTCCTGACCCGGTCGAATGATTGGAAACAGGCTGTGGATTTTCATTTTTCATCGCTTCGCTTCGCTGCGCTTTGCAAGGCGACGTTGCTAAATGAATCATGACTAGTTAAAAGGGCTTAATCCTGTGTTTAGCGATTTTGAATTAAGTATCGATAAAAGGTCTACAGACCTCAAACACAATGTTATGTTAAAACAACTTTAGTCCCGGAATCCTGAAGCAAAATACTGAAATGCTATTCTGAGACTAAGAGTTAATTGGATTCCAGGAAACAACAATATCATCGGAAACCATGAAGCGTTCTGTCTCACATTCTGAGAAGATAAGCTTCAAACCTACATAGTACTGTATATGGAGTTGAAATACTCTGCAGATATGAAAGGTTGTGTGGTTACTTCTCCGTACATCAGCAGTCCTGTTTGTCATACTTTCAGACTTGCACAGCCACGAGTACTTGCGACAGTTCCTCCAAAGACTTTAGCATACCCACAGGGTAGTGTTTCCATCAACACAAGAAAACTAGATGATATTCAAGAGGTGCTACCGTACATTCCTTGTGGTACAGAAGGAGACACATTTTAACCAAGAGACTCTGCGGTGGAACAATAAAGACAGAGGGGATGATGTTAGTGGCGAAGACTAATGAAATGATATTGTCACCCTCATGACTTCTCAAGTACTTAGCCTTTGATGTTTTAATACCTTGCAAATGACAAAATTTCATACGAACCTAATAAGTACTTTTTCCTTAATCTGAGCGTAAAATTGCATTAAAATTAAATAACTTATATCCTACCTGTTGTACATTACAGATTGAATCATGAGAATAGAGCAGTTTACAAGAACAAAATTAACCGGTTATTAAATACCGTTTTTTATGTCACTTAAAATTAGGTTTAAAAAATGCTATTTGTTCGGGGCGTCGATCTAAAAAGATCTTTTGCCCTTACATGCCCCATATGCGAGGAACCTGCTTGTATTTTTCAAATGGCGGAAGTGTAAAGTGTTAAGAACGACACCCAGTTCCCAGGCCAGGGGTATTAATCATTTACAATTAAAAACCCCTGACCCAGCCGGGAATCGAACCCGGGGCCGCCGGGTGACAGGCGGACGCGTTGCCCCCTACACTACGAGGCCGGGCTGAAAGTAGGTTACCCCTTAACGCCTTTTAACAAGTTATGATTCAAATACATATTGTTATAAGGTTTTTTCGCATGTAACTGGACACTATTTACACCGAAGTCCAGTAAAATATTCTGGTTCGTCGCCATAAGACCTATCTGTGTCGGTGCGACGTAAAGCCCCTAGCAAAAAAAAAAAAAAAAAAAATCTGATAATCAACACACAGTTTTACTTCTAGATTCAAAATTGTCTGCACATTGTACACTTTTGCCACGTTGACTAAAACAGACCTCCATGGATCTCTGGATTCCAGTAACAAGGCTGTGGCCTACGTTTTGATGACTGACCGAGTCCTTAGAATAGTAAATCTTAAGGGGAGTTCCTGTGTTTAAGATGTGTAAAAATATTTTTCACGTTTGGGCCTTACCTGAAAGCAGATACTCTGCACGTCCTTACTTCTAAATTGAAGTTGCGCAAAACAAATGAGCATCGCCTTTCCTCTGTTGCCAGCGCGCTACGCCCGCGAGAACAGCTGATGCAATACGACAGCTGTAAACAGCCCTGGTAAAATGTAATACCGTACTCAGAAAAACTAATGAATATGGATTGAAAACAAATTCACTTACTTAAAATATCTGACACTAATAAGAGAACATATTATTAAGAATAAAAGAGAATGAGGAAATAACACATCACTCACCGCCAATGGCGGGCACAGGAAGGAAGTTATGGCCTATAAAGGGAACACTCCACTGATCTCAGAGTCACTGGACCCCTCCAACAATGAATCACTGTCACTATCACCAGCTCCCAAAGTTATTATGAAACTTTCGACGGGGTTCTCCAGTACATCTTCATTTTCCCACGCCTCGCGTGAGTACTGTGCACAACTTTCCTCCAGTCACCGGCACTGACATTCGCCACAGCTTCGGCTAACAGGTTGGCGACCTCGGGTACAGTAAACCGCTTATTTTTGGTTGCAACATAACACTTAATCTGAGCCCAACTTTTCTCTATTGCATGGAAATGGCAATGATAAGGTGGAGGTCGAATAACTTTATGTCCATGACGTCTTGCAATTTCGTCCACGTTACACACTGGAAATTCTGGCTTGTTTTATTTCACAAGCCGCAACAGTCCACCTTTCTTCATGTCGTCCCGCACAGGAATGTTGTGCCTCCTTAACCACTCAGCAAGAATCCACTTCTTTGCTGCCATTGTCGGAGCTCTGTCCTGAATTACGGAATGGTGGGGGGCGTTGACCATTATCATCGTAAAATTTTCAGACAGGTATGTGTATTCAAACCAGTTCTAAAAATTAACACTATTCATCTCCTCGTGGTAATCGCCAGTCTTCTTAGAACTCAGAACACATGAAGAGTTCGGTACAAATCCGTTTGCGGTACCGGCATGCAGCACAATAATTCTTCCCCCCTTTCCAATGGGCACTGCCATTGTACCTTCCCCAGAATCATATGTACAGCCTTTTCCTACGGTATGGTTTGCATTAATCCATGTTTCATCTAACGACACAATCGAATCAAAAATTTCCTTCATAATGTCCCTTAACAGCGCATCGGCCTCTCACCGCTGGATACCGTGGTTCAAATCCCGGTCACTCCATGTGAGATTTGTGCTGGACAAAGCGGAGGCGGGACAGGTTTATCTCCGGGTACTCCGGTTTTCCCTGTCATCTTTCATTCCAGCAACACTCTCCATTATCATTTCATAGCATTTATCACTCATTAATATCACCTTGGGAGTGGCGACCCCATTGTAACAATAGCCTATATGGTTCATTCATTACATCCCTGACCCGGTCAAAGACTGGAAAACAGGTTGTAGGTTTTCATTTTTCAATGTCCCTTAAAAACCGGCAACGCCACATCACAGTATTACTTCTCTCCATTAATACTGCCAACGGCCGTAGCCGTGTTGAAACACCGGATGCCGTGAGATCTCCGAAGTTAAGCAACATTGGGCGTGGTCAAAATTTGGATGGGTTGCCACGCGCTGTTGGTGTGGGTAAGGGAATGGAGGAGCGGAAAGGAACTGGCCACCCTCCGCACGTAAACTCCGGCTCAGGACACCTCTGCGGAGGTTCGGACCTGCCTTCGGGCAGAATACACCCTTATTTTACCATTAATACTCGCCGACCGTTTAATTTCTTGTAACGGAATCCCAGTTCCTTTACCACAACATTCAGTGAAGTCTTGCTTCCATTAAATAGTTCACTTTCCTTCAGAGACTCACGTAGTTTCACAAGAGAAGTCATAAATATGCCGACGAATGGCATCTTTCTGGAAACTGTCTAAGTTCGTCACTGGTTTGGTCCGATTCCTATTCTTACCCGGAGTTTCAAACTTTGAGAATCCAGGAGATTGTTCCACAGCGTAGTATTTCTCCTTTCCAACTGCCACTACTGTGTATTTACTTACTTTGGTAGTGTCGGCAGTTCTCTGTACTGCTTGTGCTAAAGGAAGCAATGTAGCACCGTTCTCCTATTTTTTTCTCAAAGTACTCGCGCACGTTGGACACAATTTCATGGGCTTGGCTTCTCAAGGGCGAGCCCTGTTCCACACCTCTCGATTTCTTGTCACTTGTCTTTCCCGAACTACACTGAGACATGGTAAACACGACGAACTAAGTATACTGATACACGGACGTAAATAAAACTACAGCTATTTAATAATTAAACCTATATTGTACTGACTTATGCTATGCTAAAGTGTAGCCTAAACTACGCTATACTGTACTATACTAGAATAAAGTCTAATATGAAAAACACACTAATTACTGAGGGAAAATGCTAAAGATCGCGATGCGTACCGAATACCATACACGCTGAGCGAGATAGGTTAACCACATGGCGAATGTAAATATTAGACTTAGCAACTAGGTTTCGAGATCGTGCTCTGCCGATATAAATCGATATGAATGGCAGCTTGGGATTGGTTGGATGCCTATACTTCAGTGCATAACCACCAGACAGAGCCAAAATCGGCCAAAACGTCAATTTAGAAGTAGTGCCGTGCGGAGTACAGTGCTAAAACAGTTGTATAGTGCTAGATGGTAAGGTATCTAGGTAGCGTGTGTAATATCTAATTTTCAACGTTTTGTGCATGTGAAAACTTAAGCACTGAGCGAAAAATCAACAAAGTTTAGGCGCGACATTACAAGAACTTATAAACTTTTAAGCAGTTATCTCCTCCCTTCTCAGCTCATATTGATGACAACGTTTTACTACATGTTCTGTGATACTTTTGCAAAATTTTAATTTGAGGGTACTCCTCAAAAATAATAGTTTCTTTTAGCTATTTGTTTTCGGTCGCATCGACACAGATAGGATTTATGGCGACGATGGGATAGGAAAGGCCTCGGAAGTGGAAGGAAGCGGCCGTAGCCTTAATTAAGGTACAGCCCCGGCATTTACCTGGTGTGAAAATGGGAAACCACGGAAAACCATCTTCAGGGTTGCCGACACTGGGGCTCGAACCCACTATCTCCCGATTACTGGATACTGGCCGCACTTAAGCGACTGCAGCTATCGAGCTCGGTAATAATAGTTTCAAGAATATTAATACCTCTGTAGTATTTTTAGGAAAAAAAGTATTTCCATCAACGAAATTATAAACACACTCACAATGATAGAAAATCAAGATGCCTGTGTTTAATTTGCAAGGAGTCTGGCTCCATGGCTCAATGGTTAGAGTGCTGGCCTTTGGTCACAGGGGCTCCGGGTTCGATTCCAGTCAGGGTCGGGAATTTCAACCCTCATTGGTTAATTTCTCTGACACGGGGGCTGGGTCTATGTGTTGTCTTCATCTTCAATTCATCCTCATCACGACGCCCAGGTCGCCTTTGGGAGTCAAATCGAAAGACCTGCACCTGGCGAGCCGAACATGTCTTCGGACACTCCCGGCACTAAAAGCCATATGCCATTTCATTACATTTGCAAGGAATTCCTAAATATGATGACAATAAAATTTATCCATCACATACCCAGGAAGTACTGAGAAAAAGACATATTCTTCTTCTGTTACAGATTTTGCCACAATTGTGTGATGGTGGGTGAGAATTGTATCGCACATGTGGATTTGGCCCCCTTTTACGGTTGGATGTCCTTCCTGATGCCAATCATATCTGCGTGTTTCTGAGGTACTTGGTAAAGGTACAAAGAGGAAAGTGTTTGGACAAACGCGAACACCCAGTCACCGAGCCATAAAAATTAATCAGTCGTGATTGAAGTTCCCGACCTGGCCGGAAATTGAACCCGGGACCCTCTGAACCGAAGGCATCAACACTGATCATTCAGTCAGAGTCCGACTCCATGACTAAATTTTTAGCGTGCTGGGCTTAGGTCGCAGGGGTCCCGGGTTCGATTCCCGGCAGGGTCGGAAATTTTAACCATAATTGGTTACATTTGCTGGCACGGGGGCTGGGTATATGTGTCGTCTTCATCGTCATTTCATCCTCATCATGACGCGCAGGTCGCCTGCGGGAGTGAAATCAAAAGACCTGTATCTGGCGAGGCAAACTTGTCCTCGGATACTCCCGGTACTAAAAGCCATACGCCATTTCATTCAGCTAGCGAGTCGGAAAGTGAGGAAAGATGGCACTAAGTTAAGAAAATGATTATTTTCGATATAGGCTGTTTGAACTGCCTTGAAATGTTTTTCTTTCTGGCCTGGAAACAACATCTCATGATAGCACACTTGTGACTGATTTCTCCATGGAAAAAACAGTGAATTCGTTCAAAAGATAAATGTTCGCAATGCAAGACGAATCATAAATGTTGCAGCAGTTTACAAACACTATTTTACTACACAAAATATCAAGTCCTAACATAGACTGCGTTTTAATGACTGACTGAGACTTTAGGATGATGAATTTTAAATTCCAGACAGGCCTATAATACTGGATAGTAACGTATCCAGGAGTTGTGTGTAATATCTCATTTGCAATGTGGTACACTGTGAAAACTTAAGAACCGAGCAAAGAATCTTCAATCGGCGAAGTTTAGTTGTGATTTTATCAGAACTTAACTGTTAAGCAATTATGTCCCTTTCTCTCAGCTTCTCTGGTGTAATATTACCTAAGAAGTTCAATAGCACATGAATGAAATCTATGCACCATGCATAGGAAGTTCTTCCCCTAGATTCACGTGTCTGTTCTTTCAAGAAGCTCTAAATGACGGAAACATTATATCATGGTTTCCCATTTAGTGTTCAAATTCTCCGTGTCACTGTAACTTTGGCTTTTAAATATATATATATTTTTAAGAGGCTGGCTTTATAGACATGCACTACTTCGTTTTAAGAATACTTCATGGCTGCTGGTTAAGTAAAAATGGAAATTCAGCCTAAATTATTTGATGGCTTAAGAGTCAAAGACGATATCTCCCTTTTTGTAGACATTCTCCTTAGAACTGCAATACATTGACAGGAGCGAAGGAATAATGAACGTATCAGCTAAACATTATTTTCTTCAGTTTTAGCAATACTGCCAACAATGTTTCTTCTAGCCTTCAGCATTTTACAAACATTATTTTACTACACAAAATAACAAGTCCTAACATAGGCTGCGGTCTGCGTTTTAATTACTGACTGAGACCTAGACACACTAGACACACTTTTTACAGACATGTGACAAATAGTAAAAGTACTTATTAGGTTCGTACAGAATGTTGTCATTTGCAAGGTATTAAGACATGAAAGAAGTCTTGAGCGCGACAAAATTATTTCATTAGACAATAGTTCCTTTTATTCCTTTTATTTTCCTGTACAGAGTTTAGAACCTTCTTTAATTTTTATGAATTGATCATCACCATTGACGTATTTCTGAGGCCATTCTGAGTGCATATTTTCTAGGATTTTGTCCCAGTACCTGCGCTCAAACACTGCAAAGGTTTGATATTTCCTACTTTTATTACCATTACCATGCCGCCATAGCCGGAAATTATTACTGATATAAAATATATTAACTTCTAATATGATTCCTAAAATGCGGCGAGTAAAATTTGATGATGAATATGTTAGTTATTCTATGCTCTTGTCAAATTAACGACACGTTGGAAAACAGCTTACGTGTGACATATTCCTCAGGATCTTTTAGCAGACTTCAGTAAATTACATTAATAAATGACCATATTTCTCCGGAGCGGCGGACGATTCAATTGGCGGTGCTCTGTGAACATCAGGACATTTTGCCTACGAATAAGAGATTAACCCTATGATCTCTGACAGAGAGTGAAGTGCTGTGGAAGTAAACTGAAAGACTCTCCAGCAGGTTATTTTTACATCACCTTTCGTCGTATCTCATTTTATCACCATACTCTCCTTTGAGTTTATCCAGACCATTTGAAGTGCTTTTCTGATTAGGAAAACAGTGTTTCTCTTTCATCTAAAACTACCATCATATCAAATTTCTATTTCAATTCTTATATACCAGGAAGAACAAAATCGAACTGAAACAATTTGCCCAAAATTATTCCATATAGATTTATGATATGAGTATAATAAAATCGAAACCTTCGAACAAGAAAAATATTTAAAGTCTCGTTATGTATTCCTGAACAATATGCTGACATCTGAATCATACAGTTGGTAGAATGCACTCCAGTGGGGTTGAATGTTTACCATAAAACAAGTTATGAAGTCGTTATTGCCTTTGCTGGCAAGACCTACTGTTTACAGGCCACTAAGTCTTCTGGCATGGGCTAGAGCAATTTTGTTACTTTAATTGATCTGTCTCAGTCTCATCCTTGGCTTTGACAACATGAAAGTGACTGAGGTATGAGCAATGCTAGTAATGCCATTCCTAATTTAGCCAGTCCCTGTTATGAATGCTGTGAAAATGTTGCTCATGGGGTCGGCTGGGGCGTGCATATCAGTGGCCTTGGCAGACTGATTTGTAATATCAACTTCTGGCTCAGTGAGGAAAGCAACGGGAAACTACCTCACTCCTCATTTCCGTAGTACGCATCTTCAGTGACAGCTGATGGCGGAGCTGTTGAGGATCCAACCAGCCTTAGGGCTAAGGACTGAACATACATACATGAAGTCGTTATGGTTCATTGTTAATTCTTGTCGTTTAAGTCACGGAATTAAGCATTGAATAGTAAACTGTACTTATTTTCCAATTAATTTATATTGTAGTATATTTCTTTTCTGTAAAATTTCCGCTGTTGGAAATATCTCTAGTCTATCCCTGGTAATAAATGAAGAAATTATTTACCGTCAGATTTTAATTATCGGTTTAAATTTGCATGAGAATGGCGTATGCTTTTATTAACGTGTTGACTTTGAAGTTATCTGGAACTTACCAAATTTTAGTCTCTACCGATAAAGACAAGGTGATAAGACTTGTCGTTATGATGGATGAATTTCTTGGTGGGAGGAGGACTGTTGAGTTGGCGAGGCTGATTTCATGAAACCTTACAGAGTAATTTTGATGTTAGCGTTCGTTTATCCAGGAAACATCTAAAATAATTCTCCAGTTTTGAACTGTTTTTATTCTAGTCAGATAAGAATATCCACGCATTCATCCATATTTTTTAGACTGTTATGCCATTAACTGTTCCGTCTGTAAGCCTCTGTAAATTAACTAAACGCCTTCACAAACCTCCATTTTCAACTAAGTATGTTGTCTCGTTTAAACAAATAAACCATTAAGAATTATTTGTACGAAACTGCTAGAGGTCATGGTTTCATTTTTTCTGTTATTTTCTGATTTGGGGTGGTGCTCATTTTACAGCTTGGAGAAATTCCTGATATGAGCCCTATGTATTGCACTGTTCCTGGTTATGATTTATACATTTTGTTATTTTTTATTATGATTTTTTGAAGAGATCGCCAAACAGTAGTGCTATTGATATAATTAGCTGGTTCTTTTTCAGAGGTTTACCCCTTTTCAATACCTGGTGTAGACGTAAAGGCCGTTGTTTTCTAATAGGTGAATTGCCGTCTCCTGTCACGCGTAATTTACAGTGCAATATTGGTGAACACACATAAAAATCATACATCTTTACTTTCACTGAAATAAGGAATATGTTCATTTCTGTTTGCCGTCTGGCTGAGCAGCAATCACCTTGGCAGGCCAAGATCCGAAATGGGCTGTATGTGCCATGAGTTAGTTTGTTCTTGTTACCATACGTTTTTCCGTGTTTGAGTGAGGGAAAGTACAAACATAAATTCACCCACCGTAAAGTTGTTTTGCACTACTGAATGATTTAGTTTTGGTGGGCTCCTATCGCAGAGAGTGCGACTTCAACGAACTCGTCTTCTCAACTAAGTGCATCCGCTTCAAACCAGTCTTCAATTGGTGGCAAATCCGGGTATCGAACTTGGGCCAAACAGACGGGAACTACTGTGCCTCCCCCTAACACGAAGGCGGGTGCAATGCTTCTCAGTCCTTTGAGCCATGCTAAGTTTTAAAATCCAGTTACAGTGCTCTATTCACACACTGTGAAAAAGTCTTAGATATTACGTCAAGAAATCACGTTCCACTTAGATGCAAAGACGAATAAAAGGATTGGTGTAGCGAACGAATAAAGATGTCGGTCTTCTCTCTTTGCCCATAGTTGTGCTTTAGTGCATTCATTATGCCTGTCAGCCGTTAATAATCGCAGGTTGTCACACATACGTCATCAGGGAGCTGCTACTGCACAAGTCTGAATTGAAGCTTCCAACTACATTGCCGGTATTAAATAATGTAATTTGCTATGATATCGCGAATTTCCTAGGACTGGAATAATTATTTAGCTCCGTGATGAAGGGCAGCTTCCCTAACTCTCCCTCAGAGAACTCATGCTCGATTCTCCACTCGTCTAAAATTGTAATACTTGATTGAGTGTTAAAATGCGTTGCACTCAGCCTCGTGAATGAGAATCTGTCTGATATGAGAGATTTTAACAATCTATAATCTTGACACGCAAATACTGACCAACAGTTCATTAATTCTCATGTGAGTTTTAGATTTGTAATTTTAATTGGAAGGTTTATGACACATTGTGGATGTGTTTGTTTTTTTTTGTCTTTTTTTGTTTTTCTTTTTTTTTTTGCTATTGGGTTTTACGTCGCACCGACACAGATAGGTCTTATGGCGACGATGATTGTGGATGTTAAACTTATATTTAGAATTCCAGGGTTATAATCTGTAGATAATATTAAGTAGATATTATTCTAATGTGATATTCTCAAAACATGTACTCGTGTGTTAATGTATACAATAAATAAACTTTGTACTTACTAAGTATTGCCAAAGCGGATCCAAAGAGAAAGAAAAAACACAAAATCAAGCAGTACACCTAAGAAAGCTACCACGTTTCTTCTTGACCTTTCCTCGCTTAATTGGGCTGGGTACTTTGTGTAGTCTGGGCTCAGTTTTATGTAGAGGGATGTATTTACTATGGTGGCTCTATGGTGGGTGATAGTATGATAGATATGTGTGTTTTGTTTTACAGCTTCCTGTATGTCACACCGACACATATAGGTCTTATGCCAGCAATGGTATAGAAAAAGGGCTAGTAGTGGAATGGAAGCGGACATGACCTTAATGAAGGTGCAGTTTAGCATTTGCCTGGTGTGAAAATGGGAAACCACGAAACACCATCTTCAGCGCTGCCGGCCTCCAACCCACTATCAACCGAATACAAGCTGATTTGCTAAGTGATTCAACAAGCGTGACTACTTGTATTCAATCTACGGGACAGAAGAGTTAATCAGACGCGGCTAAAATTCCCGGTCCGTTTGGAAAACGAACCTGTGACCTCCTCAACCGAAGTCAGCTGCGCTGTCCATTCAAGTAATAAGTTGGACATGACTTTCTAGCGTCACTGGTTTTGGCCGGGGTTTAAGAATGGATGCCCTTCCTGACGTCACGTTGATTTTTCAGGCGAAAACTCCAAGCCGGGGCCGAACCCGGATTACATTTTCAGCCGTCCTGGTGAAAAGCCAATAGGCAAGCCACTGTTCTAAACACGCCTCCCTATCACGGTAGTAATATGAGGGTAGCAACCATTGGACTGGGAGTCCATCATCTGGCCACAGATCACTCTTTATTCAAAATATGTGTGGTTGATTTTTAATTCTGATACCGTAATTCTCTACTTGAGGCCGATGACCGCAAGGTTAGGACCCTTAAAATAATTATTTGAAGGTGCACTGTGGCGTTTTCCTTCTTCTGTTTCCAAGATTTTTGAAATCGTTTAACATGAGTCTGGCAACCATCTTCTAGATCTTCCCCTGTATCTCTTCACTGCTAAAGCCACGTCTATTAATGTCTTGAGTAATTGACAGCATTTCAAAGTATGGAGCTATTTCCTGAAACATTTCGTAATATCAAATGACAACGAACATCCTAAAAATATAGCTTTCACTTTTTACTGGAAAGCTAAACCTCCAAAAGAATGTGTATTAAAAAATTCTCAGAACATCATATCGACAAGGACTGAAAGTATGCGAACTCTTCATACTTGTTGAATCGTGAACTAACCAGCGTTTCACCCCATTGTGGCAGCGAGCTCATCAGTTGAAATGCCACACCTCTTCTAGATCCTAGCTAGTACAATGTACACACACTATTGCAAGCTTCCTTAGAAGCACAATGCAATGATAGTGCACTAGGGGAGGTACGTACCACCACGGTTAAAATGCCAATATGTAGCTTTTACAGTAAAAAAAATAATTTCCATCAGGGAAACATAAACTTATTTTCACCGACTGAGAATTTATAATCAAGAACTGGAAGTATCCAAGCTCATTAGGCTTTTTCAGTTATGAGATAACTAGCGTATCACCCTGCAGTTCAGCCGGCTCACCAGCAGTGATAAAGCCTAAAGTGCTGTGATACTTTCAGTTCTTGCTGATAAGTATTTGCGTAGTTAAAATTTTTATCGACGTTATAATTCTCTCTTATGTCAAAAAAATAAACAACCAAGGAAAGTGCCTAGGCCTACATCAAACTTTTTTCAGAAACCTTTAAGTGTTCTTTATAAACCAAAAAAGTAAGTGGTAGAGAAAAAGGGAGAATATTTCAATTTTAAATTAGTAACGTGGTTGAGAATATGAACTACTGTACAGTACATTGTATATTTGAAATTAAATCCATATAATATAGGATACATTGTCTAAATAGACGTTTAGCAACGGGCAATTCGTGCAATGTAAGAGAACCACAATAATTATTGTTCTTTTGGTTACAGTGGACTGCCATCCCCAGTGGTCCGGGTTCGATTTCAGGCTCTGTCACTAAGTTTGAAAGGTGGTACGAGGACTGGAACAGGGTCCACTCAGCCTGGGCAGGTCAGCTGAGTAGAGGGGATTCGACTCCTACCTTAGCCATCCTCGAAGTGGTTTTCCGTGGTATGCCTCGCGGAGTCCGGAGTAGTAACCAACCCTGAAGGGTAAACGAATTAATTTTTTTTAAATATTTACATTGGAACATTTATTTACTCGAGACAAAATTTTTACATGGCATTCATTCTTTTTTTCTTAGTCCGTTTACCGTCCAACGAGAGGCGACTAAAAGGGGTCCGAGGGGCTCTCAACTTGGGAGCGTGGTATGGTGACCACGAAGCTCTTAGCTGAGTTCAGGCATTGCTTCCACTTACTTGTGCCAGGCTCCTTACTTTCATCTATCCTGTCCGACCTCCTTTGGTCAACTCTTGTTCTTTTCCGACTCCGACGGTATTAGAGCATTCGAGGCCTAGGGAGTCTTTCATTTTCACGCCCTTCGTGACCCTTGCCTTTCTTCGTTCGTTACTTCATTTTTCGAAGTGATGGATCCCTTCGTTTTTCTTTTCTCTCTCTGTCTACCCCCTGTGGGTGGGGGACGCAGACGAAGAATACACCCACGGTAACCCCTGCCTGCCGTAAGAGGCGACTAAAAGGAGCGACCAAGGGATGATTGTATTAGAACCATTAAAGTACTTGTGATTAGTACCATCGCGCGGGGAACATCATGTCGCCTTTACTTGCGAGTAATACCACTATGTTAGGTACATAATAGGTTTGTGATTATTAGCAGCAGAGAGTGGTTCACTGTGGGTTTCCAGCACCCGTGGTTAGTACCATTGTGAGAAACACCACGGGTCTGGGCGTCACCTGTGTTTACTATCGCTATATGAGGAACAGCACGGAAATACCGGCGCCCGTGATTAGTACACCTAGGTGAGGAATACCATGGGTTTGCGTTGCCTATGAGTGATGTCACTACCGAGCTCGATAGCTGCAGTCACTTAAGTGCGGCCAGTATCCAGTATTCGGGAGATAGTAGGTTCGAATCCCACTGTCGGCAGCCCTGAAAATGGTTTTCCGTGGTTTCCCATTTTCACACCAGGCAAATGCTGGGGCTGTACCTTAATTAAGGCCACGACCGCGTCCTTCCCACTCCTAGACATTTCCTGTCCCATCGTCACCATAAGACCTATCTGTGTCGGTGCGACGTAAAGCAACTAGCAAAAAAAAAAACAAAAAAAAAAAAATTGGTGCCACTGTATGAGAAACACCACGGGTCTGCGTTACCTGTGCGACATACAATACTTCTGAGTAGTACCATCATATGTGGAACATCGTGAGTCTACGCTACTTTTAATTAGTACCGCAACATGATAAATACCTTGGTTCTACTTTACTAGTGATAAGTGGCATTATGAGGGACTCTTGACGTGGATTTTGGACCCCTTTAGACAACAAGTATCCTCGATTCTGGATTGTGCTTTAGAAGCAGTCCCTTGGTCAGTAATAATATTGTTTATGATAATTTCTGAGTCGGATTCACTGATTATTTTGAAGTCATCCATCCTCGAAGTGGTTTTCCGTGGTTTCCCACTTCTTCTCCAGGCAAATGCCGGGATTGTACCTAAGTTAAGGCCACGGCCGCTTCCTTCCCTCTTCCTTGTCTGTCCCTTCCAATCTTCCCCATCCCCCACAAGGCCCCTGTTCAGTATAGCAGATAAGGCCGCCCGGGCGAGGTATTGGTCCTCCTGCACAGTTTTACCCATAACCCAATGTCTCACGCTCCAGGACACTGCCCTTGAGGAGGTAGAGGTGGGATCCTCGCTGAGTCCGAGGGAAAAACCAACCCTGGATGCTAAACGGATTAAGAACTATGAAATAATTTTTTTAACGAAATTAGAATCAAAATAAAGGAAAGATAAGAACGATTCGCTAGTGACTGGAACTCGTGCACCTTACGCTCCGTAGCCAATTCGCTGATACACGTGCTACGAGAACGCTTATCTTGGAGCTGGTTTATATGACGGCCTGTAAATGGTACTTGAAATCTGAAAGACTAAAAGCTCGAAAATCAAAGCCTATTCCAGAGAATTCCCAACAGGTATTGATTTTATACCCAATTAGATTAACCTCGCTAGAGCTCAACAGAATCAGTGCCTATCATACGATACTGTGCACATGACAGTACTTGTTAGCCAGGGAAGTGTACCGTATCCTCTAGACACGAATGAAGTACCTACTACGAAGTCTGTTCAGAGGTAAGTATGTGGTGAGAGCTGTTTAACTCTACAACTCTTTAGCAGGATACGGGAGTGAGCGGGCGTAGTGCTTCTACCGTGGAGGAAGAAGGTAGAATACTGTAGCAGTAATAGCGGCCTGCACCGTGTTTGAGATACAAATAAGCATGCATCCCGGAGGTCCGTCAGTCGCGTGCGGACCGCTGTACGGAGCAGGGTACTCGGCGTTGTTCAGTGGGTTCTGACCATGTGACGGGCTGTCTTCATCAAGTCACGTAGCGTTTTATTGCCGTCTTTGTATTTCTTTAACTTTATAATAAGCCTAGGGAGGACGGTCGGAAATTTCTTTAACTAAGATAATTTTATTTAGGTGCACAAGTGAGGAAGAGTGAGTTGAAGAATATTTCGAGTTGTGTCACTAATTCATAAAGTGCCTGAGCCGTGTTGTTAATCGTAAATGAAGGCTAATTTGTTGTAGCCTGGTCCCAATGCCGGTTCTATCAATGACTATAGGACGTCTAGGCTCATATATTTTCATTCTGTTTGCTTTGAAGGGTGCTCTGCAAGATCTGCGGCTGTATGGAGTTCCGGGGATGGCAGAAGTGCAGTGTGAAAGTTTTCAGGTAAGTTTGTCTTGCACTTTTCTAATGGCCTGTATTGTTGTGAAACACGAGATGAGTTTTCATGTACTTTCACCTGGACCTACCAACCCTCTACCGTATCTTTTCTTCCACCACGAACATTTAACAGCTACATTTATTAAATATTACACATACTTGTTAAGTTTGTCACTGGTGGGGTGAGATTGCGAGTCAAATAGTAGCTATCTTTCACCGAACGGTCGGAATTCGAATCGCAGTCAGTGCATGTAGTATTTTTGACATGAAAATTAATGTTCCATGATCAGAATCCATACAAAATTTGGGATAATTTGGCTATGATCACGGCAACGACATTCACGTAAATCTACAAGCTTAGTCCTTTTGTCCCTGGAAACTAGAAAATTTAATTTAGATGAGAGTTCTGAGGAGCTCCATCCATCGGAATCCGAGGTTCAGTACTCTGTAATGACACTGTCTGTCTGTCTCTTAGGTCATCAGCCCAGAGGCTGGTTGGATCCTCAAATAGCACCACCAAAGGCTATGCAGTTATATGAAAACCGCAGAAACCAATGGCAGTACCAAAATGAGGCTTACTAGGCAAGACGAGGAGTGAGGCAGTTTGCCATTGCTTTCCTCACTGGGCCAGGCAGTGCTATTGCAGCACGACTGACCTTATGAGCAACACCTTTCATAACACTCAGACGCACTGGTTGTACTCTGAGTGCCATTACTCAGCACCACACATACCCCAGCAGCTTCCATATTGTCACAGCCATTGATGAGACCGGGACTTCAGTGGAAGCTACACTTTGCTCTGGCCTGTGCCAAGAGATGGATGCAAAAGTACTGTATCCATCAAGAAATGACAGCAGGCAGGTAATGACACTAGCAATATAAAAAGTGATTATTCCAAGACAGGGATGGTGTGCCGTATTCAGTATTTCGCCGGCTTCATTCATTTTTTAAAATTAAATTCAAACATGCTTGTAGAGTACCTCAGTAACACATATTATCTTATAGAATAGCCTACATATCATTACCCATGGATTGCTTATAATCCATGCTTCCCCAGTATTGCCCAGTTAGAATATATTCAAAACAACTTACATTTTTCCATGACTACGCGGTGTGATACTGTTCGACAACAATCAATTTGAGGCTACAGGCCATGAACCAACAGACCTCGTTAGGCACAATGAACAACATCAATGATGGGAAAAGATTTATAAGAGATATAGTTTATTTTTATTATAGTTAGTCCATCAACTAAGTTTTAGACCAACTCTGTTAAACTTTGATTACTTACATTCTACTTAATCGATGATGAAAGTATTAAGAGGTTGATAATTTTTGTTTTTACAATTGGCTTTACGTCGCGCCGACAAGACAGATCTTATGGCGACGATGTGATAGGAAACAGCTAGAAGTGCGAAGCAAGTGGCCGTGGTCTAATTAAGGTGGGAAACCACGGAAAACCGTCTTCAAGGCTGCCGACAGTGGGGTTCGAACCCATTATCCCGAATGTAAGCTCAGAGCTGCCCACCTCTAACCGCACGGCCAACTCACTACGTAGGTTGGTAATTGAGGTTTGTCATGAAAGGGAAAATTTAATCCGTCATAACTTTTATAGGTCTACTTAACGAACTGAAAAAGTGAATAATAATAATTTTATAATAACAGTAGTAGTAATAGGAGGAAGATAACTATGTTGACGGTAATAATCATAATATAGAT
The DNA here is from genome assembly GCF_040414725.1 of Anabrus simplex. NCBI lineage: Eukaryota > Metazoa > Arthropoda > Insecta > Orthoptera > Tettigoniidae > Anabrus > Anabrus simplex. Next base: position 572,245,539 of record NC_090265.1, read on the forward strand.
TTACGTTCCAAAACCTACCTTTCCGTTATTTTGTCACGTCCCAACATTTACCGGCACGAGGCTGGCGTATTTGAACACCTTATAATAGCACTGGACTAAGGTCGAATTGGGTTTGAGTCCCACTGATGGCAGCCCTGAAGATGGTTTTCCATGGTTTCCCATTTTCAAACCAGGCAAATGCTGGGACTGTACCTTAATTAACGCCACGGCCGATTCTCTCACACTCTAGCCCTTTCCTATCCCATCGTCACCATAAGACCTGTCTGTGTCGGTGTGACGTAATCAAGCTGTAAACAATGAGCAACAACAAGCTCGTATTCGTACACCCTCAAATGCCATAGAATTGAGTTAGGATCTAACCTGCTATTTTGGGAACCGAAGAACAAAGACTGACTGACCGTGTCAATAAGGTTGGCTAAAATGTACACTGACTGACAGAGCAAATGCAACACCAAGGAGGAGTGGTTCGAAAGGGATGGAAGTTGGGGAAAAAACAGGGACGGCACGGACGAATAATTGATGTTTATTTCAAACCGATATGCAGGTTACACAATGCGCACGGCATCGACTCAGTAGGATGTAGGACCACCGCGAGAGGCGATGCACGCAGAAACACGTCGAGGTACAGAGTCAATAAGAGTGCGGATGGTGTCCTGAGGGATGGTTCTCCATTCTCTGTCAACCATTTGCCACAGTTGGTCGTCCGTACGAGGCTGGGGCAGAGTTTGCAAACGGTGTCCAATGAGATCCCACACGTGTTCGATTGGTGAGAGATCCGGAGAGTACGCTGGCCACGGAAGCATCTGTACACCTCGTAGAGCCTGTTGGGAGATGCGAGCAGTGTGTGGGCGGGCATTATCCTGCTGAAACAGAGCATTGGGCAGCCCCTGAAGGTACGGGAGTGCCACCGGCCGCAGCACATGCTGCACGTAGCGGTGGGCATTTAACGTGCCTTGAATACGCACTAGAGGTGACGTGGAATCATACGCAATAGCGCCCCAAACCATGATGCCGCGTTGTCTAGCGGTAGGGCGCTCCACAGTTACTGCCGGATTTGACCTTTCTCCACGTCGAAGCCACACTCGTCTGCGGTGACTATCACTGACAGAACAGAAGCGTGACTCATCGGAGAACACGACGTTCCGCCATTCCCTCATCCAAGTCGCTCTAGCCCGGCACCATGCCAGGCGTGCACGTCTATGCTGTGGAGTCAATGGTAGTCTTCTGAGCGGCCGCCGGGAGTGCAGGCCTCCTTCAACCAATCGACGGGAAATTGTTCTGGTCGATATTGGAACAGCCAGGGTGTCTTGCACATGCTGAAGAATGGCGGTTGACGTGGCGTGCGGGGCTGCCACCGCTTGGCGGCGGATGCGCCGATCCTCGCGTGCTGACGTCACTCGGGCTGCGCCTGGACCCCTCGCACGTGCCACATGTCCCTGCGCCAACCATCTTCGCCACAGGCGCTGCACCGTGGACACATCCCTATGGGTATCGGCTGCGATTTGACGAAGCGACCAACCTGCCCTTCTCAGCCCGATCACCATACCCCTCGTAAAGTCGTCTGTCTGCTGGAAATCCCTCCGTTGACGGCGGCCTGGCATTCTTAGCTATACACGTGTCCTGTGGCACACGACAACACGTTCTACAATGACTGTCTGCTGAGAAATCACGGTACGAAGTGGGCCATTCGCCAACGCCGTGTCCCATTTATCGTTCGCTACGTGCGCAGCACAGCGGCGCATTTCACATCATGAGCATACCTCAGTGACGTCAGTCTACCCTGCAATTGGCATAAAGTTCTGACCACTCCTTCTTGGTGTTGCATTTGCTCTGTCAGTCAGTGTATATAATGTACTTACCTTTCATACTGCCACAGTAATACTATCAAGCCATAACGGAGGGCTGTAAGAATGTCTGCTTGAGAGATAATTGAAATATGTTGTTTCATTCCGTTCGAGTACACCACAACTTATCTATTACTTCTGAAGTTAATGAGTTGGAATATTAGAACATATAGTCACTCAAAAAATAATTTAGCGCATCGTGTTTTACATTCCCTACATTTAGTAATTCACGAGACTTGATTTTAATTTTTCCGTCAAGTCAACAGTAAAAATGTTTCCGAATTAAAAGCAGTCAATTCCTATTCACTTTGATGTAATATACAGTAAGCAAATATGATATTTGGAACGCTAAATCAACTCTCTCTCTTGAAAGACAGTAATCTGTTTTATGATGAACGGACGTTGTCTAATTTTGGTACGGTAAATAACTTTTGTTACACATATAGGCTGCCAACACTGAGTATACCTGTGTATACCATACTTTATTTCTAGAGAATCCATTTTCATGACATAAAAGTCGTTTGTTTTCCTTAGAGAAACCTATCATCATTTATTTTTCAAAAACATAATTTTTTGCGTTCGGAGTTCTAAGAAGACTCAATTTTCATGGGTAAATAATAAATGGAAAACCTAGCATAAACCTAGATTTCTTTGCAGGAGTGCATAAGACATACTCATAATCTTCATTATCTTGCGGTAATTTGTCACGCCTATTTGGTTTTCAGTACAGATTATATAGACTTCATAATGCCGCGTAAATGTGTAAATAATGTGGATAACTTTAATTAGGTAGGCGGTGTAGTGACTTTTTCCTCTCATAAACGTGAACTGACTCTATTGATAAAGACAGAATATTACCATTACTTCGACTGTAAAATAAATAAAGGTAAACCCTGACTACTTGCTATAATTTATGTGCAGTATATCTCCGTGGTTGGATTGTAATATTGTAATATTTCACTGAAGATCCACTTTATTCACTCTTACCTTGACTTCTTTCCAAGAAAATGTGGCACTTCGAGTAACGAAGTAACGAGCATGGGGATCATTTCAATCAAGAGATTTCAGCGACCGAAAGAAAGTGCCAGGGCAATTGAACTCCTCTATGCATGCAGAGTATTGTATGAATGTGATAGGAATTGCCTCAGACGAAGAATACAAACGAACATCAGAGAAACAGAAACGCTCCAGAGAATAGGTAAATGGATAAGAGGGCACGAGGCTGATTTCAATACATGCAAATATCTTAAAACTAACAGCTAATAAAAGGTCCTGGGTCCTTGTTCATGAAACACCTTTCACTAATACTATTACCAAGAAACCAATAATATTACCCAATAATATTAGTAGTATGTTTTACCGAGCTGGATAGCTGCGGCCAGTATCCAGTAATCGGGAGATAGTGGTTTCGAACCCCACTGTCGGCAGCCCTGAAGATGGTTTTCCGTGGTTCCCATTTTCACACCAGGCAAATGCTAGGGCTGTACCTTAATTAAGGTCATGGCCGCTTCCTTCCCATTGCTAGGCTTTTCCTATCTCATCGTCGCCATAAGACCTATCTGTGTCGGTGCGACGCAAAGCAAATAGCAAGAAAAAAAGTAGTATGTTTCAAAGGTTTATTAGGTAATAATATTAGCAATTAGTTTATGAGTCAAAATTATTAGTAGATATTCATAATAATACTAGTAAATTGTTTCATAGACAACATGGCACATGTTATTGGGTTTATTACCATGAGTGTATATTGACTCATAATCCATATTATTAGTGAAACCAAAGTGAATGGTACTTTAATATTTTGGCAACAAAATGTGAAGATCGGTGAAATGGTCAACTCTAATTCAAATAGTGATGAGGAACGAGTGTAGGTATTCACCATTCAATAAATGTTATGCCAGAAGCAGTCTGTACTGGTATGTAATACATGTGAATACAATGAGAGATTTAGTTTAGATTACAGAACTTTTGAGTATTTGCTTCATAGGATTGGTAACAGAATGTTCCACTAGAAGGAATGAAGCATAACATCAAAACAGCAACTTCACATTGCACTACACGTGTTGGTAGTGATACACAGTATCAGTGGGTTTCCCTAGTGCAGTTCTGTTCGGAGGCACCAGCTGTCCTTTAAAATCTTGGCTTATACTCGTACCACCTGTAAACCAAAATGGTGGTGATGATGATTATTGTATTAAGATAAAGTACAACTAGGCAACCATTCTCCATATAACTCTAACGAGATGAAAACAAAACGATAAAGTACAACTAGGCAACCATTCTCCATATAACTCTAATGAGACGAAAAAGTAACGGGATCCGACACTTCGAAAAATGAAGGTGTTGGTCACATGGCACACGGTTCAGTACATAAAGGACATTGACGACAAAGTATCTCATTTTAACTAACTTCTCTTAACATTATACGACAGACATGCCCCATTACGTACTGCTCGAGTAAAGCGACCATCTAACCCTTGGCTCAATCAAGAAATTCGTGATCAAATGAAAGACAGAGACGTAGCCTATAGCTACTATGTGAAATATCCAACACAGGACAATTTTCAGAAATATAAAAGACTCCGAAATAAAACAACGCAGATGATAAGAAACGCTAAAATTCGCTACTCGTACGAAGTTTTAAATACACATAACTCTGCAGCTGTATGGAAAACTCTCCGCGATATGGGTCTAAATAAAACAAAGACAAAGGATAGTAACTGTAATGTACCTTTGGACGATCTGAATAATTATTTTAGCTCAAGAAACGTCCAGACGAACGGAAATACCAAGAGAGCCACAATTGACAAAATATCTTCAAAGAGAAAGCATGGTGGAGAAACATTTTACTTCTCTCACGTGACTCCAGGTGATGTAAAGAGCGCCCTCAATGACATAAAATCAGGGTCTACCAGACACGACGGAATAAACCTGTCCCTTTTAAGAAAAAGTCTAGACATCATTCTTCCTACAATAACGCACATTATTAACACCTCTCTTATGACGGGAATCTTTCCTGAGAACTGGAAAAATGCCATCATCAGACCCTTGCCGAAAAATAGTACCCCTATAACCTATGACGATTACCGGCAGTTAGTATCCTCCATGTACTAGGAAAAGTACTGGAAAAACTAGTACATAAACAAATGACAGACTATCTCTTACATCATAACTTACTCGACAGATATCAATCAGGGTTCAGATCGAATTACAGTACCAACACAGCATTGGTAAAAGTAACTAACGACATTCAGCTAGCAATGGATAACGGACAAATGACAATTCTAATTCTTCTCGACCTTACAAAAGCATTTGACTGCGTAGACAAAGACATTTTACTAGCCAAATTAGAAGCGATGAAATTTTCTAATAATGTATTGCACCCTGGTGGGGGTGTGATAAGCGTCATGCAATTGTAATTATGATGAATTATTGAGGAATATATATTTCATTTTCAGAATAAATAGTATCTTACTGTACATACAGTAAGAACAGGCCAGGCCGAGATGGCAGGTTTCACCATACCACAGACTGTTGTCTCCATTGGGATTAAGAAACACAATGAGTGACAGAATTAGATTTCTCAGAATTTGTGACAACGAGGAAAGAGAGAGGATAACTTGTTGCCAAAGTTTTCATAGCCCCGGGCAGTCTTGGTAGTAGCAACAGCGCAGAGAGCCGAGTGCAAATTTCTGAGAAATGACGTAGGGGTATCTCCATGTAACTAGCGGGAGTTGAACGCGGGGTTGGCACTGGAAGAAAAAAATATGAGCCTTCCCGGTCACGTGGTTAAGGTGGACCAATGGAAAAATTCGCTTGACCAAAGCAAGGCGACAACTTCGTATTGTAAGAAGCACTAGCGAGGCTAACTCCGTGGATTAAACTGATAGAAAGAAGTGAAGTATCGATTCAGAATAAAGTGGAATTTAGGAGCCTTACTATACCATAAAGCTCATATAAAGTTAATAATTGCAGGAGATTGCATGGTGTAATTCTGAGAATTCATGGACGCTATTCGCTGATTGGCTGAAGGCAAAGGAAGCCACAAAAGAGCGCGAAATGCCGAGCCGGGATACGGCAGCTAAATTCGCGAATATATCCATTACCAGCGAACGATAATAGTTGAGAATTGGTATAGAGCATTTGAGAACATGATTACATCATTGGATCATATATTAAAGCCACGGGCCAAACCGCAAAGTGCCGTATGAAGATATCGGGACTACGCGTCCTAAGATGAACTCCGTTGAACTCGGAAGAGAGGGGATACAAGTATAAATATGAAGTCGTGGACAAGGACTGACAAGTACTTCTGACAAAGTGTTCGGGCGGTCACCACGCCAGTGGTGCGTAACTACTTTTGACAAAGCGTTCGAGCCGTGATTACGCCAGGGGTGCAAGTGTGTACTTACTCGTGGAGTAGAGTTCGAAGTATTATATTGTTACATAGTACAGTGATTCATGACGTGATGTAGCTCATATTACAGTCTTGAGCAGTATACTAGTATGAAGTGTTTCAAATAGACAGGACTCAGTAAAGCATAACTTACGGAGTGTGAGATTCTACCAACAGATTAGGAAGTGCGTTACATGAGAACGGTCATGAGTGTTTATGTCACCTAGTAAACAGTCGATTCTAAACTGATACCTGGTCAGCTACACGAACGTGAGACGGGAAATTCAAGTGCGCGCACGGGCCGTTGTAAAGGGAATCCCGAGGTATCCCATGTTCCTAGTGTCCGGGAAAGGAATGAAGAATGTATATCTACATTAAGTAGGCTAGATACAAGGCCGAGAGTGTAAAATTTGTGAATAGAATTTAGGGTGGAAATTATTCCAAAGTGCAACAGTTAATTTATTTGTTTTTATTCAAAATGTGTAAAGTTGAAAAGGGTCAAGGATTAATTCTTCAAGCTGGCATGAATACCAGTGGAATGCATTGCTAAAAACCGGAGGGGCTATGGCTTCTCGTCCGGTTTTAGCAGACTACAATGGCAGGGTTGAGTAAACTTTTAACATATTTGTAGATTGCTATCGTTAGGGGGAGGAAATCATAATATTTTATCATGGTAACTTGATTGTGAAACGAGCCGTTTTCGGCTCGTATAAATTCAAAGATAGATAGACAAAGGGACAAATTAATATATAGATTAGATCGAGCACTCATCATAATTTTGATTATTAAATAGAGTATTGTAGGGTTGAGTTGTTCATTCAAGTGCTTGAGTTGTTTGATATGATATGGAGCACGTATCACGTAAAGATAATGTTAATATTCATTTAGAAGTGCTTCCAAAGTGTTTTTCCGTTATCGGAACTTTCATAGATATTAAGGCATGTTGTTAAGATAATCCAGAGGTAGGATTGCCAAGTGATTTAAATTGTTGTGGGACGGAATGAAGTCCATTGATTTGTTTGTAAATATCGCGAAGTTCGCCAGTGGACAAAATCATAATAATCTGTACAAGTGTCGAAGTAGTACATTAAAATTTGGTAATGTGTAAAGGCGTGTTTAATAATAATCTTTGAGAATAAAGGCACGGGCCTAGTTGGATAGAATGATTGCAAATTAAAGTAATTTAAATGTGGAGATCACATGTGCCGTCAATAATTATAATTTGGGCAGTGAATCCGGTGTTAACACTAATTTTTGATTTAACGTTTTTGGGCTCCATAATAATCATAAATAAATTTGGTAGAAACGAGATAGGCATTTTGATAATATGGTCACGCTATGTTTGAAGCCCAGAGTGATTTGAGCCAAAAATTGAGATTTGGAGTTTGTGGGACAGAAATCCGGCCCGAAATGAAAGCGAATTCTGCTGATGTTGATGAAGAAATAGATGGATCTTAAGGCCCACATAGAGGTTGTATTTATATACCGGTGTATTGAGTGGCAGAATAGAGTCCACACACCGAGGGTTAATTTGTGAAAATGTTTTGAAGAGTTCCAATGGTTAAATGGACTTCAAAATGGAAAAGGAAGGAATAATTTAACACTTGCAGAGATTGGAGGTATTTGCCCAACTGCGAGGTGTTATGGGATTTGAGAATTGTCTTAGGAGCATATGGTCTCCATGAATTGACGACAGTACGAAAATAAGGTTGCGAGTTCGAACACTATTATGTCCCGACCGATGTGAATTCGGATCTTGGTGATTTCTGTTTGGGAGAGAACGTATGTGACTAAATTATAAAGATGGGGAATAAAAATAAAGATTCTCGAAAGAATAATAATACTATTAATAATAATAATAATATTCCAAGTAAATCATCTGGACTGATTAGTGCCAAAATAAATCGGAATTGTAAAAGGGGTTATGCGTTAAACATATTAAGAGTGGACTGCCGTGTAACAGGCGAAATTAATTTTTTTAATTAATAATAATAAAAAAACTACTTTTTTTGAAGAAGAATTTTTTTTTTATAATTTGGACATAATAATGATGTCGGGAGTTGAAATGAAAAATTTGAGATTTTAACTAATAATAATAATAATAATAATAATAATAATAATAATAATAATAATGTTGAGAATATTTGAAGAAGGAGAAGAAGAATAATCAAAGAAGCTACTTTTATTTATTTCAGATGAAAATAAAAAATCGCGAAAAGTTGAAATATTAGTCCGAGGATGATTACGGGTTACGATAATCATGATCTCCACGAAACATAATGATAATAATAATAATAATAATATTTAATAAAATATTTTTTAATTTTTTTATTTTTCTTATTATTTCGGATGCTGATGATGGATGATACTAGGGAAGTCAGCTGGCGAATTAACGAAATAATGTCAATTGGTTGTAAATAATAAGTTAAGTTAATATGTGTACAATGAAGGCAAATCCCTACATCTGGACCATTAGGTTAGAGTCCCTTTGTCGTATTCCTTCAACTAACGATTAGCATATCTTGGTTAGGAACCCGGGGAGAGTTTGTAGTTTCCCGGGTTGGTCTCATCTCAATCAAAGTGGAGGCGATAACATGGTCCATGTGATCGCGCCTACTTAGCCAACAGGTATTTGGTCCATGATCAAATAGGGTCATGGTGTTAACGAAGGTAAATCTGATACCTTCAGATATCAACGGTTCTACCACCCAAATGGAAGGGTGGTCAAAAGTGACAAATATTATGTAATCATTTTTCAGGAATAATTTGCCAAATTACCGGCAAATCAAGGGTCAACAGATTTTGATTGTGTGTAAAATTTCATTTGTTTACTTAAATAAAATGCTCCTTTAGCATTTGCAAGGAAACAGTTCCAGGTTCTTGTTCTTGTAGAATAGTAAACCCTTGGTGACCGTTTAAATATCCGTCCCCATCCCTAGGATGGAGCCTTCATAATTTCCCTTTGATCTGAATGTATATAATTTGTGCGTTTTATGATGAGCCTTAAAGATAAAAATTAGAGTGACCCGTTCAACCCTGTAGTACTGATTGGATGGCGCCCTTACATTTCGTTTGAGATCTTATATCTCAAAATATTTTTTTTAATGAGTATTAGTTGCGACGGATTCGGACCGTAACACTCCCTGAGATAAATGCTGGTTGGGACTCAGGCTTTGAGCGGGTACAGTATTATGCTGGGTACGTTCCTATCTCAGTGGACGTAAACAATGTGTGTCAGTGGGAGACAATATTTCTAGATGGCTAAATACTGAGATGGGTGTAGCAGAGGGTGGGGTGTTATCACCGCTTCTGTTCTCCCTATACATGAATGACCTATCAGAACAACTGACGAACTGTAAATATCACTTTTATGCTGACGATGTCCATACCAAGCCGAATGACATACAAGAAGCAACCATGAAACTAAACGAAGACCTATTTAACATTAACGAATGGACTAGTAGCCACTGCCTGAAGGTAAACCCATTAAAATCGCAATCCATCATAATAGGGCCTAGGATCTAAAAAAGCGCATGGCAAGTTAGAAAGTATCAATATACCGGTTATCAAGATCAATGAAACACCTATAACACTGAAAGACTCCGTTAAAAACCTTGGAATAATTTTCGATAAGTATTTAAGTTGGTCAGAGCACGTAACAAAAAATTGTCAACGTGTATTCGGCTCATTACACTCACTGCACAAACTGAGGGACTTTCTTCCTGTCAAAACCAGGAAACTGCTCGTTCAAGGACTAATTCTACCAATATTTGATTATGGTGACGTAGTCTATAATAACATAAGTTATTCACTTGGTTCCAAACTTCAACGGGCGCATAATGCCTGCATTCGATTCATTCTGAATGTTCCGTTCCATTCCCACATCAGCCCATTCCTCCATCAGCTGACCTGGTTAAGATTATGCGATAGACGCAAGCACCATGCTGTTTCTCTTCTGCACAAAATTCTGCGAACAGGTAAACCAGACTACCTGAGAATAGATTTCAGCTACCTCTCTCCCTCAGGCAGAACACCCGCAAGGTCATCAACACGATCCCTGTTGTCCATCCCCATTCACCACAGTAGGATGTATAACAAATCATTTGTACCGAGGACCATACGTTCCTAGAATTCCCTCCCGGCTGAAATTAGAGACATAAGCAACCTAAAGGTATTCAAAAGAATGTGCTGGAACTTTTATCTACAATCAGAATAATTTACTCCAAGAAGTACCCTCAAATGTTAGATTAAGTCTAATGAATAAAGTGTAAGTATAAGATTAGTAACATTGACAATTTTCGAGGTATAGTTTTAATAATAGTAAATACTATAAATTCAATTTAAAATGTTAAAAACAAATTATGATACTTTACATTTTCAGTTAAATTACATTTCATGTTAATTTTAAATTATATTAAACTTATTTTTAATTTTAAGTAGTTATAATGTTCGGTTTACACAGGTGTACAATTATGTGATTTGGCATAATAGCAGGCTTCATAGCCTGAGCCCCGCCATGTACAGAAAGACATTAATAAAATAAAATAAATAAAATAAAGAAAGAGAAGGGTCATAAAGGGCATGAAAATGAAAAACTATCTAGGCCTCGCAACCTAATAGCTTCAGGGTCGGAAAAGAACAAGAGTTGAACAAGGGAGATCGGATAGGATAGATAAAAGTGAGGAGCCAGGCACAAGTAAGTGGAAGCAATGCTAGGACTCAGGTCAGCGTCCATGGTCGCCAAACAATGCCCCCAAGTTGAGAGCCCCTGGACCCCTTTTAGTTGTCTATTACGAGAAGCAGATGGTACCTGGAGTGTTATTCTACCGGCTCCACCCACAGGGGGTAGTAAACCAAGATTTTGCTATTCCATCATAACAAAGATTTTTAAGAGCATATAAAATAAAAGAAGTAAAAAGAACAAGGAGGGCTGTAGTGTGCAAAAGGCTGCGAATTGTTGACGCTTTAACTCCCTCATTTTCCGCAAAGAAACTTTCTTCTCCCACATTATTTTCACATTTTTATCCATTCTCATTTGTATCAAAGTCACAAAAACGAAAATATCAAGTGAGCCACCGAACATATGGATTAATAGTCGGATGTACTCAAGCACTAGCCTAATGCTAAGAACAAACACAAACCAAGAACATATGCAACAGACCGATTGTAACCTCCATTTGTATCAGCTGAATAATGAGCTAAGCCAACAGCTGTAGACGTGTTGAAACACCGGATCCCGTGAGTTCTCCGAAGTTAAGCAACATTGGGCGTGGTCATGATCTGGATGGCTTGCCACGCGCTGTTGGTGTGGGGTAAGGGAATGGAGGAGCGGAAAGGAACTGGCCACCCTACCGTACGTAAACTCCGGCTCAGGCACACTTCTGCGGAGGTTCGGATCTGCTTTCGGGCAGAATACACCCTTATCTTATCTTAATAATGAACTAATACTATGAGTGGATATTTTACTACTCATGTGTAATTCTTTATGAAACTTAATTTGGTTAGCCAATAATTATTTTCATGAGTTTTAATATTATTAGGTAATATTATTAGTTTTATGTCCGACTCGATAGCTGAATGGTCAGCGTACTGATCTTCGGTTCAGAGGGTCCCGGGTTCGATTCACGGCTGGATCGGGGATTTTAATCGCTTCTGATTAATTCCTCAGGCTCGGGGACTGGGTATATCTGTCCGTCCCAACACTCTCCTCATCATACACTGACTGACAGAGCAAATGCAACACCAAGGAGGAGTGGTTCGAAAGGGATGAAAGTTGGAGAAAAAACAGAGACGGCACGGACGAATAATTGATGTTTATTTCAAACCGATATGCACGCAGAAACACGTCGAGGTACAGAGGTACAGAGTCAATAAGAGTGCGGATGGTGTCCTGAGGGATGGTTCTCCATTCTCTGTCAACCATTTGCCACAGTTGGTCGTCCGTACGAGGCTGGGGCAGAGTTTGCAAACGGCGTCCAATGAGATCCCACACGTGTTCGATTGGTGAGAGATCCGGAGAGTACGCTGGCCACGGAAGCATCTGTACACCTCGTAGAGCCTGTTGGGAGATGCGAGCAGTGTGTGGGCGGGCATTATCCTGCTGAAACAGAGCATTGGGCAGCCCCTGAAGGTACGGGAGTGCCACCGGCCGCAGCACATGCTGCACGTAGCGGTGGGCATTTAACGTGCCTTGAATACGCACTAGAGGTGACGTGGAATCATACGCAATAGCGCCCCAAACCATGATGCCGCGTTGTCTAGCGGTAGGGCGCTCCACAGTTACTGCCGGATTTGACCTTTCTCCACGCCGACGCCACACTCGTCTGCGGTGACTATCACTGACAGAACAGAAGCGTGACTCATCGGAGAACACGACGTTCCGCCATTCCCTCATCCAAGTCGCTCTAGCCCGGCACCATGCCAGGCGTGCACGTCTATGCTGTGGAGTCAATGGTAGTCTTCTGAGCGGACGCCGGGAGTGCAGGCTTCCTTCAACCAATCGACGGGAAATTGTTCTGGTCGATATTGGAACAGCCAGGGTGTCTTGCACATGCTGAAGAATGGCGGTTGACGTGGCGTGCGGGGCTGCCACCGCTTGGCGGCGGATGCGCCGATCCTCGCGTGCTGACGTCACTCGGGCTGCGCCAGGACTCCTCGCACGTGCCACATGTCCCTGCGCCAACCATCTTCGCCACAGGCGCTGCACCGTGGACACATCCCTATGGGTATCGGCTGCGATTTGACGAAGCGACCAACCTGCCCTTCTCAGCCCGATCACCATACCCCTCGTAAAGTCGTCTGTCTGCTGGAAATGCCTCCGTTGACGGCGGCCTGGCATTCTTAGCTATACACGTGTCCTGTGGCACACGACAACACGTTCTACAATGACTGTCGGCTGAGAAATCACGGTACGAAGTGGGCCATTCGCCAACGCCGTGTCCCATTTATCGTTCGCTACGTGCGCAGCACAGCGGCGCATTTCACATCATGAGCACACCTCAGTGACGTCAGTCTACCCTGCAATTGGCATAAAGTTCTGACCACTCCTTCTTGGTGTTGCATTTGCTCTGTCAGTCAGTGTATTCAGACATCACACTACATTACCAACCGCCACAGAAACACGCAATAGTGATTACATGCCTCCGTATAGAGTTGGCGTCAGGAAGGGCATCCGGCCTTAAAACATGGCCAAATCCACATGTGCGACATAGTTCGCACCCGCGACCCCACAGGTGTAGGAAAAGCGGTAGTAAAAGGTGAAGTTTTATGAAACAGGGCCCTGATGCCATATCCAATATTCCTCGACCCCCATTTACTTGGAATTGACTATTTTTGTTATGTAAATGGAAACTTTTATGCCTCTGTTGACCAGTGTTATCAATCTATAATTCGCATCACAACCGTGCGAATACGCACAACAAACATTGTGTCTATAGGTCAGTTGTTTCTGGGAAAAGGCTTCCTGCGAGAATATTAGACCTTGAGTATATGAGATGAAATTCAGGTACAACCGCTCAAAAACGCAAATGAGCGCATGGAATCGTATGAGTTCTCTTGTATCTTCCCCCCTGTGGATGAGGCCGTAAAATACATCCACGGTATTCCCCGTCTGTCGTAAGAGCGACTAAAAGGAGCCTAAGAGGCTCTTAAGTTGAGAGAGAGAGCGAGAGAGAGAGAGAGAGAGAGAGAGAGAGAGAGAGAGAGAGAGAGAGAGAGAGAGAGAGAGAGTACTATCCGACCTTCCTTGGTCAACTCTGGTTCTTTTCCAGTCCCGGCGGTATTAGAGCATTCACGGCCTTCGTGGCCCTTGTCTTTCTTCGGCTGATACCTTCATTTTTTTGAAGTGTCGGATCCCCTCAATTTTTTCTCTCTGATTAGTGTTAATAGAGGGTGGTTGCCAAGTTGTAATTAATACTAAAATGATAATAATCATCACCACCAACATCTCTTATTTCTAACCGCGACAAATTAGTGACAAAATAGTTTTCTCACTTTGTGAAGTGTAGGTAGCTCATATTTTTGTTTTGTTTTACAATTTCCTTTATGTCACACCGCCGCAGATAGGTCTTATGGTGGCGGTGAAAAAGGAGTGAGAAGGAAGTGGCCGTGACCTTAATTAAGGTATAGCCTCAGCACTTGCCTGGTGTGAAAATGGGAAACCATGGGAAACCATCTTCAGGGCTGCCGACCGAGGGGTCCGAACCTATTATCTCCCGAATGCAAGCTGGTAGCTAGGTGGCACTAACCACGCAACTACTTGCCTGGTCATATTGAAATATAATAATAATAATAATAATAATAATAATAATAATAATAATAATAATAATAATAATAATAATAATAATAATAATAATAATAATAATAATAATGGTTTTACTTCCTACTAACTACTCCGGCTTTCAGAGACTCCGAACTGGCTGAGAGTTCTTTTACGTGCCTGTAAATATACAGGCATGAAATGGGCGTAATTAAAGCACCTTTAAAAACCACTGGAGAGCT